>NW_027533278.1:144112-165210 GCF_008692635.1 Crocuta crocuta | reverse complement strand
ACACACACACACACACACACACACACACACACACACACACCATGCCTCTGGGCAATGATGACCACTGACATATTTTCAGCAGGGGATTGATATAATTGAATCTGTATTTTAGATTTATGTCTGTGGCAACACTTTGGCAGACAGATCTGAGACAGCTGAGAGGCTACGGAAATAGTCCAAGGGCAAGATGATGAGGGACTGAACCAGGGCAAAAGTAGTGGAATGAAGAGAAGAGGATAAATTCTAGAAGCATCTAAAAGGTAAAATTAACATGGCTTAGTGAGGAGAACAAGAAGTCAAAAATGACTCAGGTTTCTCATTTGGATGGCAAGGTGGATGAAAATACCACCAAGTGCTATTGGAAGCAGAATTTTATAAGCTAGATAATGAATTCAGATTTGTACACATTGCACTGCATTTACTGTTGGGTTTTCCCATAGAGATTTTTACCAGGCCACTGTACATATGAATTTTGGGGATAGATTAAAACTAGAGATGCAGTTATGAACACAGAGGTGATAGTTAAAACCATGAATGAATGTACTTGCTCAGATTCAGTGAGTAAGGAGAGTCATGGGCCATGGAAGAATAGGAGAAAATGATATTTGAGGCTTTGATGATATTAAAGAGTAGTTGTACAGGGGCGCCTGGGTGTCTCAGTCCATTAAGCGTCCGACTTCGGCTCAGGTCATGATCTCGTGTCCGACTTCTGTGCAGGTCATGACCTCACGGTTCGTGGGTTAGAGCCCCATGTCGGGCTCTGTGCTGACAGCTAGCTCAGAGCCTGGAGCTTGTCTTTGGATTCTGTGACTCCCTCTCTCTCTCTGACCCTCCCCTGCTCACTCTCTCTCTTCCTCTCTCTCTCTCTCTTAAAAATAAATAAAACATTTTAAAAATTTAAAAAAAAAAAGAGTAGATGTGCAGAGAATGGAGTATGAGAAACCTAAAAGAAGAGATTGCTAACAGAAAGGTGAATTTAGTCTTTCACAATGGATTCCTGAAAATGAATCCTTTAATGCCTCGAGGCGGCCATTCTCAAACTATATGCTTTTCANCAGGACCAATAGCATACATTGTATGCAATAAATTAACTTCTTTTTATGCATTTAGAATGCTTCTAGTTATGTGTCCTCCTTGGAGATACTAAGATAATAGACACTCAACTGGCTTTCTTTGTCTTTTTCCCTGTCAGAAAGACTGGAAGGTGTCAGAGGCCATGAGAGCAGAGAGCATGTTATTCATTATTTATTCTCCAGATTCTAGCATAGGTTAGACATTCAATTAATACATGTTGACTGAAAGATTGGCAAGGTCCATAGTACAGTCAGAGGAGTAAGCTGCTGCTATAGAGGGTTTATTGCTGAAGCTAGATCAATGACCCATAAAACTAAAGTTTGTGATCCTTTACAAGGACAATGAAATCTTTCAGTAGGACAGTATGAATTGGGATAGGAAAGATGATGGTGAAGCAGGTGCCAAAGTATAAAATGGAGGGCGCCTGGGTGGCTTAGTCGGTTAAGCGTCCGACGTTCACTTAGGTCATGATCTCGCGGTTCGTGGGTTCGAGCCCCGCATCGGGCTCTGTGCTGACTGCCAGCTCAGAGCCTGGAGCCTGTTTCAGTCTGTGACTCCCTCTCTCTCTGACCCTCCCCTGCTCACACTGTCTCTCTCTCTCTCTCCTAGAAATAAATAAAAACATTTTAAAAAATTAAAAAAAAAAAAACAAAAAACAAAGTATAAAATGGAAGTGGGAGAATGACCTGGAGGCTGATAGATGCCAGTGGTAGGGAAAGGAAAATGCTAACGCCTGCATATTTGGATTTCAAAAGTGAAGAGATTTTGCATGAGGGTGGAGGAATAATGCTTTGGAAGTTGTATATAGAGAGCATGCCTAAATCAGGCCATATGAACACACTGTCCATTAAATTGTGTATTGGCTTTTTTATTTCATCATTTAATAGAGTGCCTTGTGACTTTACCCACATGATCAAAAGTTACTTATATACATTTTCTCTTTCTGTATAGTTATGTAATTTCTACCATATACATCCTCTTTCTGTCATACATATTTCTTCTTAAGGCCATTCCTAAAAAACTTTTTTGTGTTTGGTTGCTATCATGAATAGGATATATTTCTCCTTATAGCTCCTAATTGTTTTTTCTGGTCTATTGTCGTTTTAAATTAAATTTGTGCTTCTTTGACTTATCCTTTGAACTCGTTGTAACATCTTACAATCTCCTTAATAAAATCTTTAACATATGTTCATTTTTATATCATTATGAGTTAATATTTTTACCTTTTAAAAAATTATCTTTTAATATTGGTAATTACTTGTTATTGTGCAGTTTTGTTGAAGTAGATTTGATAGAATTCATTTATAGGTTTTGCATATAAGCTCACAAACTGAAGAGAATATTCTTTTGGGAATAGTCTGTCAGAACTTGGTATTAGAATGATGCTAGTTTCAAAACCTATGTGAATAACTCTGAAAGATTTTCATTTCTATAACAGTGTTCTATAACAATTCTATAATATTGTTATAGAATTAATTATTCCTAGAAAATTTGAAGGAAAAAACATGTGGCCTCAAAATATTTTTGGAAGTTTCTCTCTGATAATTGTTTTCAAGGTTTCTACAGTTGCAGGCCCATTTAAGTTTTGAATTTCTTACTAATGCTTGGTGTTTAACATATTATATTTCAAACTTGCTGAGATTTTCAAATTTATTAAGGTATAATTACAGTAGTTTCCTATAATTTAGGAAAATTTCTTTGTACTTGTTGTTATATTCCATTTATCATTTAAATTTATTTATAATTCATCTTTGTTTCCTTAATTAAATTTGCTAGAGGCTTATCTACTTAAGTCATCTCCCCATATAAACAACACACCTCTCAGCTTAATATTATATTGGATTCTTAATCATGTAATTTCATTCTTCATTTTTAATAATGGAATATTTAAGATTATGAATTTACTTCTGAATATTGCTTTCAAAGTTTTGATAAGTCATGATCTNCTAAAACTTGCATATAAATGTGTTCTGAAATATTAAAACAATGGAAGACTTTTGTTTAACTTTGTTTCTAAATTTGTAGAAGTTTTACATTATCATCAGAGAACAGGGCAAGTATGATTTCTACTTGTAAGAGTATGCAAAGATTTTCTTTGTTGTATACCATATGATTATTTAAAAAATATTCTCTAGATATTTGAAAAGAGTGAATANTTCCTGTTTTGTTTTGTTTCCAAAGAGATGAATGAAATACTCAGATGCCTTATTTGGAGAATGGATTGATTAGAAGGAGGTGAGACCAAAAGATGAGAAGCCAGTGAAAAGACTCTTACAATAGTTTAGGTAAAAAATCATGAGTGATTTGATTGAGACAGAGGTTGCATAGAGGTTTATAGCAAGTAGAATCATCAAGACTTGGAATTACTTAGATTGGACAAGTGAGAGGAGTTGAGGGTTAACACCTAAATTTCTGACCTAGTTGACCATTATCTAAAGGGCAATATAGGAGAAAAAGCTGGCCTGGCTTTTCAGAATAGGCCATTTTCTAAAGTTCTTCTTTCTCATTATATTCATCCCAAAGGGTTTAAGTACAGACCTAAAGCTGAGTGTTGAATCTTTGCCAGTTGATTGCTTACTCAAACCAACATCTTTCTACATTAGTATAAAACACTAGGCTAAATATTAAATCTCAGGGAGATCACATTTCTTTTATGTGCTAAGAGCTCCTTCATAAATCCAAGGAATCATTTGGACTAATAAAGGGGGAATAAATAAGTGATTTATACTGTTCCTGGGGTAATCCATACATGAAGGTTAGGTTTTCCACAAGAGGGCAGCATCACCTAATAAATTATGTCATTGAGCCTCCCCTCCAAGAAGGGTTGAGTGGGGAGGCTGAAAGGGTAGAGTGTAGGTTCAGGGAGTATAAGACCTGCCACACCATGAAAATCCAAGGGCACTACTATCTCCAAGACAGAATTACAACCATTCCTGAGTGAATGGTAGTGGTAGATGTTGCTACAGCAGGAACACAGAGAATATGGAGTTTACCAAGAGAAGATGAATAGGTGACACACCCAGATACTCTCATTTTTAAGACTGGCTCAGAAGCCACCATGGATGGTATCTACAGTCCCTCCAAGTGCTGGTATCTCTGTATAACCAGTATCTCACAGGGACCTTTAGTTCATGTTCAGATCTTTTTCACCCCTAATGGTTTCCCTGCAAATCTTGTGCTTTGAAGGTTAGGCTGCAAAGCACACTACAGTTCTGATGTTCTCCTTATTTAATAATGCTTGGTTACTCCAATTATGCTTCTTTTATACCCCAGGGAAAGGAATGAGAATGACATTCCTTGAGAATCCTCTAAGTGAAAGGCATTTTATATACATTGCCTTATTTAATCATCACAACAACGCCATTATATAGGGGCTATTATTTCCCATATGACGGAACTAGGCAGTGCCATATATGGATCTGTCTCTAAAGAAAAAACTACCAAGCGACCTCTGCAAGAAGCCTTATTTAAAACCTAAATCCCGACCAATTCAAGACTGAGTCAGTGACAGTGTGTCTATTGTGTAAGGCATTTCTTAACATGTCCCTTCCTATTCAAGTACATGAGCAGGGATGGCTTAATCTTAGGTATCAACAAATTATCTGATAAATCAATGGGATCCTATGTAACCTCAACCTTACTAACTTAAAACCCTTTCTCCATTATGTATTCCCTCAAGATAAATCACTTGGATGTAGAGCATGAGAATAGTGGAAGATTAAAGATGGTTTCTGTGTTTCTGGTTTGGTTGACTAAGGGCATGGTTTGTCTTAGGCACAGAGATAAGGGGCTTAAGAGGAGAAGATGACAGGTTAGGTTTAAAGCATATTGTGCTTCAAATGCTTCTGAAACATCCAAGTATAGATGTCCAGTAAGAAGTTGACTATATAGGTCTGGGGCTCAAGAGATATAGTCATAGATATGTGTAAATGATAATTGAAGCTCTGGAACTGAGTAAGGTTTTCCATGGTATATTAATGAAGCTAGAAAGTGGAAATAGAGAAAACACTAACATTTAATAGATGATCAGAGGAAGAGCAGGTAGTAGAGAAGGCTGGTTTTAAAAAGCAAATGATATATATACATCACATCTTCTTTTTTCATTCATCCATTCATCAAGCAGAGAAGTAGGGAAACCATAAGAGACTCTTAAATACAGAGAACAAATTGAAGGTTGCTGGAGGTGGAGTAGGGAGATGGGTTAAATGAGTGAAGGGCATTAAGGAGGGCACTCTTTGGGATAAACACTAGGAGTCATACGTAGGAGATGAATCACTGGGTTCTAGTCAACTTCTGGAGCCAAGATTATATTGTATATTAACTAACTTACATTTAAAATTTTAAAAATCTGACTCCTCTTGAAAGAAACTCTTAAAGAAAAAGGCAAACCATGAGAGA
Organism: Crocuta crocuta; assembly: GCF_008692635.1. Classification (NCBI taxonomy): domain Eukaryota; kingdom Metazoa; phylum Chordata; class Mammalia; order Carnivora; family Hyaenidae; genus Crocuta; species Crocuta crocuta. The sequence goes on along the minus strand of NW_027533278.1, from coordinate 159,738 downwards.
CTATTAACTATAAGGAACAAACTGAGCATTCATGTAAGGAGGTGGGCAGGGAATGGGCTAAATGGGTGATGGGTATTAAGGAGGGTACTTGTGATGAGTGCTGGGTGTTGTATGTAAGTGATGAATCACCAAGTTCTACACCTAAACTAATTTTACCATATATGTTAACTAATTAGAATTTAAATAGAAATTTGAAACAAAAAGAAAGATTTTAACTTCTACAGAGGGCTTATCTGCTAATCACGGTTCAACATATTTTACATCTATTAACTTATTAATGTCTAGAACAATCTTCCCCTACTGGGCTCTTGTGAGAAATATAAACCCTATAAAATGTCATTTGAATGATGATTTTTCTCAGTTCTCCCAAAGATGGTACATAGATAGTACCAGCTTGGTGCACTGTACAAAAGTTAACTCATTACATACAATGAATCCTTTAGGGAAGCCATTCTCAAATAATTTGCGCTAAGGATGCCTTTACATACTTTAAAAATAATGAGTATCTCAAGCGCTTTTGTTTATTTGAGTTACACTTACTAATATTTACCATATTCAAAACTAAAACTGGAAAAAAATTAACGTTTATTTAAAATAATGGCAAATCCATTACATTCTAACATAGATAGCATTTTTATGAAAAGTGGCTATATATTCTAGAAAAAAATATCTAATTGGAAGAGTGGCCTTGTTTTACATGCTTACAAGTCTATTTGATGTTCACCTTAATAAAAAACAGCTGGATTCTCATATCTGCTTCATTCTGTTGCAATATGTAATTTTAGTTGAAGTATATAAAAAATTTTTGACTTCACACAGATATATAGTTAGAAAAGAGTAGAAAATAGAAAACTGAGTTTTTCAGATATTTACTGATAATGTTTGATACTACAATGAAACTCAAACAAATTGTAGTTTCTTAAAGGTTTGTTGTGATGTGAAACTTGAAAAAAGACCAATGAATTTATTGTACTTTGTTATATTGGAACTCATTGATCATGCTAATTTCTTAGTTTTGATCAATATGCCATGGTATAATAAAAGGTTTCCATTTGGGAAAGCTGGGTGAAGATTATATAGGAATTCTCTGTGTCACTTTGCAACTCTTCCCTAAGTGTAAAGTGATTTCAAAATAAAAAGCTTAAAATTTTAAAAAGCAAAATAAAAAAAAATGAGCAGAGAGGTAAGAAAAGAACAAGAAAATGTATCTTTCAAGCAAGAAAGAATTTCACCAGGGAGGACATAATCCAGAGCAACAGCGTCAAATGCCATATACCAGTCATACATGATAAGGACTGAAAATAATCCATTGACTTTGACAATTAGGAAGTAATATGTAGCTTTTGACATAGTAGTTTCAGTGGGGTTCTGGAAGTCCAATTCAGACCGCAGTGGGTGGAAAGCCAAACTGTACACGAAAGCAGTGAATACACACTTTTCTTTTAAGAGACTAAGTATGAACAAAAGGAGAAATATGGAGCAGTAGCCTGGGAGTGGATTATGATGACGGGAAGATGCTTTAGAAATATTTTTTCTAATAAAAATAAATAAGATGGAGAAACTCAAACATGTGTAAAGGATGCAGGAAACTAATAGAAGGAAGAAGGATGAGCTCCAGTAATACAGAGCAAAGATACAGCAGCAAAATGAAAGAGAAGTCATATGGAAAGCTTACTAACAAGCAGATGTGTAGTAGCAACAGAATAACTATGCCCAAATATGTCTTTACCTTCCTTCGGCTTATGCCATTCTACTTCTCTCGAGTGCCTTTCTCCTCTTGATGTCTTATTTGTCCAATTCTTCCCAACCTTTAGCTCAAATTCCACCTCCTCTCTGTACTTTTACCCTATCAATCTCTCCTGAAATACTTTCTCTTGAATTTTAGTACCAAGTTCTCTCAACAATCTATTTGACAATCACCCTTCACCCTATGAAATCTCCTTTATTTCTTTTTTTCAAAAATGTATCGCTAATTAATTTGTCACATGTGTGTCTTTTCTCCCTTATCAGACTCTATATTCTTTAAGGGCAGTATTTCTATCTTAGAGTTTGCCACAGCTTCCAGAATGCCTATCATGGCTGGTAGTAGGGTCTCTTTAAATCTGTATTGTTGATTTAAATAAAAATTTGAAAAAAAATCTATGTGGTTGAGCAGTGGCAGCCTGTTATGAAGGAGACAGAAAAACATCAGGTTATATAGACTCTTGGTGTGTATGGAGTCATTTAGTTCTCGCAGTAGCAAACAGGAAGACCAAGTCTTGCAGATGTAAAACAAATTTAACCAAGGTGACACAGGTAGTGTCATGGATTTGAACCAAAGTGACATGGCTAATATCACGTGGCAGTGGCAGGAGTTGAACCAAAGACCCTTTCTCCATGCTACTCTGGCTTCAGCTGTCTGCAAAATTCGTTTTATGTGACACACCTCTTTCTTTGATGATACTGATAAAAGACATAACTGTATTGAGGCTTTAGTAGCAACCAAATGGTTTCAGTGGCCCCTGTGCCTTACAGCCAATCTCCCTGTGCCTTACCTCCTGACAATCAGCTTGAGGATCCGGAAGGAGCCTTTGATGAGGATGAGGGCCTCTTGGCGGGATCCATACAGAGGAGTGCCATTGATATTCACCAGTTCATCACCGGTCCTCATCTTCTGGGACAAGGCTGCCTTGCCCCCATCTTCAATCTGTGTTGTAGAGAACAAAACATAAAGCAGGTGGTAAGATGACCTCTTACGCAAAATTCAACATCCTGGTTCCTCCCAGCTTCTGAGCCACAAGTAGTACTGGTGGATGGCTCCAGGAAGCTCCAATAAACTTCTAAGAAGCTCATCACAGGTCATTACATACTGAAGGCAAATCTTGGGCAAACCTTTGAGGAAGGAAGCAACACAGAAATAATGCAATTTCTCCTCTGGAGGAATCCACAGTCCATCTGGGGAGATAAGCACTTCTAAATAAGAATGATGCTTGTAAGGAATGGGACAGTGTGAGCTGACGGAGCAGTGTGGTATAGCAAAATATGCATACAAATTAGTGCCAGAAAAGCCAGGCTGCTGCAAAATGAGCTTTGGAAAGTCATTTCCTATCAGCCTTTGAAATCTGATAAATTTGAGTTTGAAACTTGGTTCTAGTACTTCCTAGCTCTGTGATGCTGAACAAGCTACCTGACCTCTTTGTGTCTCAATTACCTGATACATGAAGTATAAATAACAAGAATACCTACCTCACAGGGTTGTAAACACATGATATATCTGAGAGCAGTTAAGCCCTCAATCATTGAGCTCTGATGATTATAGCAGGAGAGTTGATTCTGAAGACCTTGAGCTTCCAGCTCAATATTCTGTGAGTGGAATTGTGAATTCAAAAAAGTATGTACAAACAAAGTACCTGATCATTTATCTATGTCTCTTCAACAAATGCCTAGAAGATTGCTTCTAGGGTTCTGGAACATAGTGGGGATTCACCAAAATCTGAAAATATGGGTGTTCACTATTCCACCACAGCCTACAGAATTTCCATTAACCAGGGCAATCTTGGCAGGAAGGTATTCAGGCTGTAGGACATTGAAAGCAAAGGGAGAAATAATAGCAGGTAGGGTAGGCAAAAGAAAAGAAAAGCAGAATGTCCCCCACTGGGGGCGGTGGGGCCTTGATTATGCCTACTTTTGTATTCCTTCTACCACCAAGGTGAGGTTTACCTATCAGAACATCAATTCCATCCATGGTCGTAGGAGTCATCTCATCCATCCATTAATCATTCCTCAACTTTTTAGTGAATTTCTGGCATGCAGAGGTCAGTATGACCGTAAGAGATATGGAAATGAACAAAGCACATATGGTGCCTGGCCTTAAGGTTAGGATACTGTCTGAATTTCATATGCAGAAATGGTTAGGTTAAAAAAGAAAAAGGTCCACCCCACTAATGGAATCAAGAAGAGATGTTTGCTTGTTAGTTCTTTTCCTTGGGGCAAATGAGGTGAGGAAGATTAAACCATAAGATGTTTAGGGAAAGGCAGATTCTAAGTGGGGCAACTAAAGGCTGGTCCTTGCTGCAGGTGTTTCACATTTCTTCTCTTCTTCCAATATTTTTCTCAGTCTTTTATAGCATCCCTCCAATCTATCCCCCACCACACAAGTCAGAATATTGCTGAGATTTAGATTGGCCAGCTCATGTACAATGTGGAAGCTGAGACCTCCTGAGTACAGAGAAAAATGTTAAATCAGGATTTTAAGAGCCCCATCAAATAAATTGAAATTCTAATTTAAATCACAGACTGCCATTAAATTTACTGCTGCTAACCCAACAGTTGTGTTTTTTTTTTAATTAACCTTTGTCTGACAAATCATAGGTTAGCCAAGTGATTTTGAATATATATACCATTGTTCCAGTACCTGGGCCACCACTCNTTGGCATCCGCAGAAGGCCCTCTGCATCAGGCAGGACTTTCAACAGAGATCAGCCATCTAAAAGGGTTTTCTTAGGCTAACAAAGAGTCACAAACAGGAGCCTAACTAATGAATGCTAATAGATTTTTTCCTGTTGATGTATGTTAGTCTTAATTCACTCTACCCATTTTTTATTCATGCAACTCAATTATCCATATTACTGTTACCAACAGCAAGTCTCCCCTTCAATATGTATTGATATTAAGCACCACCTTGAGTTAATTAAGCACTTTGTTACATCAACAAGATCTCTGTTTATTCTAGGCCAGAAAATGAAAGGTGGTGGGTGGGGGGAACCTTTTAAACTAAAATGCTTAATAATTGCTGAAGACAAGCTTAAGCATTTTGCATTCTCTTCTGCCATTGGGGCTGCCACTGAGTCCTTGCAGGGACTCTTTCTTGAACTATAAGCCTCAGGCCAACTACACATGCCCCTTTTCTGTTTACTGCCCTTTCTCAGTCACTAGCATCATCCTCCACAAGACAGATGTGTTGAATGTAATAATACCACTTTAGCACAAGTGCAAAAATCTGCAGACAACAAACCAGTAAATTATGGGTACCCGGCACAATCCTAGGGTCCAGCTGAGTCTGGATCAGGAGATGAAATTGATTGAAGGTCCCTCAGACTATACTCCAAACCAGCCCTTTCCCAAACCCCGGGCACTTACTGAGCTATGCAACTGATTCTTTCTTCTCCTGACTTTTTGATGATTTTAAAAATTATTGTTTACTAGTCTTTCCTCCACTTTACTCCTACATTCCAGTATGTCTTCCATTAATTGTTTTGCCTCCTGATAGCCAGTTCTCCAGGTCAATGGCGCAACCACATATTTGTTTATATAGAAGATAAAGCAGCCACTCATTTTTCTATCGAGGAAAAAGAAGGAAAAGAAAATGAATGAGGAAAGGATGGAAGGAGGGAGGAAAAGAGGGAGGCAGGGAGAGAAGAAGATGTATATATTCTTTTATAAAATGTTTTGTTTTCCCTTTCCACCACCCCATTCAAAAGTCTGGCTGATGCCCAGGGAAAGTGTGAATCAACAGACTTGCTGAGAATAACATGCCCTGCTTGAGAGGCTGTGTACCATCATTTGATGCTGCCCGCTGAGTAAGACTGATCAACTTCCCAGCCTTTCCTGAATCAGACTTTTAGGATGGCCTTCTTGTTTCATTTCAAGTGTTGGGAATTCTCAGATTGGACCCAGACACACTGGAATGTCAGTATAAACACACATCACAAGGCACAATCTAAATGATGGTTACCTTAGGTGTCATTTTGGATTATTCAAACAATTGCTGGGCTACCAGTGAGTGGCCCAAGTAATTGAAAATGGATTGCATAAAGGTCATATAACCAAAAGTCAGCTGGTATATGGAAAACTGGGAAGAGCTGAATGACCTTATACAAGTCCCTTTCCCCTCTTATGGTTTCTTTTACCCTTACTGGTAAAACATAGGGGGGTCTAACTAGATGATCTCTGAGGACCTTGGAACTCTGGCATTCAGTGACCTGTGAACAGTTAACAAAATTATGCATTATCTTTCTGCTAGCACAGATAATCCCAGCTTTTCACCCCATTGTACTTTGCCTTCACCCATGTTTCACTCCATCAAGACTGACTAATTAACATCCATCTCTCATTTCCCTGTGGTCTTTACCCATTGTTTCAGAGCTGGCCACCAAGATTGGAACACTTTGAAAAGCACAGTTGGGGCACTGAGAGAAAGAGATTCCTGAAAGAAGCCCCATTTTGTGCTAATGAGCTGGTAATTTGGAAATTTTTGATGCATCTCCAGTGAAGCATGAAGTGCTCTGATACCTGTCAACAAAGTGACAAGCTGGCCCCTTGGGAGTCAAGGCAAAGAAAAATAGACTTAGCAACACTTACTGGCTTTTTAGTAGTAGCTTTTATTTAGTCACATTCTAGCAGGTACTTGCTTAGGGCTTTTGAATAAATTTAGGAGATAGAAGAAAGTGAAGGAAAAATAAGTTAAATAAGGTTTATCTTTAAAAATGTATTCAGTAAGAGAAACATCATCTGTAACAATAACCAACAGATATTGAATGCTTACTATAATAGTGTAAAAGCAGCACTAAAAAATCAATGGCATGACTGTGAATACCTCAGCCTACTACATGAAATTTATTGGAAAAAATAGGCATTGACTGAAACTTTCCTTGCCAGTTCTAGGAGCTTCTGGCTAAATTACCAACCCACACTCCTACCTCCACCAGCTTGTTTATAGTCTAAGAAGGCAAACAATGTATTTAATTGCTTAACTATGTGAAACATAGCTTAACATAGTCAATTGTTACATTGGTTTATTTTTTTGCCAATAGACAGAAAAGATCCACCTGGAATAGGGGTTGTACTGCTTAAAAAAAATAGAACCTCCTCTGAATGTCTTATTAACACTCTTTGAAAGATTTTCAAGTTTTTGGGGCGCCTGGGTGGCTTAGTCGGTTGAACGTCCGACTTTCGCTTAGGTCATGATCTCGCGGTTCGTGGGTTCGAGCCCCGCGTCGGGCTCTGTGCTGACTGCCAGTTCAGAGCCTGGAGCCTGTCTCGGAGTCTGTGACTCCCTCTCTCTCTGACCCTCCCCTGCTCACACTGTCTCTCTCTCTCTCTCCTAGAAATAAATAAAACATTTTAAAAAAAAAGAAAAAATGAAAGATTTTCAAGTTTTTTAGTAACACTTTAGACACTTCAGTATCTAAAGTAACGTCTAAGTAACTTCAGTAACACTTCAGTAATTCAGACTTTTCTGAGCAATCAACTGAGAGATCGTGTAGAAAGGGGAAGAAAAGGTGGATTTAAGAGATTTTGGGGCGCCTGGGTAGCTCAGTCAGTTAAGCATTCAACTTCCACTCAGGTCATGATCTCATGGTTTGTGAGTTCAAGCCCCACATCAGTCTCTCTGCTGACAGCTCAGAGCCTGGAGCCTGCTTCTGATTCTGTGTCTCCCTCTCTCTGCCCTTCTTGTGTTCATTCTCTCTCTCTCAAAAATAAATAAACATTAAAAAAAAGAATTTTAACTATTAAGATTATCAAATAATATACAAAATCCATGCTTATTCTGAAACTTAGTTTGAAATCTTGAGCTATCTGTTTCCTGATCTGCCCTCTCTCCTGTATTGGTATCCCTTAGAATTTGATCATGCTAGGAAAGATTCATCAGAGTGCCCTGAGCATGGAAGACAGAGGCTTTGAAACTTCTGTCATCTCTTTGCCATGGCTTTCAACACTCTGACGTCAGGCTGTGGATATACTGGCTGCCCTAACTCCTCTTTCAAAGAAACTCTCTTCGTTCTAAGTCTCTGTCAAATTTCCAAAGTAGTCTAGATTGGAACAACAAGAAACTCTGCTTTTCCTCATCTTCCTTACTTTTCCCAAAGGAAAATCAGAAAACAAAACCTGTCTCTTAAACGAGAATTCAGAAGCAACCACCAATTACAAAGGTACAAGTGGGCCTGGTTCTATGTGGTAATCCCTGTATGCAGATAGATTGAGGAGGTGGACACCAAGTGAGATTTTTTTCCCCTCTCCTAGCTCAGAAGCAGATGCCCAAATCCTACACAGGGCTGCTCCAAGAGTGTAAAGTTCTGTAGATCAAGCCCAGGATCTCCTCTGACCTTGGACCAATGGAACTATGCTATGCCACACAGCATAACCTATCCTTACAGACAGTGCCTTCCTCCCAGATGCTTAATCACCATCTAGTTAACTAATCCTTACAACAAAGGTTCTCTAAGCTCTGAATCATTAAATTTCCCTAGGGATTAGCCCAAGTCAAATTCTAAGTATCTTTGCCAAAAAGTCAGTCAGTCCAGAGCCAAGCTCAGTTCTAGGAATTTGGTAATGAAGAAAGGAGTAGATTCAAAAGCATTGCATCCTACATCAGCAACCAAAAGCAGGTTTGTCTTTACTCCTACCAAATCAGATCACCCTGCTGTCTCCATGAATCAAGTAAAGGAAAACCACCATCACTGTGCAAGAGTAAGCTCAGGGTTTCTTATATTATCAGCAGATATGCTCATTGAGGTCCTGGTCACACTTTGTCCACTCTAGCTACTTATTTACACTGAAGTCTTTTGCTGACATTAACAATATTATCAGTGTTCATCAAAAAAGTCAGCCTTTGGTGGTTCAGAACAATGATCTCAGAGTAGGGTGTATATGCCCCAGGTTATGCACAAGATAATCTACTGAAAGGGGAGATATTTGAACTTCTGTTTATGTTTACCTTTATCCAAAGTAATTTAGGGGTACCTGGGTAGTTGCCAAGCTCCCAAGTTGCCAGGAGGGCACACTCTCTTAGAGCTGGCCTGCCAAGGTCCCACTAACACCACAGACAGCAAGGCACCACAACTGGCAGAGAGTCAGTGCAGACAACTGCACTGAAAGGAAAAGGGACTTGGAAAAACACCAGGGTGTAAGCAACACACAGGATACTCTCCTTAAGTGCCAAGTATTGGTGAACAGAGGATGCTGCAATGTACAGCATTCCAGGCCCTCCTCTTCATGAAGTCAATACTTTAAAGGCAGAAGACACAGTCAACATTCTTAACACACAGAAACAGACACATAGAGGCAGACAAATGAGGAGACAGAGAAAATTATCCCAAATGAAAGAACAGGACAAGGCAATGACCAGAGATCTGAGGGATACAGATATAAGTACCATGCCTTATAGAGACTTTAAATCAATGATCATAAGGATACTCACTGGACCTGAGAAAAGAGTGGAAGACATGAGAGAGACCCTTAACACGGAGATAAGGAATAACATAGCAGACATAAAGGACTCAATAAACAAAAAGAGAGACATGCTTGATGGAATGAATAGCAAGGTAGAAGAAGCAAGGAATGGATTAGTGACCTAGAAACCAGAGTAATGGAAAGCAATCAACTTGAAAAGAGAGAAGAAAGAATTACACAAAAGAAAAGTAGACTCAGGGAACTCAGTAACTCCACCAAAGGTAATAGCATTCATATTATAGGAATCTCAGAAGAAGAAGAGAGAGAAAAGGAGGCAGAAAATTTATTGGAAGAAACACTAGTTGAAAACTGTAATCTAGGGAAGGAAACAGACATCCAGATCCAGGAGGCACAGAGAACTCCTATCCAAACCAATAAAAGAAGGCCAACACCTAGATGTACTGTAATTAAATTGGCAAAATATAGTGATAAAGAAAAAATCTTAAAAGCAGCAAGAGAAAAGAAGTCACTAACTTACAAGGGAAAGCCTATAAGTCTAGCAGGAAATTTTTCAACAGAAACTTGGCAAGCCAGAAGGGAGTGGCATGATATATTCAAAGTGCTGAGTGGGAAAAATCTGCAGCCAAGAATACACTATCCAACAAGGCTGTCATTCAGAATAGAAGAAGAGATAAAGAGTTTTCCAGAAAACAAAAACTAAAGGAGTTTTTGACCACTAAACCAGCCCAACAAGTATTAAACGGGATCTGAGTGGAAAGAAGAAACCAAAAATGACACTATAGAGGTAAGAAACACAAAAGCATCAAAAATGAATATTTCTCGGCCACCTAGGTGGCTCAGTCGGTTAAGCCTCTGACTTCAGCTAAGTCATGATCTCATAGTTCATGAGTTCAAGCCCCTCTGGCTCTGTGCTTGGAGCCTGGATCCTGCTTCAGATTCTGTGTCTCCCTCTCTCTCTGTCCCTCCCCTGTTCACACTCTGTCTCTCTCTCTCAAAAATAAACATTAAAACATTTTAAAATGAATATTTCTGTAAAAAACAATCAAGGACATCACAAAAATGGATATACAATATAGTAACATATATCTAAAATGTGGGAATGAGAGGAGAAAAGAATGAGTTCAAACTTAAATCACCATCAAATTAATATAGTCTTCTATATGCATAAAAGGTTATATAAAAACCTAATGGTAATCATATATCAAAAACCACTACTAAACATGCAAAGAATAAAGAGAAAGAAATCCAGAGATATCACTAAAGAAAATCAGCAAATCATGAAGGAGAGAAACAAAAGGCAGAGGAAAAGTTCAGAAATAACCACAAAACAAGTAATAAAATGGCAATAAATATACATCTATCAATGATTACTTTGAATGTAAATGGACCAAATGGGCCAATCAAAAACATAGGGTATCAGAATGGATTTTAAAAAGGGCCCATCTATATGTTGCTTACAAGAGACTCATTTTAGACCTAAAGACATGCAGATTGAAAATGAGGGGATGGAGAAACTTCTATTTTGCAAATTTATGTCAAAAGAAAGAGTCACAATACTTGTATCACACAGAATAGACTTTAAAACAAAGACTGTAACATGAGACAAAGAACACTATATAATCAGAAAGGAGACAATACAACAAGATGTAACAATTGCAAATATTTATGCACCCAATACAAAGCACCCAAACAGATAAAAACAGTAACAAACATAAAGGAACTAATTGATATAATAACATTAGAGAACTTTAACACCTGATGTTCATCAATGAACAGATCATCTAAACAGAATATCTACAAAGAAACTATAGCTTTGGATGACACATGGGAACAGATGAACTTAACAGATATATTCTGAATATTCCATCCTAAAAAAGCAGAATACATATTCTTTTCAAGTGCACATGGAACATTCTCCAGAATAGATCACACTTCAGCCTGCAAAACCAGCCCCAATAAATACAAAAAGACTGAAATCATACCATGCACCTTTTTTGACCACAACACTACAGTGTCAAACCTAGAAGTCGACCACAAGAAAAAATCTTGAAAGACCACACATAAGCAACATCCTACTAAACAATGAACGAGTCAATGGTAAATCCAAGAAAAAATTAAAAAGTACATGGAAATAAATTAAAATGAAAATAAAATGGTCCAAAACTTCTGGGATGCAGCAAAAGCAATTCTAAAATGGAAGTTTATAACAATACAGGCCTATCTCAAGAAGCAAGAAAAATCTCAAACGAACAACCTAACCTTATACCTAAAAGATCCTAAAGAACAACAAACAAAACCTAAAACCAGAAGAAGGAAGGAAATAATAAAGATTAGAGCAGAAATAAATAATACAGTAACTGAAAACAACAACAACAACAACAAAACAATAGAACAAATCAATGAAACCAGAGCTGGTTCTCTGAAAAAATTAACAAAATTGATAAACCGCTATCAAGACTTACAAAGGAAAAAAGAGAAAGGATTCAAATAAATAAAATTAGAAAAGAGAGAGGAGAAATAACAACAAACACCACAGAAATACAATCATAAGAGAATATTATGAAAAACTATATGCCAAAAAATTGGACAACCTAGAATAAGTGGATAAATTCCTAGAAACATAGACTACCAAAATGGAAACAAGAAGAAATAGGAAATTTGAACAGACTGATAACCAGCCAAGAAATTAAAGCAGTAATCAAAAAACTCCCAACAAACAAAAAGTCCAGGACCAGATGGCTTCACAGACAAATTCTGCCAAATATTTAAAGAAGAGTTAATACCTATTTTTCTCAAACTATTCCAAAAAACAGAAAAGCAAGGAAAACTTCCAAATACATTCTATGAGGCCAGGATTAGCTTGATACCAAAACCAGATAAAGACAACACTAAAAAAGAGAACTGCAGGCCAATATCCCTGATTAACATGGCTGCAAATATCCTCAACAAAATACTAGCAAACCTAATTCAATAATACATTCCAGAAATCATTCACCACAATCAAGTGGGATTTGTTTCTGGGTTGCAAGTGTGGTTAAATATTCACAAATCAATCAACATGATACATCTACTCAACAAGAGAAAGGATAAGAATCATACATGATCACTTCAATAGACACAGGAAAAGCATTGGACAAAGTACAACATCCATTCATGATTTAAAAAAAAAAACTTAACAAAGTAGGTTTAGAGGGGACATACCTCAACATAATAAAGGTCATACATGAAAACCCCACAGCTAACATCATCCTTAATGAGAAAAAACTGAGAGCTTTTCCACAAGGTCAGGAACAAGGATGTCTACTCTTACCTTTATTGAACATACATAGTACTGGAAGTCCTAGCCATAGCAGTCAAAGTGCAAAAGGAAATAAACAGAATACAAATCATTAAAGAAAAAGTACAACTTTCATTATTTGCAGATGACATGATATTCTATATAGAAAACCTGAAACACTCCACCAAAAATCTGCTAGAACTGATAAATTAATTCAGTAAAGTAACAGGATACAAAATCAATACACAGAAATCTCTTGCATTTCTAAACACCAAAGTGAAGCAGCATATAGACAAATTAAGAAAACAATCTCATTTATAATTGCACCAAAAATAATAAGATACCTAGGAATAAACTTAACCAATGAGGTGAAAGACCTGTACTCTGAAAACCATAAAACACTGATGAAAGAAATTGAAGAGGACACAAAGAAGGGGAAAAACATTCCAGGTTCATGGATTGGAAGAACAAATATTGTTAAGATGTCTATACTACCCATGGCTCAGTCAGTTGAGTGTCTGACTTCGGCTCAGGTCATGATATCATGGTTCTCATGAATTTGAGCCCTGCATCAGGCTCGCTGCTGTCAGCCTGTCAGCACATAGCCCTCTTCAGATCCTCTGTCCCCCCACCTGCCCTTCCCCTGCTTGTGCTCTCTCAAAACTAAATAAATATTTTTACAAAAAGACATTTATACTACCCAAAGCAATCTACACATTTAATGCAATCCCAATCAAGATACCATCAGCATTTTTCACAGAACTAGAAGAAACAATCTTGAAATTTGTGTGAAACACCAAAAAGACCCTGAATAGGCAAAGCAACCTTGAAAAAGAAAAGCAAAGCTGGAGGCATTACAATTCNGATAAGAGATTTATTCTCCCAATTTTAAAAAACTTATGCAAAGTTATATAGTGATTAAGACAGTGTGATACTGGGGGCGCCTGGGTGGCTGAGTCAGTTGAGCATCCGACTCTTGATTTCACCTCAGGTCATGATCCCAGGATTGTGAGATTGAGCCCCACATTGGGCACCATGCTGAGCATGGAGCCTGCTTAAAATTCTCTCTCTCTCTCTCTCTCTCTCTCATATAAAATAAAATAAATATTTTAAAAAGACCGTATGGTACTGGCAAAAAAAAAAAATAGACACATAGACCCACAACTATGTGGACAATTAATCATTGACAAGTTATGAAAGAATGGAAAAGACAGTGGGAAAAAGTCTCCTCAACATATGGTCTTTGGAAAACTGGACAGCAGCATGCAAAATAATGGAACTGTACCACTTTCTTACACCATACACAAAAATAAATTCAAAATGGATGAAACACCTAAATGTGAGACAGGAAACCATCAAAATCCATCAATGAACATCGTTTCATGTGTCTGTTGGCCATCTGGATGTCTTCGTTCTTCATTGGAGAAGTGTCTGTTCATGTCTTTAGCAGGAAAGAATATTCAATGGAATAAAGACAGTCTCTTTCAACAAATGGTGCTGAGAAAACTGGACAGCAACATGTGGAAAAATGAACCTGGATTACTTTCTTACACCATACACAAAAATAAACTCAAAATGGATGAAAGACCTAAATGTGAGACAGGAAACCATCAAAATCCTACAGGAGAAAGCAGGCAAGAACCTCTTTGACCTTGGCCGCAGCAACTTCTTACTTCAACTCATCTCCAGAGGCAAGGGAAACAAAAGCAAAAGTGAACTATTGGGACTTCATCAAAATAAAAAGCTTCTGCACAGCGAAGGAAACAATCAACAAAATTAAAGGGCAACTGACCTAATGGGAGAAGATATTTGCAAATGACATATCAGATAAAGGGTTGGTATCCAAAATCTATAAAGAACTTATCAAACCCAACACCTCCCCCCAAAAAATCCAGTGAAGAAATGGGCTAAAGACATGAACAGACACTTCTCCAAAGAAGACATTCAGATGGCAAACAGACACATGAAAAGATGTTCATTGTCACTTTGCATGAGGGAAATATAAATCAAAACTACAATGAGATATCACTTTACACCTGTCAGAAGAGCTAAAATCAACAACACAAGAAACAACAGGTACTGTCAAAGATGTGGAGAAAAAGAACTCTCTTGCACTGTTGGTGGGAATGCAAACTGGTGCAGCCACTCTGGAAAACAGTGTGCAGACTCTTCAAAACATTAAGAATAGAACTACTTTATGATCCAGCAATGGCACTATGGGGGTATTTACCCAAAGAATACAAGAACACTAATTCAAAGGGATATATGCTCTTCTATGATTTCACTCATATGTGGAATTTAGGAAACGAAGCAAATGAGCAAAGGGGAAAAGAGAAGAGAGACAGAAATCAAGAAATAGACTCATTACAGAGAACAAACTGATGGGTACCAGAGGGGCAGGGATGGGAGGATAGGTTAAATAGGTGATGAGGTTAATGAGCACACCTGTAGTGATAAGGGCAGGGTGTTGTAGGAAAGTGTCGAATCACTATATTGTACTCCTGAAACTAATAGAACATTATATCTTAACTGGAATTAAAATTAAAACTTTAAAAATACCCATACATACACAAAATTATACGCTACACTGGAATAAGAACAAGCTATTGATACATGCAAAAAATGGATGAATCTCAAAAATATTATGCTGAGTAAAAGAGAGTAGACTACAAAAATATATACTGTGTAATTCCATTTCAGATATAGGTCAAGAACAGAAAAGGCTAATCTATGTTGATAAAACTCAGAATATTGGCTACCTCTGGAGTGGGTGTTCTGACTGTGAAGCACATGAACATTATTTTCAGTGGTACTGGAAATGTTTCACAGGTTGATCTGCGTGCTGATTACCTGGAACTATACATATCTAAAAATCATTGAGATTTGTGCATTTTACTATATATATGTTATTCCTTAAGAATTTTTAAAATAAAGACCACTAGACTACAGATTATATTTCTAAGGTAGGGATCAACAATCAGCCACTCATAGCTGATCACATACTCTTAGCTTTAATCAAGGCAAAGCATTTCACTTTAAAGGGTAATCCTTCAGGATAGGGCTATAATTTGTGAATGTCCCCATCATTCCTCTCTGCTTTGAGACAGTGTTCATAAGGTGAATGATTTCAGTAGAAAATGAAAATGAAGACAAACACTTCATTTTTTTTTAATCTGCC
>NW_027533278.1:138177-144053 GCF_008692635.1 Crocuta crocuta | reverse complement strand
TCTGTTTTTTTTAATGTGCAAAATGGTTACCATAAAAAGTTTTTTTTTTTTTAATCACCAACCCATTTCTATCTTGATATATCATAAAAATGGAACCAATCCTTTATCTTATCTAGGAGCCATCTACTTCTGCTCTGCCTGTCTATCCCAGATATGTCTCTTTTTCTTGTGGTCCTCAGAATTCCTAATATTCACTCTGAGAAGTAGAGCTTCTGGTGAGGCCAAGGCCATATAGGCAACTATTTCTTCTTCAGTCATCAATCATTATTGCCTCCTATTAGATTACCTATGAACTTGTCTGTCTAATAAACTCTGCATTTCAGTGGTACAAGTGAGCAAAGAACCTTGCAAAGCTATGTAGCAGAGAGTTCAGGGAGGGTGGGTGCAAGGAAGTAGAGGAAAGGCTATGGTAGTGTGTTAAAGACTTTGTTCCTGACTTCTAGAGGCGGTTGCTAGCAATGGAATTCACTATATACAACCATGATACAAGCTTCCTCTCATAGGCTTAAAACAGTCAAATACAAACCAGAAGGCCCGTGTGATGCCTCCAGTATTAAGAGAGCATGGTGTGCAAATCTAGTGGGTAAGTCTACATGACTGGAAAGACAAGAGGTTTTATTTTTTTTTCATACCACCTAATATAAACCTGCTAGAAATAGGCTATATTAAGTTATTGGCATTTATGAACTGTACAATGCCCCAATGTAAGAAATGCCCAATATAAGAAATGCCCCAATTAAAAGAAAAATGGACATTAAATTCCAACAGATTACTAGTGATAGATGGAAATAATTCTACTTGGATTAACAAAATCTTTATTTCTCCAGCATCAACCCATTATTGATGTTAAAACTATTCAAGTTGATCCAAAGAATCTTTTGAACTTTCCAGCTGAATGAGAATGAGTTAGATACAGCCTTTCAGCCCAAGACGATGTGATTAACTATCCGGAATCTGAACCATCCCCAAGCCAGGTTGACTCAATAACTCATTGCTGGTTCCCTGAAGCCATTTATTTACAACCCATCATGCAAAAAGCCAAAGACAGTTTATAAAGAGTGCACATATCCAATATTAGTCATTTCTGACTGGAAAAAGACCAAAGGACTAACACCATTCAGAAAAGGGGAAAAAGGCTGCCTCTGGAAACCACTCAGCTTGCTCTACTGTCTGGAAACCACTTGTCAAGCTTACTGGGCACCTATGTGCCCTCTACCAGATGTGGACAAAGGGAGAGGGAGTTTGATTTCTATTTTTCACAGATGGGCCCCTTCATTCTGCTCCCAGAACATTGTTTGCCTTTGCCCAAGCCCCCTTTCTCCAGCAGTGGTTTTAATCTTTGGTCTTCACTGAGCCCTCTGAACAGTGTTAGATTAAGGAGGAGGAAAGGGGACATTTAATTTCCTCCCATGCTTCTGTATAACTGATATAAAAGCCAACAGTTCCCACAGAAATAACCTACCAAGGTATACATGTATGTTACAAAGGAAATAACAATAATATGCTTAACTGACCCTAGGGTAGATCCAATTTTAAATTAAACTGGCCCACTTACTGTTGTTTTAACATAGTGCTACAAATATGGGAACAAATAAGCCATCACACTGTTCTGTTCCAGGCTACTGTCCTGTTCACATGGTGACTGAGAAGTGACATACTATCTTTTACCCTGCCCAGCAATATGTATCAAACAACATGAAACAAAACTGTGCCTTCACAGTTGAAGAAAAAGGGAGAGAAGATACAGTCAATTGTTTGCATGTTAGTGGTGGGGAAAGACTCTTACATCAGAGTGCATTTCCCTTTGCAATGCTAGGATTCATCTGAGAAGCAAAGGAAGCAGAACATGGTGGGCATTTGAGTTCAAGGTCTGGGGAATTGATAAGCGTAAAGCAGTATAGAAGCCTTTCTCCTGGTAGCAGGCTTGCTTTACAGGTTAAGGCTGGATGAAAAGAAAGAAGCAGATTTTTAAATTATTATTTGAGTATAGTTGACACACAATGTTACATTGGTTACATTAGATCTTGGGTGTACAACATCATGATTCAACATCTCTTTATGTTATGCTGTGCTCACAGGTGTAGCTACCATCTGTCACACACACAACACTATTACAAGAACATTGGCCATATTCCCTATGCTATGTCTTATTCATTCCAGAGCTGAAAGCCTCTACCTCCCATTAGCCTTCACCCATTTTGCCCACCCCCCTCTAACTCCCCCCGCCAGCAGATTTTTAGCTCCTGTCCCTGCTCATCCCCACTTTCTAATCTTAAACACAAAGATAGAGCCCTGCACCTTCTCCTGTAATGGTTGACACCTTCTGACAGCAGACTCCACAAACCTTGGCACTGAGGATGTTCCTTATAGCCAAGGTCACTCTGGAGCCTTCCCTCCTCCCTCTGACTTCCTGCAGCTTTCCCTAACCACCTCTCCTGAGCACACACTCTCCTCCATCCATACTTATTTCTCCCCCAGGCATCTGAGCTTGTTTTGTCTGTCTCAGCATCTCCCCCACCCCCCACCAGCACCTCTTCCTGGGTTTCTTATGGGCAAACATGAAGCACCCCTATCATTAACATCTGGCACTTATGTTCACTAATTGAATCAGACAGGGAGACCAAGGAATGATTCTTACAATGTAAATAGCAGAAGATTAGAAGTGCTGCATGGTCTGGTCATGCCTGCCTTTTTGGCCTCATTTCCTATACACACTGCAGTCATATTGAATTTTCTGTTCCTCAGAGAGGTCAAAGCCATCTTCACCTAGGACCTTTGCATTTGCTGTTCTCTCTGTTGAGAACATTCTTTTTCTATGTCCTTATATAGCTCACTTCATCATGCAAGGGTCAGCTCAAGTGCTACCTCCATAGAGAGGTCTTCCCTGGCCACCAATAAAAAGTAGACACCTTCTCTCTTTCCCCATCCCTGATCCCCGTCATTGTTCCTCACATTATCTTGTTTTATTTTCTTCACATTATCTTGTTTTATTTTCTTCACAGAATTTATCATTTTACATTAGCTCATTTATTTCTGGATATGTTCACTTTCTGGCAGGATACTTACACTATAGTAGGAAAGACAAACCATCTTTTTATAGCCCTATCGCTGGCACCTATAAAAACAAATGTCTGCATCGAGCTATGTAGTAGTTGCTCAATAAGTATTTGTTGAAAGTAGAATTCAAATAATTTCAGGATGTCATCCTACTCATTTGCCTGCTTCCGAACAAGTAACATTTTCACATCACTGATCATATGACTGAGGTTCATGGATGTTCTGTGACTTGCCCACAATAGAGAATCTATGAGGTTTAAGATATTTTCTTCTGTGAAGAGGCAACAAAACATTTTGCTTTTCATGGGTATATTGCTACTCATGATCCTTAACTAGCAATGCAAAGAGCTCTGGGTAAAGAGGGAATTTAAGTCACCAAGCCTTTTAAAAAGCATTATTATTAAACTAGAACAAACTATCCAAAAATTTGTATGGAACCACAAAAGACCCCGAATAGCCAAAGTAATATTGAAAGATAAAACCAAAACGGGAGGTATCACCATCCCAGACTTTAGCCTCTACTACAAAGCTGTCGTCATCAAGNTAACATTCTCAGCCGTAGGAAGTTAATTTAAAACACACACAAGCCCTCACAAACAGGCCATGAATACTGGGAGACTTAACTGCTCCCAGCATCTGGGAATTCAAAGTAACATCTACTCCACCTTCCTGTGTACAGACATTACAACAGGCCCTTTCAATCTACCATCCCAGAAAATTTTAAGAGCAAATCCAGACCATGAGTTTAAAACAGATTCTAATTTGATTTAGTGCTTAGTTAACCAGTTCCCTCAGACTCCTAAAAAGGTGTATGGCAGCAGGCAGTGGGGGGCTCACCAATGCCTGAATGAGAGTTTGCGCTAACACAATTTCATGTGACTATAGTTCCTTCCTTAAAGGCCATTTGTTCAGTGTTTAAGCACAGTTTAGTGTTTATGACTTTGTGAGGCTTTTCATATAAACAAATTCACAAGTCAGGGGAAAAAATTCTTTGTCAAGGCAGGTTTCCTGATTTGGGGTTTGGAAAATATGGCCACCATGATATGACTAAAAAAGTAACTGTAGATATGCATTTAGCACTAATGGACACTAAATGATAGGGAAGTTTTGTCAGGTCTGATTCAGATTACCTGTGGCTGCTGTGAATTCTATGGAATTACACAGAGTTTAATGGTTCTCTGGCAATTTGCCTTGGCTCAGTGCCAAGGCAGCTGATGCTTCAATCAAACTGCTCTCCGCACCCCCAACCCAAGACAATTTCTGTTCCTGTCTGTGTCTTGAGTTTGTCTGTGATGAAGCCTTCAATGACACCCTCATACAAATGCCAACTTTTTTTTCTTCTTGGTCACTTCTTCTTCCGTCCTTATGGGCAGGTCCACAAATTGCTCCTGTAGCTTTGCCAAGACAAACTGCCTGGCTAGCCTTTATGAAGAGAAGAGATTTTAAGGTTTGATTAAAAAGGAGGAGCCAACAGTGAGAAGATGAGAACAGGACAAATAGGGGTTGGCCCTATCCCTTTCTTCTGCAGGGCCACCAGCTCGATCTAGTTCACTGTGATTGGCCTACAGCATGACCTAAGATAGCAGTCCACCCACAGCATGCAAACAGTTCAGGAACTCATCCCACCAAAGGCAGGTAACCCACCAGACAAAAGAGAATCCCATCACATGGGCAAGTGACCTCCTCTCTTTAGGAACCTAATGGGCTCTGAGGCTGTACTTCTGCCACAGATTGCAGGCATCACTTTTACCACGTTGGTGCAGTGGACCAAGGCCAAGTCCCCCAAGAAAGCCAGACAAGTCCTCTGCAAAGTTGCAAATCTGGCATGTACAACTCTGAGGTGCAAACATCCTGTAGATGGCAAACATGCTGGGTCCAATTTTTCACTCATGGATCCCTGTTCACCCCTGTCCCCCTCCTAAAGTTCACATGGAGCTACAGCGCTATTAGCACCTCCTACTTTTCGGCTAACGTGATTCCTAGACTCCATGCCCATCTGATTCTAAAGTCACATTTACCGGCCATACTAAGGAGAAAGCTCATTTTAAAGAGACTAGCTGCCATTGAACCAGCAGGAGGGAAGGGCAGAAACCACAGGATTCCTACTCTGCGCTGATTGCCACTAACTCATTTCAGCTGCTAAGGGGAGGCCCTGTTGGGGGAGCCAGGAGAGGAAATGGGTTCCATGTACAGTCCACTTTAAATTGTTCACAATTGCATGCTCAAAAGTAGTCTCCACTAAGCATTTAGCACGTCCATTAGCACAAGTAATAAAGCTTTAGACTTTGCTGCACTGTTGGCCCAAACTGCCTAAGTTGCTTCCCTATGGCAAAGATAATTAAATGGTTGGCAAGTCAGATACATGAAGGAAGGAAAAAGGAGCTCCAAGGATGGTTAAACCTGGTACCAGGAAGGATGGTTTACTAGAACTTTTGATGCACATAAATAACATAGAGGGTGAGGACCAGCTGTTGTTAATTTCAATTGAAAGCACAGTAAGGGAAAATAAACTGAAATTGCAATGATGTTAGCAAGAATAACTGGTGTTAGCAAGAAGGAAGAACTTCCTGCCAGAGAAGGTAGGTAAATACTAGGCTGAGCAGTCGGCCAATGAAGGCTGTGGAACTTCCTTCTTTGGAGTGGCTCTTCTGTCTGGGCTATTTCTGTGTGGTGAGAGTGGGGGTAGGGAGGGAGAGGAAGAAAGAGAGGCAGCCAGAGGTCCAAATCACCTCCTTTTCAGGACCGAATCTCACATTTGTAACATTCAAGGATCTTTAACTGGGATCACTGAGAGACACATAAAAAAAAAAAAAAAGGAA
>NW_027533278.1:136232-137653 GCF_008692635.1 Crocuta crocuta | reverse complement strand
GTTGGCTGCCTCAGTTTTTGTAGCTTCCACCAGTGGGACATACCTTGTTAGCATAGATCTGGTGGCCAGCAGGGTTTACGTTCACAGGTCACAGGACTTTAAGAAACAAAAAACAGGGCTTAGTGAGGTATACCCAAGGGCACAGTGTAGAGGCAATAAACAAATTCCCAGTCTTTCCATGAAAGCAGCCTATTGCTTATCTCAAATGTTTAGATTTACCACAGCTCTGTAGCCCTTTCCAAGAGCCACGCTTTTACCCTGGTCCCCACAATCTCAATAAAGAAAGCAAAGACTTGCTTTTGGCTCCCTGGGGCCATGCATGCATATGGGAACAATCTTTTCTGAACCCAAAAGCAGGACATGGTCTGACAATTATATTTATGGGGACAAGAGGACAGAATATGTGAAATCAGAGCTGTCCTAGGAAATATGGGATGTATGGTCTCCATGGCTACATATTATCTCTTTCTAAGGGTCCTGACACAGGAGGGAGTTAATTAAAACTGTGCCATGTGGTTTGGGGCCTGGGTTCTTTCCTCGTCTGTGGCAAGATCAGTTAGAACTGTGAAAAAAACAGGATCATTGTAAGCCAAGCACAAATTCTTGCTGTGTAGGTTGGAGAAAGAGGTAGTGTACATATTCTCCCTAGCATCCCCCAACTCTAAAATTTAGCAGGAGCAGACACATGCTACACAGGGGGTGTCCATTATCACTCAACTATATTAATGCCAATAATAAATAATGCCAGGGTTATAGTGGGGAAGAAATGTGGTCTTGCACAAGGGATTTCATTCATTCATTTATTCATTCATTCATTCAAGCAGTGGTTCTCAAAAGTGTTGTTCCTGAACCAGCAACAGCATCTCCAGGGAGCTTATTAGCAATGCCAAGTTTCCAGGAGGTACCTAGGTGGCTCAGCCTGGTAACTATCTGACTCTTGGTTTAGGCTCTATCATGATCTCATGGTTCATGAGTTCAACCCCCATGTCTGGGTCTGTGCTGACAGTGCAGAGCCTGCTTGAAATTCTCTCCTTCTCTCTCTCTCTCAAAAGAAATAAATAAACTTTAAAAAATGCAAATTTCCAGGACTGACTCTAGGTCTACTAACTCTGGTGGGGGGGCAGGGCAGCAATCTGTTTTAATCCATTGGGGGGTCATTCTGATAAACTTTAAACTGTGAAAATCCCTAGATAAGAAGTCTTAAATAAAACATTAAAAAAAAGGGGGGGGCACCTGGGTGGCTCAGTCGGTTAAGCGTCCGACTTCGGCTCAGGTCATGATCTCACGGTTCATGGGTTCGAGGCCCTCAGAGCCTGGTGCCTGTTTCAGATTCTGTCTCCCTCTCTCTCTGACCCTCCCTTGCTCATGCTGTCTCTACCTCTCTCTCAAAAATAAATAAAACATTAAAAAAAAAAAAAGAA
>NW_027533278.1:130930-136211 GCF_008692635.1 Crocuta crocuta | reverse complement strand
TTAACCAAAAGGACTTAAGCCACAGATATGTTTGGTAGGCCAATCATTATCTCTGCCAATACAACCTACAATACTTCACACAGTCCCCAAACCATGGAATTGGCAGAATTTTAATACAAAGTAGATTACTCGAAGCCTGGGTTTACAGGAGGTAACACAGTTTATCTGCTTCAATATGCCTTTTTCAAATAGGCAAAAGGCCCTTTGGGTTATCTAAATCCTACTCAGGCACACACTCTTCTTTGAGTATTGTGTGTATATTTCAGCTCTTAGCCCTGAACTGAGTATCAATGAACTGACCGGAGCTCACGTTGAGGACCTAGCTGGGAACATTTTATGTTTAGCAGCATTATTTTTACTTTTAAACAAACACAGATGAAAGAATCCCTGCTGTTTCGGGCGTGTAGTTTGATGAGTTCCTTATATATTCTGGATATTAACCCTTTATCTGATATGTCATTTGCAACTATCTTTTCCCATTCCGTTTGTCCATCAACAGATGCATGGATCAAGAAGATGTGGTTTATCTATACCATGGAATACTACATGGCAATGAGAAACAATGAAATCTGGCCATGTGTAGCAACATGGATGGACCTTGAGGGTGTTATGCTGAGCGAAATAAGTCAGGCAGAGAAGGACAAATATCATATGTTTGCACGTATAGGAGGATTAGGAGGAACTTGACGGAGGAACAAGGGGGAGAAGAAGGGCAGAAATGGTGGGGGAAAGGGAGAGAAGCAAACCATGAGAGACTCTTGAATGCTGACAAAAACTGAGGACTGATGGATGTGGGGGGAGGGGGGGATGGGCATGGAGGAGGACACTTGTGGGGATGAGCACTGAGTGTTATGTGGAAACTAATTTGACAATAAACTATTAAAAAAAAAAAAAGAATCCCTGCTGAAAAGAGCAGCCATTAATACTAGCATTTGTGCATTTACTCACATTAAATAACAATAAAATGAAACAAATTCATTGTTTCACCTCAGTTTAAACTGATAAAGTTAATTGCAGTAATCAACAGGCAATCTTTCACAAACGTTTACTTGAAAGGAGAAGAAATGCTTACATGTGAAATTCATCAAAGTGAAAGGCCCCAAGGACCAAATCTTGTTAAAAGCCACCTGGTTCTCCCCCAGAGTATCAGTCAATGAAGGCAAAGCAATTTCAACAGTTTCCCTGTTAGAATCATTGTTGACTTCTGGCTGCCAACAAAGCCCCTGGTTCATTTAGGGAAGTTGCACAGCGTTTAAGAACAACATACATAAGGGAAATTTCTGGGTTGATGGTGATGTTCTTTTTTTTAATGTTTATTTATTTATTTTTAATATAGTTTATTGTCAAGTTGTTTTCCTTATAACATCCAGTGCTCATCCCAACAAGCGCCCTCCTCCATGTCCATCACCCTCCCGTCCCCTCTTTCACACCCCACCATCCACCCTCAGTTTGTTCTCAGTATTTAAGAGTCNTGCTCATGCTGCCTCTCTCTCTCTCAGAAATAAATAAAACATTAAAAAAATGTTAAGAGTCTCTTATGGTTTGCCTCCCTCCATCTCAACTATTTTTCCCCTTTCCCTCCCCCATGGTCCTCCATTAAGTTTCTCCTGTTCCACATATGAGTGAAAACATATGGTATCTGTCTTTCTCTGCCTGACTTATTTCACTCAACATAACACCCTCGAGTTCCATCCACGTTGCTACAAATGGCCAGATTTCATTGTTTCTCATTGCCATGTAGTATTCCAATGTATATATAAATTACATCGTCTTGATCCATTCATAAGTTGATGGACATTTAGGCTCTTTCCATGATTTGGCTATTGTGGAAAGTGCTTCTATAAATATTGGGGTACATGTGCTCCTTTGCATCAGCACTCCTGTATCCCTTGGTAAATTCCTAGCAGTGCTACTGCTGGGTCATAGGGGAGTTCTATTGTTAATTTTTTGAGGAACCTCCACACTGTTTTCCGGAGGGGCTGCAACAGTTTGCATTCCCACCGATAGTGTCAGAGGGTGCCTGTTTCTCCACATCCTCACCAGCATCTATAGTCTCCTGATTTGTTCATTTTAGCCACTCTGACTGGCATGAGGTGGTATCTCAGTGTGATTTTGATCTGCATTTCCCTCATGATGAGGGATGCTGAACATCATTTCATGTGTCTGTTGGCCATCTGGATGTCCTCTTTGGAGAAGTGTCTCTTCATGTCTGCTGCCCATTTCTTCACTGGATTATTTGTTTTTTAGGTGTGGAGTTTGGTGAGTTCCTTATAGATTTTGGATACTAGCCCTTTACCTGATGTGTCATTTGCAACTATCTTTCCCCATTCCTTTTCCCATTCCGTTTCCCATTCCCATCCCATATTAGTTTTGTTGATTGTTTCCTTTGCAGTGCAGAAGCTTTTTATCTTGATGAGGTCCCAATAGCTCTTTTTTGCTTTTGATTCCCTTGTCTTTGGAGCTGTGTCGAGTAAGAAATTGCTGTGGCTGAAGTCAAGGAGGTTTTTTCCTGCTTTCTGCTCTAGAGTTTTGATGGTTTCTTGTCTCACATTCATTCATTTTGAGTTTATTTTTGTGTATAGTGTAAGAAAGTGGTCTAGTTTAATTCTTCTGCATGTTGCTGTCCAGTTCTCTTAGTTTTGAGAGAGAGAGAGAGAGAGCAGGAGAGGGCAAAAAGAGAGGGAGACAGAATCTGAAGCAGGCTCCAGGCTCTGCACTGTCAGCACAGAGCTCAACATGCGGATCGAACTCATGAACCTTGAGATCAGGCCCTGAGCCGAAGTACAACACTTAACTGACTGAGCCACCGAAGCGCCCCGATATTGATGTTCTATATACTGATAGGGACTTGGGATACACAGGGGCTGGGTGTGTCAAAACATACCCAGAGATTTACTAAGATGTGTGTGTTTCATTGTATGTAAATTTTACCTAAAAAATAAGAATAAACTGTAAACTATTAGTTATATTAGTTATATGCATGCTGAAATATTTATAGGGATCTGTACTGATCTCCTCAATTTACTTTGAAATGTATCAGAAAATAATAGGGAGTGATGAATAGACAGAGGGAATCAATAAATGAATAGATAATGTTATAAAGCAAATATAGTAAAATGTTAATAGAATCTGAATGATGGGCATGTAAGTGTAATGTAAAATTCTTTAAACTTTTCTCTATGTTTGAAAATTGTGTTATAAAATGTGTTATGAAACACATACAGGCAAGAAAAATGCTACTGGATACAATTATCAGAAATAACTTTCATTAATTTAGTCATTTCACAAACAACATACATGAGATGATACTACTATGTGCTAGGATCTAGTTCAAATCCTGCATCTGCTCTGCCCTTTAGTAGTATTAACCTTGGGCAAGTCAATCCACCACTCTGAAACTTGCTTCTTTCTCTGTTAAATGGGGAGAATAACACCATAACAGAGTGGTTATTGTTGGAATTACATTAAAATTGCTGAGTCTTAATGAGAACTATATTGAGTAGTGAACTCTCAATGAATTGCTCCTTGTTCCTTACTCCCTTGAGACCCACAGGGTCTAAAACTTGGAAATCCTTTTAGGACAGCTTCAACTTAATTTCTGAGCACTTTCTGTTTCTTAGAAATTGTTTGCAGCTTGGTCCAAGACCTTAGATTATGGTGTTTGTATAGGACTCAAATGTTCTTAACTGATTCACCTGATATTCAACCATGTTTTGGTTTGCAAACTCTGTTTTGCAAACAAATAAAGAAACAAAAAAGCTAGAAAACAACTTATGTTTTTGAAAAGAGTAGAAGGCAAAAGTTAAGAAAAATAGTGAAGTTGGAATGTAGTCTAAGATAATTCTGCCACACCTATTTGAACCCACTGTCAAAATCCTAGATAGTTATCTCACTTGCTCATCCTCTCCCACAGCTCTGGCATCTTTTCCAGCTCCTTGATGAGTCCCAAAAGTAAAGGAGCCTTACCATTTGGAGAAAGTGCACACCCCTTCTTGTTTTCTGTTTATATTCTGGAAGGATTCTCTCAGCACTCTTCCATTTAATGCAGATTATGATTCACTAACTGGTGTGCGAGAGGTGAAGCATTCCACTTTTCAAGGCCAGGCCCCTGCAAGTGGTTGCCTCTGGCTTTTGTGAGTCCCCTCACTAGTCTGGGGCAACAGGGAGAATAACTGTGTCCCCAAGGAAAGCACTATCAAATTTTGGGCCTGGGGATGCAACCTGAGAACAGGCAGGTGGCTAGGTACCTCAGGAGGTAATAAAGCACAGAGTCTGCCAAAGAGCAGAAATTTGGGCCTGAGAAGCTGTCCAGGAGGGTGCTTTATGAGCCTACTGAGCAGCAATGCTCTTCATAGCACAGGAAACCATGCACCAAAAGTGCAGCAGACTTTCTAGTGGTCAAATCCAATCAGACTCTAATTAAGATGTTTTAGGAGGCAGCTTTGGGCAGCCAAGATCTCCACAGAAGAGTGATCGAAAAGACCTTTCATTCATTTATTCTATAAACAATATACATGAGCTGAGACTCTACTGTGTGCTAGGCCATATCTTAAATCTTAGTTCTGCCACTTAGTAGCAGTATGACCTTGGGCAAGACATTGTCACTGGGACTCAACCTCTACCCCTAAGGTTTGGTTCAAGGATTAGATCCTATAGACTTTATATATCCTATCACCACAGCACCTCCAGCAGATCTTTACACAGTTCAAGGAATGGATAAGGTCAATGAGAACAGCAGGTGAAGAAACTAAAAGCTTGCTTTATATGTAAAGTATATGTTGTTTTAAAAAATGCACAAAAACCATTTATAAATATAATTTTATTTATTATTTGCTTTTAGTGAATATAATTTATTGTCAAATTGGCTTACATACAACACCCAGTGCTCATCCCAACAAGTGCCCTCCTCAATGCCTATCACCCATTTTCCCCTCTCCCCCAACCTGCATCAACCCTCAGTTTGTTCTCTGTATTTCAGAGTCTCTTTCAGTTTGCCTCCCTCCCTCTCTGTTAGTATCTATTTTTTTCCCCTTCCCCTACCCCATGGTCTTCTGTTCAGTTTCTCAAGATCCACATATGAGTGAAAACATATATCTGTCCTTCTCTGACTGGCTTATTTCACTCAGCATAATACCTTCCAGTTCTATCCATGTTGTTGCAAATGGCATGATTTAAATGTCCATCAACTGATGAATGGATAAAGAAGATGTGATTTATACATTCAATGGAATACTACTTGGCTATGAGAAAGAATAAATATAGTTTTAAAGTAGGTTAAGAG
>NW_027533278.1:129000-130920 GCF_008692635.1 Crocuta crocuta | reverse complement strand
GTGATACTTGCAGTCCTAAATAATATTTTCTAAAAAAAAGTTGATACACATGCCCCAGCCAGTTAGCAGGGGCCTAATCTTCTGCAATTCCCAGAGGACATGCTATGGAAGATCATGAAGTGCCTTCAGAGGATACTGTTCTTCCAGTGAGGGTCAGTGTTCAATGACAATTTGAGACCCTATCATACATGGAGATGCTTAGATTTTAGACTGTAAATGTGGATGAGAAGCTAGAGAGCATGTGTGGGTTAACCACAACATATGGAGAGGAGGAAAGAATTCATCACCCCATTGTTTACTCATTGTTTTCTACAGACTCTACTTAGTTTTCTCCCGAAGTACAAATTAAGAAGGCTGTTTGGAGATTCTGCTATACATGTGTCTATGTTATATGGCACTTTTCTTATCTTCTTATTGCTTTATAAGTTTCTGACACTACCCCTATCTCTTCCCTATGTAACCTGGATAGTTCAGTAACTCCTGTGTACTCCCAATGTACTTTTCACACACCTCCACCGTTCCATGGACTTATCAAATTTTATTGACACTGTTCATGGGCCTGTCTCCTGCTCTACTGAAAGCTCCCTGAGGGCATAGACTAGGTCTTTCTCCTATCTTTGTCCCCGGTACCCATGAGTGCTTAGTAGATGTTTGTTGAACTGTTTAGGGGAATTTGAGGTTATTTTTTAAAGTTTTTATTTCAATGCAAGTTAGTTTACAGTGTTATATTAGTTTCAGGTGTACAATATAGTAGTTCAACACCTCCATAGAAGATCCAGTGCTCATCAACAAGTGGACTTTAATCCCCATCACCTATTTCACTCATTGCTCCACCTACCTCCCCTCTGGTAATCATCACTTTGTTCTCTATGGTTAAGAGTCTGTTTTTTGCTTTGTCTTTCTCTTTTTTCCCCTTTGCTCATTGGTTTCTTAAATTCCACATATGAGTGAAATCATATGTTATTTTTCTTTCTCTAACTGACTTATTTCACTTAGCATTATACTCTCTAGCTCCATCCATGTCCATATATATATATATCACATCTTCGTTGTCCATTCATCTATCAATGGACACTTGGGCTGCTTCCATATCTTGGCTATTATAAATACTGCTGCTATAAACATAGGGGTACTTATGCATACCTTTGAATTGGTGTTTTTGTATTTTCTGGGTAAATACCCAGTAGCACAATTGCTGAATCATAAGGTAATTCTTCTTTTAACTTTTTCAGGAACCTCCATACTGTTTTCCATGGTGGCTGTACCAGTTTACATTCCCCCCAAAATGAAAGAGGGGGAACTTGAGGTTATCAAGTAGGTTTTATTCTAACTTTGTAATCTAATAGTCCCTTGAACACAGTAGGTGTTCCGTGTACATCTTCTCTGATGATAGTAGCTTTAAAAAGTCTCAAATGTATATGGCACTTTATATGGCTTACCAAATGCTTTCACATTAACTCATATGATCCCCACTGCAAGCCTGTTAGGAGGCAAGTCAGATACTATAATGATTGTCATTTGACACATGAAGGAACTGGCTCAGAGCAGTTAATTGACTTGTGCAAGGCTACACAGTTAATATGAGCTCAGTGGATACTCTGAATCTACCTTATTTTCTCCAGTGTCCATGTTTCTCTATTATCTATAAAGACGAAACTGAGTATATTTGGTGCCAATGTGGCTTCCTGGACTTACTAGTTATTAGATTCCTCTCTCCTACTAGATAAGAACAAGGTAACTAATTATACTAGTACCTGCTGACAGTCATGAGCAGATGAACATCCAACCTCTCCCTGGACTTCCTGTTATGTAAGATAATTTCCTGTCAGAGTTAGACTGTCAATACTTGCAGCCTAAGTCATACTTGATGTATGAGGACTGCTTCCCAAGGAAGACTAAGTTCTTTGAAGATATGGCTCC
>NW_027533278.1:108501-128186 GCF_008692635.1 Crocuta crocuta | reverse complement strand
TGGCTGTCCCATTTTCCCAGTCTGGACTTCTCAACAAAACTCACAATTTGGCTGGCTACCACTGACTATTCTTATGGGGGTATGAAAGATGGAAAGGTTGTCGAGAGATTCCTGAAACAAAAGTTAGCTTGTTGCTCAAGGGACCACCAGTTATGAGCCATGTTAATGAGGCAGAAGCTGGCAACAAAATCAAGAAAGACATAGTGTATTCTCCACCC
This sequence comes from Crocuta crocuta, assembly GCF_008692635.1. Lineage (NCBI taxonomy): Eukaryota > Metazoa > Chordata > Mammalia > Carnivora > Hyaenidae > Crocuta > Crocuta crocuta. The sequence continues at coordinate 127,968 of NW_027533278.1, read as the reverse complement.
CAGCTCCACAGGCCAGTGTCTGTCCTGGCAGTGCTGGAGGAGAAGGAGCAAGAACATTTATATCACTTCCAACAGATAGTCCTCAGGTTCCCTTAGAGAGATTGCAAGCCAATAACTCCCCAGAAGGCAGCTGTCTACAATTACTCACATTAGGGCAGCAGTTTTCACCCCCAAATCCCAAAGGGCTTTATAGCACTGTGGGTAAGGAAAAGTTCCAGAGACATGACTTTATGTCTCAGTTCTATTAAGCATTCATTGTATGGTTGAGACACACTCTTGAAATATTTCCATCTCCCCAGTAATAGAATGGAAATAGAACTTTCTCTTTCTCTTTTAAGGATACTGGAAATGTGAATAGCATTCATGAGGTATGTATTAAGACCAGGAAATTGCCTTGCACCAGCTTCAGATCTGGACCCTGGAGTGGTTTATAAGATTGGAAACAGAATGGTCCCATCTACTAGCATTCTTTATGTTAAAAAACAAACATAGTGTCCACTATGTGTTCAGTCTTAAGATGGGCTTTTGTGGTATTTCAGTAAGGGAGCCACTGTCTCTGCCCTCAAAGAGTTTCCAGTATAGTGAGAGAGACAGGTGTATAAATCCAGACACAGAATTTAAGAATTTCAGTGTTGTTGACATATGTCTAGAGAACTTGTTAAAGATGAGGCCAGGAAGATAAGCTGGGATAAGATGAATGATGAATGTAGAGGTAATCCTAAAAATATCTAAAAACCCAAAGAGCAGGAGCACCGACCAAACAGAATGGATGCAGGTCAACTCATGGAATAGTGACCAGCAGGCTCCCTGCTGTGCTGGGTATTATCCGTTTAGTTGCTGGGTCCTGAAGAGGTCAAAAAAAGGTTCAGGAGTGGAGAACAAGGCAGCAGAAGAGGTCGTGAGGGGACTCAAAGGAGCATCTGGTATCAAAGTATTCCACAATTTTAACAAAATGTGTGGCTGTATCCATGTCCTCTTTCAATGTCACCTGAATGAGCACGAATGTTACCCTTGGCATCCAGTAGCACAGGGATTCCATGTTTGTTGGAAAGAACACTTTAGCAGCAGTGTGGTGGATAGACTGGATTAGAGTAGCAAGAAGTCAGGGAGTAGTAGAAAGACTTTGCAATACACCAAGGAAGAGAGATAACGGGGCTTAGTGCAGTTGCAACAGGGCATGTTCTTTCTGTAGGAGGCCCAAAGATGCTTGCACAAATAACCATCTCTGTCTATCACCTTTGTTCCTAATAGTTCTCCAGTCTTTTTGCTGCCATGGCTCCACTATCCCAGCCCAATGTGAGCTTACACACATTACACACACACACAGGTGTATACTTATGTGACAGATTCTGTTTAAGTATGCACACTGAACTAGTGGCTGGCAGGCTATAATTATGGCAAGCAAGAGACCTGCCAAGAAAAATTCATTCAAATACTGAGGTCATCCTATTCCCAGCTGTAGGAGAGTGGCTAGAGTATAAACACCTGCTTTCATAATACCACCCTATGTTATGGATAGTCCCGTCTACTTTTTCAAGCAGTCACACAATTATTTTATTTGTTTTCTTAACAATGGTCCTAGGAGACGGGTAAGACTAGTATTATTTAGTTACAATGTATGGCTGGGGAAACTGAGGTTCAGAACAATGTACTTGCCCAACATCATTCACATCACTTAGTCAGTGGTGGCACAAGGACTAAGATGCCTTCTGCCTCTTAGTCTCGTGTTCCCTTCAACTTTCTATATGGCCTCCTTCAGAATAATTCCAGATTGTTCTTATTATCACCTCCTACAAACTAATACTCATTCAATCCATTGTTTTTCAAAAAGAAGTTTTCATTTTTAAGTAATTTCTACACCTAATGTGGGAGTCGAACTCACAACCCCGAGATCAAGAGTCACATACTTCACTGACTGAGCCAGCCAGGTGCCCTTCATTCAATCCATTCCAATGGACATTTCTAACAGAATACTGCAGATGACTCCAGTCCTATTCTTCAAAGCATTGCTCTGGTCTCGGCATACCCTCCAGGAAATTTGCCTTGGGGTTCCAGTTCAGTAACCTCAAGCCCTTCTCTTTTAGTATTTAGGCTGTATTATTGTCTTAGTGTTTTCTTTATGCTCTCCGATTGTGTTCTCATTACCACATCTATGACTTCTGCTTCTCTGGCTTTTCTTCTTTCTGCCTAGCACAATACTTGGCACAGAAGGGAACACTTAGTAAAGTGTTAATGGATGACTTGATCCAATAAAGCCTTACTTCAGCATCAGAATGCCTGAAATTCCCAGTTCACAGCAAAGCACTCTGAATGTGTGTATGTGTGTGTGTGTGTGTGTGTGTCCATGCACCACTCATCTAGTGACCCTGAGGATAACTAAATCAATGCCGTCAAAGTGCAGCATCAGCACATAGCTATTTTACATTCCAGTAGGAACTGAAGCAAGGAAACGTTTCCCCCTAATTTTAGAAAATAAATACTGCTCTGATTCCAAGTGGTATATTTTTGACATCTTGTGTACATTTCTGAAATAGAGTCCAGATGAGAAACCAGCTCATGTGCATGTTCATCCCAATCTTTAGAATGGTAGATTCCCACTCGTGGATATTTTCATTTCTGAAATCCCAATTGCAGAAAAAGGACTAGGGAGCCAGGTTGTAGAAAAGAGCAAGGCCAACATGGGAGTGACTGCTAGACAATCTCTTTGAGGCATGGGGGCAAGACTAGGGCATGAGAAAGAGAAGAAAGGGGTGCTAAAATTTCATCTTTCCTCCCCCATACCTGCCCATACAGAATTTTAAAGGATATGAATGGGAAAGAGCTGATAGCTGCTCCCAGTAAGCATGATACTTACAAAATACCTTTTAGACATAGGTGTGGCCAAAGGCAGGTGAACCCCAAGAAGACAACTAGGTAAAGCAGGTCCTAGTGAACACCACCCACTGGGTTGCCTGGTGAGAAAACCCTCCTGAGAGTCCCAACTAAGGATGAAGGAATCATTTTTCTATTTCTTTAACAACATGCAGCATTACCTAAGTAAGTACCTAACATGTACCGGGCACTATGCTTGGCACTTATCATCATCTGCTCTTTTGCCCTTTTGGGAACCATATTCCCATTTTACAGATGAAGAAAGAAACTCAGACAGAGATTAAGTCATTTACCCCTTATTACACAGTCTGACTGACTCTGTATTCTGGGCTCTTTCCATGGCACCACTCTGCCTTTCTGAGGTATACTCATGGAGCCCTGGCAACAAGAAGGAAGCTGAAAACCCCTCCCCAGTTAATGTAAGATTTCACAGAGTCACTTGGTCTTAAATGATGAGTGGGACATGCCTTATTGGAGAAAAAGAGGAAAAGATTATTCATTACTGGCTGAAGGGATGGCAGATGCAAAGGGGCTGATGCAGGAAAGAAAAAAGATGTTCAGGAAAATGGTAAATTGTTTTTTGGGGTTACCTGAAGGTGAGGATAGGTTATGGAACATGAGGCCAGTTTATACGGGGTCTCATATATCATAATAAGAATTGCAGGTTTTCTCCTGAAGGAGATGAGAGACTAGAAGGGAGCAGAGACTAGATATCTATTTTGGAAAGAGCATTGTGGCAGCCACGTGGGCAGAAAGTTTAGAAAAGGTACTCCTGGCTGCAGGGAGGCTGAGTTGGAAAAGCATGGCAATAGTGAAGGCAAAAGTCAGAGTGGTGAAGGAAATGGAGGCTCAGCTTAGAAAATGCTGCCTCCAGGGGCACCTGGGTGGCTCAGTCGGTTAAGTGTCCGACTTCAGCTCAGGTCATGATCACACAGTTCATGGGTTCGAGCTCCGCACTGGGTTCTGTGCTGACAGCTAGCTCAGAGCCCGGAGCTTGCTTCGGATTCTGTGTCTCCCTCTCTCCCTGCCCTTCCCCTGGTTCATGCTCTGTCTCTCTCTGTCTCAAAAATAAATAAGCTATAAAAAATTAAAAAGAAAAAAAAAAGAAAATGCTGCCTCCAGAGCAGTCACCGCAAGTCAGCCTCAGTTTAACTTCAAAGCTGGGATTCAAGGCTGTGCAGCACCTACCCCCATGGCCCTTAAACACTGCTTGTGTAGCTCTGGCCTCAAGACTAGTAACAAGTCTTGCTCCGTCCTTTGGGGCCTCCCCATTTCTCTCCATCTTCTAAGCTAGCAGCTTTGTAGCTCCCCTGGGCCTAGCCTAGCCCAGCTGCCTGGGGAAGGTGAGGAGAAGTCAGGTAGACTCCAAGTAGAAAGGGCCTTGATTAGCACATGTTTCACATTCCCCACATTGCATGGCAATTCAAAGCCAAATCCTCCAGGATTGTTTTCTTAAAGATTCGGCATGAGTTTGGGGCTTCTTCGCTTTCTTTTTCTTCTTCCTCTTCTTCTTATTTTTTTTTTAAGTATGTTTCTGGACTACAGCTATTTCCTCTGTCCTTGAGTTAAGTAATAGCAGAGGGGAAAAGAAAATGAAGGTTTGCAGCAATGCAGAAAACATGTTTCTGGAAAAGTCCGGAGGAGGGAGGGAAATCCAGTGCGGGGGCCCACAGCAGTGCTCAGGGAAGGCCAGGGAATGTGGCTATTGAGGGGCAGGTTTTCAGCTAGTGCAAGTGTATAGAAGTCAGGCAAAAGCTTACCTAAGGGAAGTGGGCCCTGACACCCTGGCCAGCTCCAGCCCTTGGCTTCTCTGCCATCAGCACTCAGACTGACTTTGCTCTGGTCATCAGCAGCTGCCAGTGTCAGCACAACCCCAAGGTGTGGGCTCCCCCTGCCCTTAGCCAAGAAAATTAAAGCCCTGAAATGTATCAAAGCCCTGAAATGTATCAAAAGCACTTCACAGGCAAAGGCAGCTGGCATTGCACTCTTGGGAAGCCTACACTCCCAGAGAACAGGAGGGTCTTAGAAAAACGTCCCAGACTTCCCTCTTTTATGTATATGTACAATTCTGAAACCACCCAAATGAGAAACCTGGTCATGTGTATATCTATCTCAGTCTGAGAACCTTCTCACAGACAATTTCAGTCTTGAAATCCCAATTACAGGAAAAAGACTAGGGGAGCAGATTTTATTTTCTATCTTGCTCCCTTCCTATTGTTTCTTCTCTCTATATATACATATACAGACAGATAGAGATAGAGACATATATCTTAAAGTACAATGAAGTCTTGTGACAATATGTAGCATTTAGGGAAACATTTATAATATTTTAGTTAACAGCTTTATTGACATATAATTTACATACCGTATAACCATACCATAAAACTCGTCAATTTTAAGTTTAATTCAATGATTTTTAGTGCGTTTGTAAAGTTGTGCAACCATCACTACATCTAATTTTAGAACATGTTGGTCAATCTCTAAAAGAAACCTTGAGCTCATACACACTCCATGTTGCTGCTCCCAGCCCTAGGCAACCACTAATCACTTTTTGTCTATATAGATTTGCCTTTCTTGTAAGTGGAATCATAAAACATATGGTCTTTTATGTCTGATTTCCTTCCCTTAGCATAATGATTTTAAGGCTCACCCATGTTGTGACATGTATCAGCACTTCAATTCTTTTTATTGTCAAATAGTTCACATTGTATGGATATATCACATTTTGTTTATACAAATGATGGATATTTGGGACATTTCCACACTTTGGCTATTAGGAATAACATTCATGTACAAGTTTCTGTATGGACAAATGTTTTCATTTCTTTCTGGGTAGAATTGTTAGATCATACGGTAATAAGCCATAGATGTACGGGTTTATTGCTGGACTCTCAATTCTAGTGTATTTATCTATATATGCCTTTCCTTATATTACATTGTCTTGATCACTGTGGCTTTGTACTAAATTTTAATTTAAGAGGAGTGAGTCCTTCAACTTTGTTCTTCTTTGTCAAGATTGTTTTGGCTAAAGAAAGTACATGTAACTTAATGTGGATTTCAGAATTGACATTAAATGAATATGAATGAATGAAATGAATACCCAGCTTGTCAATTTCTGCCCCAAAAAAGGGCATTGGAATTTTCATAGGAATTGCATTGAATCTGCAGATCACTTTGGAAAGTATTGTCATCTTAACAATATTAAGTCTTCTAATCCATGAACATAGGGTGTCTTTCAATTTATTTTAGGTNATTTTTATCTCATGTTTTCTTTTTTTTGTCTGCATTTTTTAGTGCCATATCAAAGACACCATCACCAAATCCAATATCATAAAGCTTTACTCCTATGTTTTCTCCTATGAGTTCTGTATTTTTAATCATTTTTATGGGGTTTATTTTTTTAGCTCTTCCATGTAGGTCTTTAGTCCGTTTTAGATCATTTTTGTACATGGCATAAGATAAGGTCCAATATCAGTATTTTGCTTGTGGATATCTACTTTCCCCAGCACTTTCCCCATTTGTTGAAAAGACTGTCTTTTCCTCATGGAATGGTCATGGCATCCTTGCCAAAAAACCATTTGATCAAATTTTGAGAGTTTAATTCTGGGCTCTTTTTTCTATTCCATTGGTCTGCCTGTCTGTCTTTATGCCAGTACGCAACTTTTGATTACTATAACTTTGTGGTAACTTTTGAAAGTGGTAAGGGTGAGTCCTGTAACTTTATGGGTTTTGAAGAGTATTTTGGTTTTTCAGGGTCCTTTAAGATTCCATATGAATTTGAGGATGGGGTTTTTCCATTTCTACAAAAACATCATTGGGATTGTGATAAGATGACAATGAATCCATAGATCACTTTGGGGAGTATTGCCACCTGAACCATATTAAATCATGGATCCATGAACATAAGATGTATTTCCATTTATCTGTTTCTTTAGTTTCTTTCAGCAACACTGTGTAGTTTTCAGTGTACAAGTCTTACACTTCCTTGGTTAAATTTATTCCTAAGTGCTCTTTTTGATAGTATTGGAAATGGAATTTTCTTAATTTCATATGTGAATTGTTCATTGCATGCATGTATAAATACAATTATATATTTATTTATTTAATTTATTTTTTACTATTTTTTTAATGTTTTATTTATTTCTAGGAGAGAGAGAGAGACAGCGTGAGCAGGGGAGGGTCAGAGAGAGAGGGAGTGACAGACTCTGAAACAGGCTCCAGGCTCTGGGCTGGCAGTCAGCACAGAGCCCGACGCGGGGCTCGAACCCATGAACCGCGAGATCATGACCTAAGCGAAAGTCGGACGCTTAACCGACTAAGCCACCCAGGCGCCCCATGGTTTTTCTTTTTTTTAAATATAACATTGTCAAATTGGCTAACATAAAGTGTGTAAAGTGTGCTCTTGGTTTTTGGGGTAGATTCCATGGTTCATCATTAAACAATTAATACTTTAAATGTTGATTATGTATCCTGCAAATTTGATTTCATTCACAGTCTCTAATAGATTATTTCTTATTGCTTAAAATTTTCTATTTAAACAATCATGTCATCTGTGTATGAATGACCTCTATTTCTTTTTCTTGCCTAATTCTCCTGGCTAAAAATTCTAGAACAATGTTGAATAGAAGTGGCAAGAATGGACATCTCTGTCTTATTCCTGAATAAGGTAAAGTTTTCAGTTTTTCACAATTAGGTATGCTGTTACTTGTGAATTTTTCATAGATGCCCTTTTATTCAGTGTTTTCTCATGAAAGTTTGTTGAATTTTATCAAGTCTTTCTTCATCAGTTGAACTAATTGTATGGTTTTCTTCCTTCATATATCATCTGGTCAAAAAATCAATTCACTGTAAATGTAAGAGTTTCTTTCTGAAATGCCAAATCCATTCCAGTGTCTTGATTACAGTAGTTTTATAGTAAGTTTTGAGATCAATAAGTTTAAATCATCTTTCATCTTTATCAAGATAGTTTTCACTGTTTTGTGTATCTTTTAAATATGAATTTTGGTATCAGCTTTTCAATTTCTAAAAAAAAAAATCTTGGACTTNGAAATCAATTTGTGGAAAACTGCTATCTTAACAACACTGACACTTCTGATCCATTAAATTGGGATGTTTTTCTATTTACTGAGGTTTTCTTTAATTTTTTGGCCAACATTTTGTAGTTTTCAATGTGTGATATTTGTACTCCTTTTGTTATATTTATTAATAAGATTTTATTTTTATGCTACTATGAATATAGTTGTTTTCTTAATTTATTGTTGGATTGTTCATTGCTAGTGTATAGAACTACAATACACTTTTGTACACTTACCTTCTATTTTGTTGCCTTGTTTAACTTATTTACTAGTTTTAGGTGTTTTTTTAAGTCCTTAGAGTTTTCTATATACAGATCATGTCATCTACAAATAGAGTTAAACCTCTTTTTTTCCAATCTGGAATCAAAAGCAAAAATGAACTATTGGGACCTCATCAAGATAAAAAACTTCTGCACTGCAAAGGAAGCATCGACAAAACTAATAGACAACTGAAGGAATGGAAAAAGTGTTGCAAATGACAAATTGGATAAAGGGCTAGTATCCAAAATCTATAAAGAACAGGAGTGCTGATGTATAGGGGCATGTACCCCAATGTTTATAGCAGCACTTTCAACAATAGCCAAATCATGAAAAGAGCCTAAATGTCCATCAACTGATGAATGGATCAAGATGATATGGTTTATATATACAATGGAACACTATTTGGCAACGAGAAAGAATGAAATCTGGCCATTTGTAGCATAGTGGATGGAACTGGAAAGTACTATGCTGAGTGAAATAAGTCAGGCAGAGAAGGACAGATATCATATATTTTCACTCATATGTGGATATTGAGAAAGTTAACAGAAGACCACGGGGGAAGGGAAGGGGAAAAATAATTACAAATAGAGGAGGGAGGCAAGCCATAAGAGACTCTTAAATACAAAGAACAAACTGAGGGTGGATGGGGGTGTGAGGGAGAGGGGAAAATGGGTGATGGGCATTGAAGAGGGCACTTGTTGAGATGAACACAGGGTATTGTGTGTAAGCGATGAACCACGGAATCTACCCCAGAAACCAAGAGGACACTTTACAAGCAATTTGACATTAAATTATATTTGAAAAAATAAATAAAATTTTAAAAAGACAAGGAAGGAGAAAATATATTTATTTTTGAATTAACATTTTTATTTATAATTTGCATTATTTCTCATTTCTTCCTGTGCATGAAGTTACTCTCTGGTATCATTTCCTTGCTCTAATCTAACTTCTTTCCCTTCCTCTGCCTTGTACTGTTATTGCCAATATTATAGATATTGTACTATGCTATTGCTTTTTAAAAGTATTTTAGATTTTAGAGGAGCTTTAGGATCACAGCAAAATTGATAGAAAACTATGATAATTTTCCCATATACCCCTTGCCCCATACATTTATGGCCTCCCCATTATTTACATCCCCCTAGAGTGGTACTTTTGTTACAATTAATGAAACTACACTGATACATCACAATTACCCAAAATCCATAGTTATACGTTAGGGTTCATTCTTAGTGTTGAACATTCTATAAGTTGGACAAATATATAATGACATTTATCCATCATTATAGTATCACAAAGTGTATTTTCACTGTCATAAAAATCCTTGTGCTCTGATTATTCATCCCAACATCACTCACCCCCAACTCCTAGCAACCACAGATCTTTTTACTTTGTCCATAGTTTTGCCTTTCATATAGTTGGAATCACACAGTATGTAAAGTTTTCAGAGTAGGTACTTTTACGTATTAATATGCATTTAAGAGTCTCTCATGGTCTGGGATAGTGATACCTCCCGTTTTGGTTTTATTCTTCAATATTACTTTGGCTATTCGGGGTCTTTTGTGGTTCCATACATATTTTAGAATAGTTTGTTCTAGTTTTGAGAAGTATGCTGGTGAGATTTTGATTGGGATTGCATTGAATGTGTAGATTGCTTGGGGTACTAATGACATTTTAATGTACTAATGACTATATTTATTCTTCCAATCCAGGAGCATGGAATGTTTTTCCATTTCTTTGTGTCTTCTTCAATTTCCTTCATAAGTTTTCTATAGTTTTCATCATACAGATCTCTTATGTCCTTGGTTAGGTTTATTCCTAGGTACTTTNGATCATATGGTTTTTATCTCTTGTTAATGTGATGTATCACATTGACTGATTTGCGAATATTGAACCAGCCCAATAGCCCAGGAATGAATCACACTTGATCATGGTGGATAATTCTTTTTATGTGCTATTGGATTCGATTTGCAAGTATCTAGTTGAGGATTTTTGCATCCGTATTCATCAAGGATATTGGACTGTAGCTCTCTTTTTTTGCTGGGTCTCTGTCTGATTTGGGAATGAAAATGATGCTGGCTTTGTAATATGNATGAAAGTTAGTTTTTCTTTCTTTTCTTTTCTTTTTTAAATTAAGGCTTATTTATTATAAAAAAACAGTTTTCAAACTTACTGTGGTTCTTTTTTGTGATGGGTCATTTTTCTCTTGCTGCTCTCAAGACTTTCTCTTTTGCTTTAGATTCAACATTTTGATTATATCTAAGTGCGGATCTGTTTAAGTTTATCCTACTTGGAGCTCACTGAACCTCTTGGAAGTTTTGATAAACATATTTTATCATATTTGGGAACTTTTAAGTCATCATTTCTATGAATAATTTTTCTGTCCCTTTCTCTCCTCTCCCTTTGGTATTTCCATTACATATATGTTGGTGAGTTTAATTGTATTCTAGATGTGTCTGTTTATTTTTCTTCACTCATTTTACTTTCTCTGTTTCAGTATGTATACTTTCTATTGTTCTGTTTTCCAGTTCAGCAATTCTTTCTTCTGCCATGTCAAATATATTGTTGACGTACTCATTAATTTTTCATTTAGCTTATTATAATTTTCTTTTTTAATATTTATTTATTTATTTATTTATTTATTTATTTAGAAACAGAGAGTGCACATGCAAGCAGGGGATGGGCAGAGAGAGAGAATCCCAAGCAGACTCTGTGCTGTCAGCACAGACTGTGAGATTATGACCTGAGCTGAAATCAAGAGTCACCCAGGGGCCCCTATTCTNATGGTCAGCATACTTTTCTTTATATGATAAAACATGCTTTCCTTTAGTTCGTTGAGCATCTTTATAATAACTGCTTATAAGTCTTTATCTGACAAGTACAACATCTGGGCTCCCTCAAAAGTAATTTCTATTGCCTGATTTGTTTTTTTTTNTCTCTGGATTCTGTGTCCCCACCCACAAGTCCTGTTTGTGTTTGTTCTGCTTTATTTTGCTCTATTTGTTTAATGATTTTCTGTTTGTTTAATTCTCTCAGAAATCTAGTTTCTCTGCAGTGTGCAGCCCCTGACATCACACTCATTTTCCTTCTTGTTTTATTTTTAAGTTTGGCTTTCTAGAAGTCACCTTTAGTTCAGCATAGTGTTTAACCTGTGATCAAACAGTCACAAGTTTTTCTTAAGCTCCTAGGTCCAGTAAAGTTTGTACCCTTTCCCAGTATATCTTTGTATGGCTTGGGGATTGTACCCTTTCCCAGTATATCTTTGTATGGCTTGGGGACTGCTTTCACAGTTCAGGGAGATTTGGTTCTACCCTGCATTCAGAGTTTAGCAGTTCACAAATGATATCTCTAGTGCATGTGTATAGCCTTACAGTCTACTAGAGATGATTTTGATCTTAGCAGGGCTACTTTTGATGTTTTTTTTTTCCTTAGGTCTGTCGGAGAAGAATCTTGCTAGTCTGCTCTTTTCTGTTGCTATTAACATATAATTGATTTTTTTTTATTTTCACTACTATGATCTCTATGGTTTTCTTTCTTTTTTTATTTATTGAAAAAAATTTTAATTTTTATTTATTTTCGAGAGACAGAGAGACAGAGTGCAAGCGGGGGAGGGGCAGAGAAAGACACACACACACACACACACACACACACACACACAGAATCCGAAGCAGGCTCCTGGCTCTGAGTACAGAGCCTGACGTGGGGCTCAAACTCACGAACTGCTAGATCATGACCTGAGCTGAAGTCGGAGGCTTATCCTACTGAGCCACCCAGGTGCCCCTCTATGGTTTTCAACACCTTTAGGCATGAGTTCCTTCATGCACCGTGTTAAAAACAAAAAGCTTCCATAGGCTGTGCGACTAAACTGGAGCTAGATGGGGAGAGGATGCTATGGCAGCCTGCTTCTTCTGGAATGACACTATGAGCCCTTGAAATCCTTGTCTGACAAGTACATCTGGGCCCTGACCCTGAGAGGGAGAAAATGGTAGCCCCCAGTTTTCTCTAAATACCACTCAGAGTTTGCTGCACCTTTCTAAGATATGGACTCCATCTTAAGAGTAGGAGCTTGGCAAAGGATGGGAGCCCTCAATCTTCTTGGCCATGCTCACCCAAAACAAACTGCCTACAGTACAGATCTAGAGGGTGAAATGACAGGCACTAGCAGCCTCCCCATTCTGAAGTGTAATAGTAGCTCTACAACCTGGACCTGGTTAAAAGGAGAACCCCTGTTGTTTTGTTTTGTTTTGTTTTGTTCTGTTCTGTTTTGTTTTTGGCTGCATCCACCTGAAATAAATCTGCAATATAAAGCAAAATGAGGAGTAGGAGCAATTCCTGGCTCAAATGTCACAGATGTCAACTGCTCTTACCAAGATTCCATAAATTTTCTTGAATAAATGCTTTTCAATTTGTTGCATGCTCTTAAACCAATTTCCAGATACTTTAAATGGCTGTTTTTGATAACTTTTACCAGTTTAAATTTGTTTCACTGATGAGAGGCTCTGCTGAGCTCCTCACACAGCCATTCCAGATGTTGGCCCATCACAATTATTTATCTTAATTCACCACCTATTTAGCAAGCACCTACTATGTACCAGATGTTATGTGCACTGAGTTTGTTCTAAGTAACAGCTTTGTTAAGGCACAGTTGATGTACATTAAACTGAACATATTTAAAGTGTACAATTTGATGAGCTTTGACATATGTACGTACCATCAGCATAATCAGGATAGTGAACATATATATACATTAACCCCAAAATTGATTTCTGACCTTTGTACTGCCACTTACCTTTCCCTCCTTCATTTTCTCAGGCAACCATTGATCATCTTTCTGTCACTACTGCTTAGTTTGCAGGCCTATTTCTAACTTGTAAAGATGACTGGTGATGAAGTTTATCCTTCACTAAGGAACCCATCTCAGCCAGATTGCTCTTTTTTTGTGAGCAGAATATTTTAGAGATTTTCTTTTTTTCTTTAAGTCAAGATCCCTTAACAGGAAACAAATATTCCAGTCACCTCCCTCCTCTCCAAAGGGAGCCTTGGTGATTAGCTCACCGGATTCATGAATATATATTTATAGACATCTAAAAAGGGCAGCAGCATTTCACTCTTGTTTGGGTTAAAAGTTTAACCCAAAACTTTTTACCCAAGTAAACCCAAGTTTTTGTATCTAAAGAATTGTGGGCCATAGCATAAGAGGTGCCTTAACTCCCCAGGGTTCTTCTCACAATCTTTGTCCATATGCCACCAAAGGCTATTAAGCAAACCAGTGTATTCCCATTGCCCTTCAGAAAAAAATGATTATAAACTTCTAGCAGAATCTGAAGGACCTAGGGTGATTCAGTTTCTACATGAATCCAGATATTAAATCCCCAAATCCTGGACATATTACTTTTTTCATTCTCCAACAGGGAAATGATACTCTAGCTCCAAGTGCTTAGCTGCTATTAACTGGAATTGATCCTAAGAGAAATGATTAATGTTTGCCTACCGGGAGCCAAGCACTGTGTTAAGTGGTACAGAATTGTTAACCTCATTTATAACACTTACAGTAAGCCTCAAGATTGATATAATTGTTTCTCATTTTACATAAGACAAAGCTGTGGTAACATGAAGTCAGAGGACTTGTCCTAGACCATACAACTAGTGAATGGCAGAGATAAATTCCAAACTTAGATCTAACACCAAGATGACCCTCTGTTAATTCTACTATAATGTCTAATTGACAAGCTTAGGAACTTTCCTCCACATCCTCAAATCCTCTCATAGAAGAGAATTCCAATAATATGGCCTTTTATAAGTCTGGCACTGAGTACAATTTTGGTCTCTATATTTTTATTGATTTTATTCAAATCTATGTCATCCTTTCAGAGGAATTAAAAGCATCAAGGCATATAAATGTCCTTCCTCAAAAAATGTAGGAATAATATGATTCCAGAAAACCTATGAATGAATTCAGATTCGGGGTATGATTTTGACTGTTTACATGACAATGAACAACACAAACTGTATTGGTTAGATTCCAAGCATCCATGATTAGCATCTTGGAATCTTATGATATTAAAAAGTTCTCACTAATAACTATCCATGCAATAAAAACTCTAACTCAGTTGTGCTGTGTCAGATATTGGCAAAAATACTTACCAAAATATTTTTACAAGGACTACTTTACAAAATTGGAGCCAGTCTGTCAGTTTGTGTAATATTTCATGCAAGATTGACATTCACTAAAGGGCTAAAAGAGATTAATTGGAACACAGCTACTTGGCTCAAACCAGAAATTCAAGTTCAAAGCAGTTACTGACTCTTCTCAGTAGAGGGCAGTGGTGGGCAGGGCAAAGATGGCAGTAAAAGAGAGGGACATTAACTTCTGTCCTGCACCCTCTAAGGACAGTTGAGGGACAGTGCATAATGCCTTATAGACAGTATCTAATGAATCCTGACAATGATCCTCTGAAGGGGATTATCATCACTATTTTAGTCTCAAAGAGGTTAAATGAATTAAGCAAAGATCTGGTGCCATCCAATTCAGCTATATACCATGCTGTTTTGTGAGAAGTACTATTCCAAAGTCCCATAACGGAAAACTTATACTGGTAAACTAAAAGAGCAATCTCAATGAAGACATAGTAGGTCCTACATATGATGGGATCCTAAACATATGGACTGGCTGGAAAGATGGGAAGCATTTAACAAGGATAACATGAAAGAAGTTATAAACTTTGGAGCCAGTGACAAGATGGAAATTATCTAGAAGTGATTCAAAGGACTGGAAACCTGACATATGGGAAACTGTTGAGGGACCTGGACCTGGAGATTAGACCAGGTTGCTTAGCACTAGGAAGGTGCTCATAAATGTAAAATAAATAAATAAATAAAGTTAAAAAAAAAACTTGAATGTAAAAAAGTCATTAAAATCCAAAGGGAAGTTAGTTATTCGGAAGGTACAGACTATTTTGTATGGCTCCAAAGGCTAGGCTTTGGAACGGTTGGAGGCATATTTTACTTCCTCAAAAGGAAGCTTCATCTAAAATACGAAGAAACCTCTAGAAGGCAGCAACTCAAAACTGGCATGAGTTGCTTTGTGAAATTTGGTTATGAAGATAACCTCTAGGAGCCCTTTCAGCTCTAGGATGCTCAGATTTTGAGCTGGTCAGGATTCCCAGAATGGCTTGTCAAGTGAAGGTCTTAACCTTTCCCAAGAAGGAACTAGTTGGTTCACAACACTTAGGAGCCAAAGCATTCAGACTACTGGAACAACTCTACTAAGAGGCACTTGTCCACAGATCTCCTTAAAAATTAGTTATAGGAGAAAACCTGAGACTACATCACAAGAGGGAGTCAGTGGTGTTCCATTGGAATCTGGGCATTGGACCAATTCACTTGAAGCCTACTAATGAACATTTTTCTCAAGGAAACAAACAAACAAAAATGTCAAAAAGTTTAACCATTTCATTAAACAAGAGGTCCCTGAAATACATAGATAGATACAAGGTATGATACCAAGTCAAGCCTAAGGATGACAGAACCCAGAAATATGTAACACAAGCTGACTCTGAATAAATAATTCAATTACTCAATCAGAATTTACTTGGTTTATCCTGATGTATGCCAGTCTCTGTTATGGCTATTGGAGATAATAGAGATAATAAGACATTAATTTCCACTTTTGAAAGGGTGACAGTTTAACAGAGAGGTATCCTCATAGATAACTTACTCCTTCATATGAGCAATGCTAGAATAGAGATGTATTGGGTTGTCGGGACCACAGAAAGGGTAAGGTGGGAATGAGGGAAAGGCATACGGATGATATATCATTTGAGCTGGACCTTGAAGAAGGTTGAACAGTGGACCTTGAAGAATTGACATTCTAGAAAAGGGTGCAACATGTGCAAAGACAAAGAAGTAGGAAAGATCTCAGTATGTTTGAATAGGACTGTTTTTCAGATACGGATTGGTTAGGATGTAGGATGTGTAAGGATGTGGTGAATCAACTTCTCAGCATTCTTGCTACAGGGAGATTCTCTCTAAAATTAGAATTTCAGCCAGCTTACCAATTGCTGATACAATGACATGCCTCCTACTGCTGATCCCAGACTGGGCAACCAGAAATCTGATTTTTAGAAGACAGATCTCCATCTTCTCTTTCTTGAGGGNATTTCATATGTTATTCCATATTTAACAGTAAAACTCTTTTTTTTTTGAAAAAAATTTTATTGAAGTATAGTTGACATATAATGTTACATTAGTTTCAGATGTGTTACAGTGATTCAATAGCTCTATACATTATGCTATGTTCATCACAAGTATAGCTGTCTTGCTCCATAAAAATAGGATGAAATTTTAACACTTGCCTTCATTTATCTTCACCCATGTTTTCATAAAGACAAACATATAGAAGAATGTATTTTTGGAAACATGCTAATTAAACCTATCTTTATTCATTTATAACAAGGTAGTTGTTGTTATCAAGAGTTATGAGGCAATAATAGAATCCTGTCACTCTAGAGGCACCTGGATGGCTCAGTAGGTTAAGCGTCTGACTCTATTTTGGCTCAGGTCATAATCTCACAGTTGGTGACTTTGAGCCCTGCATCAGGCTCCTCATTGACAATGCAGAGGATGTTTGGGATTCTCTCTCTTTCGCTCTCGCTTTCTCTCTCTCTGCGCCTCCCTCACCCTCTCTATTCTCTCTCTCAAAATAAATAAATAAATAGATAGATAGATAGATAGATAGATAGATAGATAGATAGATAGATAAAAAGAATCCTGTCACTCTAACTGAAATCATGTACTCCATGCTAAACATGGATGTTGAGAATATAGATGGGTCCGTGTGGTACCACCACTCTGACCAACTGTGAAATTGTTGCTCCTAGAGTGATGTGACAATAGAATAAAAGAATAATGGAACTTTTATATTCTAGAACTATGAGGCATTGAATCCTCAGCTATAGCTTCTGGGGGAACAATACAGGACTAGTATTTCTCCACCCACCGGTAGAAATCAGACCTAGTCTTACCCAAAGAGTGTCTATCACTATGGAAAATGTCAGCTAAAGAGCTAATGATACTCTATCTATCAAGAAGAGCTGGGATTCATTGTTATATTTTGGTACACGTTTGTTTCTGAAGTAGTTTAAGGGGAGAGTTACCATAGTCACTTTCTTTAGGCAAGAGTGGGCTACATTATTGACAGCTCCTTGTCCACTTTTCCTACTACCCAACACGATACTAACTAACACTATCATGAAAATATAAAGTGTGCCCTGCCTGACTTTAGAACTATTCCTAATCATGTCAAATATATGTATTGTCTCTACTTCACATTATTATTAGAGTTTAATTATAGTTAACATATTACTTTCTTTCCTCTGATTGTGTCTTGAGAATAGAAGTTATATATCCCTAGCTAAACAGTAAGATTTAAGACAGGAGTGTAGGGCAGTGGGACGAATGGGCTTTGGAATAAAGCATATCTGGTTTTAACTCCCTTCCTCACTAGATATAAATCATATAAGTCCTGTCAGTCTTAGTCCCCTTATCTATAAAATGTGGAATATGACATCTACCCCACAGGATGGCCGTAAGAATATGTAAAGTGCTTGGCACATCTCTGTAAATCAAAGTTACCTTCCTCTTTCTTCTCTATAATCACTACATCCAGCAAGATAACATGAAATGTTGTGATCAGGTGTTCAGTAAATCTTGACTAAATATAGAGGATAAACATTTTGTTTCATGCATTTTGCCCAATATTACAAGGATTCCTTATCCTGATCTCCCTCCAGCTTCAAAGCCAGGGTTAGTCACTGCTGGCTGCACATGGTTCTTCAACAAGCAGACTAAATCCTCTGGGAAATGTGGTCTATAAGCACTTCCTATTCTGATACAGCAGACAGGGTAAGTCTCACTCATACCTAAATCCTAAGGAATGTGCCTTTTTTCTTCTGTTTTGATGTGCTGACTTAAAGCAACATCTTCTCTCTGGAGAAAGCAGACAACAATCTGTGATTCTGTCTGTTTCAGGGCAGCAAGATGGCCACCTGTCTTACTTCTCAGATGATTAACCCCATTAGCCAGAGTGCCTTCATAAGCAGTCTGAGGGAATGTCTAATGTAGCTCAAGGGATGCTGCAAACAATCCCTAATACAAAGTATTGCTGTCCCATTATGCCTTTCCATTCTACTACAAAAGGTTAAAAAAAAGAAATCTGCCTTCTCAAACCAACCTCTTTATTTATTTATTTTTAAATAGTTTATTGTCAACTTGGTTTCCATATAACACCCAGTGCTCATCCCCACAAGTGCCCTCCTCCATGTCCATCACCCCCCATCCCTCCTCCCCCCCACCCCATCTGCCCTCAGTTTATTCTTGGCATTCAAGAGTCTTTCATGGTTTGCCTCCCTCCCTCTCCTCCACTATTTTTCCCCTTCTTCTCAAATCAGCCTCTTTAAAAACCATTTCTAGGGGCACTTGGGTGGCTCAGTCGGTTAAGCATTTGACTCTTGATTTCAGTTCAGGTCATGATCTCACAATTCATGGGTTTGAGCCCCGAATTGGGCTCTGCACTAACAGCACAGAGCCTGCTTAGGATATTCTCTCTCTCTCTCTCAAAAATAAATAAACACACATTTAAAAACCACATATCTAAGTCTCTAATCAAAGAAAACCTCAGATCACCTAAGAGAACTTTAACAGTCATTTATGTGAGAAAACAGATTTAAAATATTGTCTTCCAAAGAAGAACCCAATTTCAGTTTTGAATCCTCCTTTGTGATAGACAGCCCAAGCAACTACAGGGAGAGTCTATCACTGGAAATTGTCTGGTGAGCACAGGGTCCAAACTCAGTCTCCATTAACTTGTGTCTCCTGCTTAGAGGACACAGACTGGAAAGATTTTTTTCCCTTGCTTATTTCTAGATACACTTTTGGGCTTATAAACTCATCCATCTACCCATTACTTACAAAGCTCAGCCATGATAGCACACATACAGTCATACGCCCTCACACAGTCACTGCATGACTGCATACTCTCCCACATACAGTTACACACTCCCCCCATCTCCCCCTGCCAGAGCATAGAGGAAATACAGGGAGTCTCTGAGAGATGGAATGTCCTCGGAGAAGAGACTGAGCAAGGTAAGAGTAGATAGAGAAACAAAAGAATTGTCAGACTGGTAGGTAATTCTTTGTTGGTCTTTCCCCTTGATCATTTGAAGGACTTGAGTGGCAGGGACCTCATCTTTGGGGACCCTGAGGT
>NW_027533278.1:86826-108454 GCF_008692635.1 Crocuta crocuta | reverse complement strand
TACCTTAAATCGTTTCCTGCCTCAGGTCATGGCCACCCTGCAGAGTTCTGTGACCTCCATGCCTTGGAAAATGTTTGCAGAATCAAAATTATGTTCTTATTTAAGAGAATTACTCACCCAGAAGCAGTGGAAGAGACTTTGAAGGAGCTTAAAAGCGTTTAGAGTTACATGGGATTTTAACCTCCTGTCTTACAGCCCATGTAGGTAATAATTGAAAGAACGGATTTTTGCTAAACAAATTTTCAGACTCATTCCAGCTGATGTGCCTTTCCTCTTCACTACAGAAAGGTAGCTAATACATTTCAGTATCCATTAGAGGAAGGCCTAGCATTGAGTTGTCCAGTACAGTAGCTGCCTGCTAGCCAGGTGTGACTTTGAGCACTTAAATGTCACTAGTCCAAATTGAGACATGTTTGTAAGTTTAATATACACACCAGATTTCAAAGACTTACTATGAAAGAAAGGATGTAAAATATCACATGAATAATTTTATAATGATTACATGCTGGAATATTAACATTTTAGATACATTGGGTTAAATAAAATATATTATTAAAATATATCACACTTGTTTCTTTCTGCCTTTTTAATATCACTACTTGAACATTTACAATGGCATATATGTAGCTCTCATTATATTTCTTTTGGGTAGCACTAGCCTAGCACTTTCCCTGCCACATAATTGGCATTCTATAAATGTTTGTTGAAGGAACAAAAGAACAACAGCAACGGCAAAAGTACAAGAACCTTAACAGCAGTATCAAGGAACAATTGGTTCAGCCCTGGGTTTAACCCAATCTCTTTCTATGTCTTTCTGAGTCTCCAAGCCCAAGATGGGGAATTTGTGCTTCTGGACTTCTTATGTGACACTTTAAAGCCCCTTTTTACTAACATAAGTGTATTTAGCATGTTTGAAAGAACATTCTTGAAAGGAAAGATTGTATTTTTATGACCTTGACCCAATCTGATAGAAGGTAAGTATTTTGGAGGGGAGCATTTCAAGTTCTAAAATCAAAAAATAAAACTTTTGGGAGTTGGGCATAACAGAGTTTATAAAACCATTGCTTGAGATTTCATTCATCTTCTGGGACTAAATAAGACACTGTCACCCCAGTGAACTTGCTGAAGCATTTGGGAAGAGAAGGGATGAAGTTATTTAATGACCCCTGGTAATTCCAAATCACCAGTCAATAATAGCTATGGAAAAGAGGAGACATGGTGTTAGAAAATATAAGTGTTTTTTCATGACATTTCAGCAAAGCAAGATTCCCCTTTCCCTTAAGTAGGTCTAAGTGTCTGGCATAGAGTAGAGCTTGGGACTTAAAATGTTCCCTGACTCACTGAATAAGTAGTAACACAGAAAAGGAGACAATGGAGTATAGTGGAATAAGAGCAGGATTAACAGTGGGGAAAAATTTGGTTTGATTACTCGCTCTTCCTCATACTAGCTGTGCAGCATTAGGCAACCTACTTAAACTCTTCAGGTCTCAGTTTTCTCATCTGTAAAATGTGCCTAATTAAACATCTATTTCAGAAGGTCATTATGAGGATTTAATGGGTTAATGGATGTAAAGCACTTACCTCTCTACCAGGCACACAGTAACACTCAATAATTGGTAGCTATGCTATTCAAGGACAGTGAAGAGGGCTTCTCAAAGCAATTTTACACATCTCATCACCACATGACATCATTTGTCTTTACATAACTGCTAAAGGGATCCTTAGCTGGAAAAACTGTGAGAAACTTCAGTGTTCGTCTCTTATGGATCTGAGAAAAAAACTTTGTTTCAGGTAGTAGCCAAATATGGAAAAGAGCTACAGGCCTGGATGCAAATCATCCATTCATCCATCCATTCATCCATCCAACATATTGCACTATTCTAGCAATGAAGAACACAAAGATTCCTGTTGTTAGGGAGTTTTATTTCCAGTAAAAAATAGGCATAGACCTGTCTTCAGAAATTTGATTCAATCATTTATACCTCCTGACTTGGTAAACCACTACATCCAGAGACAGCACCACTCTCAAATGGACAAGTCTAGGCCTTGCCTGAGGCCAAAAAAGAATGTGCTACTTCAGCATCTCTTCCACTCCCCACAGAAAAGTTAGGAACTCCTAGCCATTCAACTCAGTCCCTCCTTAGACTCAAATCAATCACAGAGTTGAGAAGTTCTCTGCCCCACATCATGCACTGGTCTTCACTGCCTTCCCTGCCTGCTGCTCAGAGGGATTACCCAAATACTCTCTAGCAAGACAAATTCACTATAAACGATGTCTTTATACTAAATCCTCAGAAGGTGAACAATATCCAGAGCACTAGCACTGGAAAAGTTCATTCTCTCATTATCTCCATTGCTAACTTTGCCCTAGGAAATATCATGGTTCAATGAAAGTAGCATCAGATTTGGCATTCTAATGATTAGGATTCAAATCCTAGCTCAGAAGTGTACTCTTTGGCTTTGGGCAGACTATTTTAACTCTCTTAACATCTATCTACTCACCTGTGAAATGGGTATCTTCCTCACAGTGTTATGAAAAGGATTATATAAGAGCACAGTACCTAGCACAGAGTTGCTACTGTAAAAGCATTAGTTCTCTGCTTTCCAAAGTCCTTTCAATACCAAGTTGGGTGGTATCTCGGGGACAGTATGAAGGCTATTCTTGGGGGGATTAGGACCAAACAATTGCCTTTAAGTAGAGGACTCAAACTGGATAGCTTCCCAACTCTGCATTCAGTAATATCACATTAGTATAGCCATTCTGGAAATCACAAATACTACAAATCAGATTTTATTTAATTTTCCATGGAGAGCCAGTACCAGCACTCCAGTGCCTTAAACCTTAAGACACAAGGACAACTCAGGGACAAAGAGAAGGCAATTAAACATTTGTCACCTTTAAATAGAAAACCTTCTATTAGTTGAGTAAAAATTGCCATGAAATATAGTCATTGTACTGGCTTCTACACATAATATTTTATGTGACACATTAAAAGTTTGTATTTCTCCCAGATATAAGGATCAGCAACATAAGCCACAACAAGTATCATCATGGGGTCAAGTACACATCAGGTGTTCAGTAAATGTCTGTCAAATGCATAAACCCAAGAGAAACTACTTGCCACGTTTCCTCAAAGAGATAGAACCAGCAGTTTGAGAAAAACACTTGGGATTTGGAAACGAAATACACCTCAAGTAAAAAGGGCTTTAGGAGAGAAATGAGAGCACAAAACATGATGCTGGGGGTGAAAGAAGTTTTTGAAAGGTAAATAGGTTCAAGGCAAGTGAAAAGATGGAGCACAAAATTCAAAGCAAGAGTTCTATAATAGGGTGCAGAAAGAGTACATGGGGAAAATTGACAAATGGAACAAGGTCTGGAAAAGGCAACAGGAATTTGAGAGTTATACTCTATCTGGGAATGGACTTTATAATTTAATTTGTTTTAGTGATCTTATTTTTTGTAAAACCATCCAAATTATTATCTTAAACCACTGAATTTTAACGGCTTTGTTGATATGTAATTTATACATGATAAATCTACCCATTTAAAATGTACAACTTAATTAATGTTAGCATATTCAGAGTTGTGCAACTATCAATCCAATCTAATTTTAGAACATGTTCATTTCCCAAAAAAATCCTTTTGCCATTTACAGTTTCCATTCCCACACCCAGCCCCAGGCAACCACCAATCACTTTGTCTTTATAGATTTGCTTAAAAATTTTTTTCATATAAACAAAATCATATACAGTGTGACCTTATGTGTCTGGCTTCTTTCATTGAGCATAATGTGTTAGAGGCTTATTCACGTTAGTAGCATGTAACAGTGCTGCATTTCTTTTCATCGTGGAACAATATTCCACTGTATAGATATACTTATTGTATTTATCTGTTCATCATTTGATGGACATTTGGGGTGTTTCTGCTTTGAAGCTAATGTGAATAATGATTTATGAACACTCATGTACAAGTTTTGATGAGGACATTATTTTCATTTCTCTTGGGTGAACAGAGACGTAGAAGGAGAATTGCTAAGTCACATGGTGATTCTGTTTAACATTTTGTGGAGTTATGAAACTATTTTCCAAAAATTGCACCATTTTGCATCCCCAACAGCAATGTATGAAAGAGGTCCAATTTTTTCCACATCCTTACTAACACTTGTTATTGTCTTTATTAATATAGTCAGTCACTCTAGTGAGTGAGAAATGTTATCTAGTTGTGGTTTTGGTTTTCATTTCCTTAATAACAAATGTTGAGTGTGTCTATTCATGTGCTTATTAGCCATTTGTATATATTCTTTGAAAAATATTTATTCAAATTCTTTTTCTTAATGTTTATTTGTTTTTGAAAGAGAGAGAGAGAGAGAGAGAGAGCTAGCGAGCATGCATGGGAGTGGGGGAGGGGCAAAAAAAAATGGAGGGGACACAGAATCTGAAGCAGGCTCCAGGCTCTGACTGAGCTTGTCAGGCTCCAGGCTTGAGCCTGATGCCGGCTCAAACTCACGAGCTGTGAGATCATGACCTCATGACCTGAGCCTAAGTCTGATGCTTAACTGACTGAGTCACCCAGGCGCCCCAATCCACATTTTTATACTGTCTTTTAATGGGTAAGTTGTCTTTTAATTTTTTTAATGCTTATCTATTTTTTGAGAGAGAGAGAGAGAGAGAGAGAGAGAGAGAGCAGGGGAGGGGCAGAGAGAAAGGGAGACAGAATCCCAAACACGCTCTGCTGCCAGCACAGAGCCTGATGTGGGGCTCAAACTCAGAATTGTAAGATCACGACCTGAGCCAAAATCAAGAGTCGGATGCTTAATTGACTGAGACACCCACGTGCCCCAATAATGGGTAAGTTGTCCTTTTAGTATTGAGTCGGAAGAGGCCTTTATATATTCTGAATCCAAATACTTTATAAAATAAATGATTTATAGGTATATTCTCCCAGAATTTGGGGTGACATTTCATTTTCATGGTGGTAGCTTTTGAAGATAAAAAAAAAATAATTCTGATTACATCCAGTTTATCATTTTTTTTCTTTTATCACTTGCTTGGTATTATGTCTATAAATCTTTGTGTAACCTAAGATAACAAAAATTTACTCCATTTGGCTAAAAAGCAATCTTAGTCAATCTTCGTGGGTAACCCCTATTAGTAAAACACATTTTTCCCCTTTGAACTTTCTAGGTAATTTTATCAAAAATCAATTATCATAAATGTAAGGGCTTATTTCTGAGATCTCAAATGATCTCCATGCATCTATATATATATACCTGTTACTATGCCAGTACCACACTGACTTGACTACTGTAGCTTTGTAGTAAGTTTTGAAATGGGCAAGTGTAGGATCCTCCAAGTATGATCTTTCTCAAGAACTGTTTTGTCCCTGTATTTCCATGTGGATTTTAGGATTAGCTTATCATTTTCTGAAAAAAAATCTTCTAATTCATGGATGTGAGATGTCTATTTATCTAGGTCTTCTTTCTCATTGTGTTCACTAATGTTTTATAGTTTTCAGTATACAAGTCTTGTACTTTTTGGCCAAACATGTTCCTAATTATTTTATTTTTTTGTGCTATTGTGAATGGAATTTTTAAAATTCCCTTTTAGATTGTTTATTATTACTATAAAAATACAATTGCATTAAAACATTTTTAGTGTTTATTTTTTGAGAGAGAGAGATAGAGTGTGAGTGAGGCAGGTACAGAGAGAGAGGGAGNGCACCGAGCCTGACATGGGGCTCGAACCCACAAGCTGTGAAATCATGACCTGAGCTGAAGACAGCTGTTTAACCAACTGAGTCACCCAGGCACCCCCAAAAAATACAATTGCATTTTAAGGTCGATGTCATATTCTGCAAACATGATAAACTTGTTGATTAGTTCTAGTAGTTTTTATTGGATTCCTTAGGGTTTCCTATGTATAAAGTTATGTTATCTACAAATAAAGACATTTACTTTTTCTTATCTAGTTGACCTGGCTACAACCTCCAGTACAGTATTTAANACAGATGCCCTTTATCAGTTTGAGGAGTTTTCTCTTCCAAACTTGTTAAGGGTTTTTATCACAAACAGGTATTGGATTTTATCAAATGCTTTTTCTACATCTATTGAGTTGGTCATGCTCTTGTTTCGCTTTATTTTACTAACACAATGTTCACATTGATTGATTTTTATGCTAATTTAGCCTTGTATTTCTAGGGTAAATCCCACTTGGTCATGATGTATAATCCTTTTTATGCAGTTAGATTCAGTTTAAGTATTTTGTCCTGGATTTTTACATCTATATCCATAAAGGATATTGGTCTCTAGTTTTCTTTTCTTGTGATATCTTTGGCTTTGGTATCAAGGCAGTACTTGGAGAACACATGGGAATTTGTTCCCTTCTCTATTCTCTGGAAGAGTTTGTGAAGTGTTGGTATTAACTCTTTTTTAAGTAGAGCTGGTAAAATTCATTAGTAGAATTCACCAGTGAAGCTCTCTAAGCCTGAGTTTTTCTTTGTGGGACTATTTTAAAATACTAATCACTTTATTTCTTAGAAATCTTTTCAAATTTAGTATTTCTTCTTGAGCAATTTTGGAAATTTTTAATTTTCCATCAATTTGTCCATTTCATCTAAGTTATCTAATTTGTTGGCATNATAACAGAATCTGAAACAGTCTCCAGGCTATGAGCTGGCTGTCAGCACAGAGCCTGACACGGGGTTTGAACCCACAAACCGTGAGATCATGACCTGAGCCAAAGTCGGATGCTTAACTGATTGAGCCACTCAGGCACCCTATGTCATTCTTGATATCAGTAATTTCAGTTTTCTTTTTCTCAATCAGTATTTTTAAAGTTTTGTTAATTGTTATGGCCTGAATTGTGTCTACTGACAATTCATTTATTGAAACCCTAACTCCCAGTTCCTCAGAATGTGACTGAATTTAGAGGTAATTAAATTAAAAGGATGTCTTTAGAGTGAGCCCTAATCCAATCTGACTGGTGTCCTTATAAGAATAGCGAGTTTGGACACAAGAAGCACCAGATTAATACACGTGCTCAAAAGAAAGACCATGTGAGGGCATAGCAAGAAGGAGGCCATTTGAAAGCCAGAGAAATGTCTCAGTAGAAACCAAACCTTGTCGACAACTTAATCTTTGACTTCTAGCCTTCTGAACTGTGAAATAATACATTTATGTTGTTTATATCACCTAATCTATGGTATTTCATTATGCCAGCCCTAGGAAAGCAAAACACCATTTTTTTCCCATATTTTCTAAGAACCAACTGTTGGTCTTATTGATTCTTCATGCTGTTTGTCTGTTTTCTATTTCATCTTTCCACTATAATTGTTATTTTTTCCCTTCTGCTTTCTTTGCATTTACTTTGCTTTTAATTTCCTAGTTTCTAGAGGTGGAAGTTTAGGTTATTGAATTTTAGCTTTTTCTTCTTTTTAATATAAGTATTTACAGCTATTAATTTCCATGTAAGTATGGTTTTAGCTGCATCCCATAACTATTGTTTTCCTGTTTTCATTTTTACTCATCTCAATGTCTTTTCTAGGTTCTTCTCTGATTTATCCTTTGACCTATTGGCTACTTAAAAGTGTGTTGTTTAATATACACATATTTTTAAGTTCCCAAATTTTCATCTGTCGTTCATTTCTAAATCGTGGTATGTGAATGTACTTTGTAAGATTTCTATTATTTTAAGTAGTTTGAGACTTTTAAGTGTTTTATGGCCTAGCATATGATGTATTCTGGAAATGTTCCATACACATTTGAGATAAATGCATATTCTGCTCTTGGGTAGAGTGGTCTGCAAATGTCTGTATAGTTATTCAAGTCCTGTATTTCCTTATTGATTTTTATGTATTTTATCTATTACTGAAAATGGATTTGGAAGTCCCCAACTATTATTGTTGAACTGTCTATTTCGCTTTTCAATTCTATTAGTTTCTTTCATGTATTTTTTGGGCCCTGTTGTTAAGTTTATGTGTCTTTCATAGTTGTTTACTGATGAATTGACCCTTTTATCATTATACAATATCCCTTTTTATCTGTAATAACTTTTCTATCTTAATGTATATTTTGTCTGATATTGTATAGCTACTCCAGCTGTCTTCTGATTGCAGTTTGCATAATATATATCTTTTTACAAATAGTTTATTGTCAAGTTGGTTTCCATATAACACCCAGTGCTCATCCCCACAAGTGTCCTCCTCCATGTCCATCTCCCTCATCCCCTNTTCACAATGTTTTCCAGAGGGGCTGCACCAGTTTACATTCCCACCAACAGTGTAGGAGGGGGCCCATTTCTCCACATTTGCCAGTATCTAGGGTATCCTGATTTGTACATTTTAGTCACTCTGANATTTTGTGTATGGTGTGAGAAAATGATTTAGTTTCATTCTTCTGCATGTTGCTGTCCAGTTCTCCCAGCACCATCTGTTAAAGAGGCTGTCTTTTTTCCATTGGATACTCTTTCCTGCTCTGTCAAAGATTAGTTGGCCGTACATTTGTGGGTCCCCCTCTGAGTTCTTAATTCTATTCCATTGGTCTATGTGTCTGTTTTTGTGCCATAACTTTTATTTATTTTTGAGAGACAGAGAGAGACACAACATGAATGGGGGAGGAGCAGAGAGGGAGGGAGACACAGAATCCAAAGCAGGCTCCAGGCTCTGAGCTGTCAGCACAGAGCCTGACGCAGGGATCGAACCCATAGACTATGAGATCATGATCTGAGCAGAAGTTGGATACATAACTGACTGAGCCACCCAGGTGCCCCAAGAATTTTCATTTGTTTCTTAAATATAATTTCTATACCTTTACTGATTCTCTCTTTTATGACTCATTGTTACATCTTCCTTTCATCATTTTTTTCAAACTGGCTCCTTCAGTTGCCTGAAAATAATTTATAATAGCTATTTTGAACTGTTTGTGTTTGTTTGATAAATATATCATGTGCCTCACCCTTCAAAAGTATTCTCTGTTGCCTGCTTTTTTCCTATATAATTGTCACATTATTTCTTTGCATTCATTGTATTTTTTTTGTTGAAAATTGGACATTTTTTATTGCTTATTTATTTTTCTTTTTATTTGTTTTTTAATTTGCATCTAAGTTGGCATATAGTGCATATTGTTTATTTATTTTCGAGAGAGAGAGAGAGAGAGAGGCAGATAGAGAAGGAGGGAAAGAATCCCAAGCAGGCTCCACACTGTCCATGCAGAGCCCATGTGGGGCTCGAACTCACAAACTGTGAGATCATGACCTAAGCCAAAATTAAGAGTCAGATACTTAACCAACTGAGCCACCCAGGAGCCTCTGAAATCAACATTTTACATAATATTTTGGAGTAGCTCTAGAATCTAATTAGTACCACCACCAACACCATGGACCTTGTTGTCTGGTGGCTTGCCTGAATTAAGGGTATGAACTTCATTTGTGCTGCATTTTACCTCTGATGTTACTACTAAGGTTTTCCTCCTTGTTTGTAGGTTAACTATCTCAGAGTGGCTCCTAGGTCAACATAACTTCATTATATTCAGCTAATGATTGGTCAGAGGTTATGCTTATGCCCCTTGATTTGGTAAGGCTTTGGAACTTGATGCTAGATCTCTGTGTGGCTTGGGAAATGCTTTGAAGTCAGCTTTGTGTTCAAGCAGTCACTATTAGCTCTCAAATGCCCACTCTGGTTGCTTTTTAGTGAATGCAATGTAGGATATGTGCACAGCCTTCCTGATCTCTAGGGATCAGTCTGATCTTAACAGGACTGTTTTTTAGTGCTCTGTCTCTCTCTGGTTCTCTTAAGCTTTTGCGTGGTCTGCCATTTCATTTGTTACTCCTAGTTTCATGGAACTTATTAGCCTTCTAAGAGTTGCTCAACACAAAGATCTCTACTGTTTTTGACAATACCTTCAGAAATGAGTTCCTCTGTGCTCTGTTCCATATAAGGTTAGCTCCTTCAACAAAGATGCTGAGATGCCAATCCTCTCATCTTGCCTAACCCCCTAAGCAGGATCTATGTATTACTTCACTGGAATGAGGGTCTGGTGGTGGCCTGATTATTCCTGAGTGATGCCTTCACTCTATAAGCAAGAGCTGTAAGGTGGGAATGGTAGCCCCAATCTTCTTGGTAGGTCTCTCCTTGTATGGACCTCTACCCTACCAGCAGGATCTGGGGGAGACTGGTACCCTGTGGTCTTCTAAGCTTGCTTCCTCTGGCATGGAACTTCTTACAACTGGGAGTGGAGCCCAATCTTCTTGTCCATGACATCCCAAAATAAAGTTTCTACAACATGAAGCTGAGAAAGTAGAAAGAAAGATGCTGATAGACTGTTCCCTCCCCACACTGCCTGGGATGAAATCACAGCCATATGACTGGGACCTAGAGGTAAAAGGTGCTCCATGTTCTTGGCTCCATTTTCTGCCTAAAGTAAAGCATCCATGGCATGGGGCTGGAGAGAGGTGACAACTAGACTTCCATTGTTCTTACTAAGACTTAGCAGATTTCTTTGAATGTATGCCTTTCAATATATTGAATTCCCATAGGTCAATTTCCAGAGACATTAACTGGTTGTTTTTTTATATTTATCACCAGTTAAGTAGTTATTTCACTGGGAAGAGGGTCTGTCAAGCTCCTCACAGAGCCTTTATGTAAGCTCTGCTCCCAAACCATTAAATTTTAAAGCCTATGATTAAGATTCTCTTGGCTTCTGGGAAACAGTCCATTTTAAGATTTGTAGATGGCTTGGGTCCACTTACCAATGGTTTAATTTCTACACTGTAGTCTTCATGACCACAACAGGAAAGAAAACATTTGACAAATTCACTAAGTATATGTTCATGTGAACAGCCACATTCAAGTTAATTTTGTGTCTCATGCATATGGGCCCCTCATTTTTCCAGAAGTTGGGAATGAGCTGTTTTCTCATAACTGAATCTTCTTGATACCTGCACCTTATTCCTTCAGACACCACTCTCATTTTAGCTGTCTTGATATATTCACCTAAAATGTCTCCTAAATAACTTGGGCAAAAAACAGAAACTACTTAAAACTATTATTTGAAACAGAGGATGAATAATTGCAGAAAAAGAACTAGCTGCAATATATGAAAGATATCACAAACCCTGTCAATTATAGAGAAGTATCAGAAACATTGATAGACCCTATAAAGGGGAGACTTGATACTGTCAAGAAGACTAAATACCAAAATTTACCTCACTCACATTTCAGAGGACAATCTGGCAAACAGATAACAACCTTCCAAATGAAATGGACTGGCCTACAAAACCACTCTGATCATGGCATTCTGTCATATTCCTAAACCCTCTCCATACAAAAACAAAGAAAGAATCAATGACATTTAAGGTCCACCCAAAACCTGGCCCACCCTTCCTTTCCAGTCTCAATCTCTACTGTTCTCCAAATTTTAACTTTCTCCAACGACATCCATTTCCCTTTGTTCTACCTCCTTCTGTTATGTTTCCTTTAGTAGCACTCTGTCTTGTTAGTCTGAGAGCTTCTTGAGATCAGAATTAGGTTTTCTTAATCTCTATCCCTAGCAACAGGATAAGGCCTGGCAGAATATTCAGTAGGTAATTTTTGAATGAATGTTTCAAATGAATGAAATCCTACTATCTGTGCCCTTCCTTTTTAAAATTTTTTTTAAATGTTTTATTTATTTTTGAGAGAGACTGCAAGCTGAGGAGGGACAGAGAAAGAGAGAGGGTAACAGAAGATCTGAAGGGAGCTCCACACTGACAGAAGCAAGCCCAATGCAGGTCTCAAACTCACAAACTGTGAGATCATGACCTGAGTTGATGTCAGACATTCAACCAAGCCACCCAGGTGTCCCTATCTGTGCCCTTCTTAAACGTCACCTCCATCTTGAGGCCTTTACTTATCTCAGATGAAATCTTTTTTTACTCCTTTAAATTCTCACAGCTTGTTGATTTTTAAACTCTCTAATGATACCAATCATAGTCTTTTTTGTACTTTGTTATAATCATTTAAATATCTACCTTATTACTACCACTGCCACCCTTCCCATCTTCAGAGAAAGAGGGAGAGCGATATACAGACAAATACAGACATGGGATCACACACTTAGAGAGCCTGGGCTTTGACTC
Source organism: Crocuta crocuta (assembly GCF_008692635.1). Taxonomy (NCBI): domain Eukaryota; kingdom Metazoa; phylum Chordata; class Mammalia; order Carnivora; family Hyaenidae; genus Crocuta; species Crocuta crocuta. Next base: position 96,343 of record NW_027533278.1, on the reverse strand, counting down.
ATTTAAAAAAAAAACTTTCTTGTGGTACTTAGCACAATGTTTAGCACATAGAAGGAGTTCAAGAAATATTTGCCAAATTGAATTGCTAAAACATTTGGATATCAGTATGGAGATTGTACTTTAGATCCATACCTCATACCATACACTTCAATAAATTCCAGATGGGTTCAAGAATTAAACACAAAAAGGAAAAAACACCCTGGGGGAGTGGAGAGGACAGAATCACATATTTGTCCCAGCTGTGGAGGAGTGGTAAATTTGTGAATATTGAAATATGAAAGAAACATCACAGACAGGATAGAAGGATCTGAATACATAAATGTGAAAAAGAACACGTTTGCATAGTGAAATATAATAAAGCTAACATAAAAATGAAAGCAATAAAATTGGAAAAATATGTGACAAATATAGATGACACAGTTGGACTACCCAAAACATAGGACATGGATAAAAATATAGAAGGTCAACAGGTTTTATATGATAAGTGCTTAAAGAAAATGAAGGAAATTATGACATTAAGAAATGTAAAGCCTCATTAAATAACAATTAAAACAAATGAATAGTATACTCACATACATATTAAACTAACAAAAATATGAAAAATAACATTTATTGTTGTAGGACTGTGAGAAAATAGACATTCTTACACAGTTTAATCTTTGGGGAGTACAATCTGGCAACATGTTGTAATAACAACTATAAAACAGTTCATACCTTTTGACCTGGTTATTATACTTTTAGTAAGATACCAGAAAGCAGTAACTCTAAACAGCATAAAGGCAATTTGTACAGAAACAATTCACCGCATCACTTTTCATGAGAGTGAACATTTTTAAAGAACTTAAATCCCCAATAATCACAAAGCTAAGCAAAACCTAAGTATATCAATACTACAGAATACCACAATGTTATATTTTTGTGTGGAAGGCTATCTACTTACTTTATACACCAGGTCTTTTCTTTTGTAGTCTCTCCATCTAAGGTGTCTAGTACACAACTATCACTGTGCTTACTTCTAGGGTAAACTACCTCCTCTGAACCCATGCAACTTGCCACCCCCAGTTCTAATTTGCTGCTTGTATTCTGCTATAACTGAAGGAATACAGGTTTCCCATTATCTGAAAGCAGACTGTTTCTATGAAATCTTCCTTCAGCTGAAATGGTGTAAAGTAAAGAAGCACTTATTATTAATTACAGCTGATCCTTGAACAACATGGGTCTGAACTGCATGGGTCTACTTATATATGGAGTTTTTTCAATAAATACAGTACAGTACTGTAAATTTATTTTCTCCTCCATATGACTTTCTTAACACTTTCTTCCTCTAGCTTACTATATTGTAAGAACACACTACAGAATACATATAACATACAAAATATATGTTGGTTATGTTATCAGTAAGGCTTTCACTCAATAGTGGGCTGTTAGTAGTTAACTTTTGGGGGAGTCAAAAGTCATGCACATATTTTTTAATTTTTTTTTTGAGAGAGAGAGTGAGCATGAGCAGGGGAGGGGCAGAGAGAGAGAGGGAGACACACAATCTGAAGCAGGCTCCAGGCTCTGAGCTGTCAGCATAGAGCCCAACGAGGGGCTCAAACTCACAAACCGCAAGATCATGAGCTGAGCCAAAGTTGGACGCTTAACTAACTGAGCCACCCAGGCACCCCGTGCATGTATTTTTGACTGCATGGGGATTGGCATCTAAACCCCCATGTTGTTCAAGGGACAGCTACATATGGAAAAATGTTTGAGTGCTCACAGACCCAAAAAATAACTTCTCTTAGGCTTTTCTGATACCTCAAGATACATTTTGTTAATGGAGGCACAAAAGTAAGTTGAGATAAAGTACATATGCTCACAGACACGGTTCAACACTCTGGCAGCTGATGCTGAAATGCTGAGTGTAGTTCCTGGGGAAGGAACTTGGTGGGGCCATTCTTGCTGCAAAACAAACACTGAACAATATTTTCACTTTTCACCTTTTCTGCAAAAGCAAAAATCTTCTTTGAATTCTTTTGAATAGTGAAAATAGGTAGTAAGGTAGATCTTTCATAAAAGCATGGTGGCATGGTGTGAACTTTTGAAAAGTGGGGGAATACCTCTAACAGGCTCCAATTAAATGAAAGATCAGTGGATCTCTTTAACATCAAGGCGTGGGGACCTCCTCCCCTATACCGTGGGTTTTGTGGTAGGTGTTTGAAAATCTCAAAGCCTTATTTTTTAAACATAATTCCTGGGGTCAGGTTATGTTCTGAGCTTCTGAATAATTGAGGCATTACTGAAAATTATTTTGCCTTAATTACAGGCTGTTAGTAACACTGCATTTCATGAACACTGTTTTTGAATAAAACTCTTCTAGTTCATACTAGAAATATTTTCTTATGGAAACACCTCTGATCAGCAAAGATAGCCTTAAACTCTATAGATTATAAGTTTTTACCTGTCAGATTGGTAAACATTAAAAACACAAGTGTTGGGGAGGATGTGGAGAAAAAGGAACCCTCATGCACTGTCAGTGGGAAAGCAAATTGTAGCCACTATGGAAAACAGTAANCACCATTTCCGCCCTTCTTCTCCCCCTTGTTCCTCGGTCAAGTTCCTCCCAATCCTCCTATACGTGCAAACATATGATATTTGTCCTTCTCTGTATGGCAGCATTATTTACAATATTCAAATTATGGAACCAGTTCAAGTGTCCATCGATAGATAAATGGATAAAGAAGATGTGGTACATATATATACANAAACAATTATCATATGATCTTAAGAAACAAGACAAAAAAGCAAAGGAGAGAGAGAGAGAAACCAAGAAACAGACTCTTTTTTTGTTTTGTTTTTGTTTTTGTTTATTGTCAAGTTACTTTCCATAAAACACCCAATGCTCATTACAAGTGCCTTCCTTCGTGCCCATCACCTCTTTTCCCCTCTCCCCCAAGCCCCTCAGCCCTACATTTGTTCTCAGTATTTAAGAGACTCTTAACTATAGAAANGATGAGTGAAATGGGTGATGGAGATTAAGGAGTGCACTTGTCGTGATGAGCACCAGGTGACGTAGTGTTGAATCACTATTGTACACCAGAAACTAATATAACATTGTATATTAACTATACTGAAATTAAAATAAAGTAAAAAATAAGTCTTGAAAACACATATGGTCATGTTAGGATTAAAGAGAAACTTGGAGACAATAGGAAATTCATTCATTAGAATCATGCTTAAATGCCTGTTATCAACTAAAATACATTTATTTACACTTAGGTTTCTTTGGCTTATTACAGCTTACCACTGCTTTGAAATAATGGAAATGAATTTCACAAATATGTAAAACACAGTCTTACATTTCCCATCAAGCACCAAATCTCAAACTTATTTTTTAAAGCAAAATGTCACTACTCTGTAGGTTATAGATATTACTTGAAGTCATACATGATTAGCATTCAAATCTGAAATCACTGCATGGCCCAAATATAGACCTAATGTGAACATATTAGAGCATTTTTCGTTAAAGACCTGGATGCCAGCTTTATCAAAGAAGTTAGAAGACACTTTAAAATCAGTTCAAAATAAACAGAAATAACATTTTGGGGGTGGAAAAAATGATTGTTGGTGATATTGAAAGAGAATGACACACATGTGGCTCAGTTGGTTAAGCATCCAACTTCAGTTCAGGTCATGATCTCACGGTTTGTGGGTTTGAGCCCCGCATTAGGCTCTGCCATGACAGCTTGGATCCTGGAGCCTGCTTCAGATTCTTTGTTTCCCTCCCTCTCCACTCACATTCTGTCTCTCTCTCTATCTCTCTCAAAAATAAAGAAACATTTTTTAAAAATTTAAAGAGAGTGACACCTTCATTTTGAGCAGCACAACCAACAAAACAAAACACTTAGAGGAAATTCAAGCTATGAAAATGTGGCTGTGATGACAAGAAGATTTGAAAAAGTGAAAATTTCCCACCTTGGTTCTGTTCCCTGGATGGGGATAGGGGTGTTAATTCTGCTTCTATAATTCTGGAAACAATAATCCTAATAGTTCTGAAAGGAATCCCTGAACGGGAGCCATTCTTTGATTTTGGTCATTCTGCAAATTGCTTTATTTCTGTCAAAACAGTGTTAGTGAATCTATAAATCTTTTTCTCTACCTATGAACATAAACTGCTTAGTGCTTTGGCCAGCTACAAATGCTGTGTACACTTTTTTTTTTACTTATTTAAATGTTTATTTATTTTTGAGAGAGAGAGAGTGAGAGAGAGAGAGAGAGAGAGCCAGTGGGGAGAGGCAGAGGGAGATGGAGACATAGAATCAAAGCAGGCTCCAGGCTCAGAGCTGTCAGCACAGAGCCTAATAAGGGGCTTGAACTCATGAACCCATGGGGTCATAACCTGAGCTGAAGTCAGACACTTAACTGACTGAGCCACCCAGGAGCCCCTATACACTCTTAATTCAGCTTTAATGGGCCTCAATGGTTCCCATATGTTGAGCGTCTGAAATAAAAATGCAATTCAGGTTGATGGGCAGGAAAGCAAAGAAGAGCTCAAAGAACTGCAGACTCAAAGCCCACTTTTAGAGTCAAGATTTACCAACATCTAACACTGACACTCTGATTTGGTTAGCAGATTGATAGATTTCTTCTTACCAAAGTTTGGTTTCTTGAACTCTTAGGACATTTGAAGAGAATATCAACAAGAATCATACTAGTAGTAGGCTAGGAGGGTGGGACCTGCAGGAGATATTGGCTGAGCCATTTCCTGAGCATATCAGAAGGGAATGATTTCAATTATTGTCACACAATGAGCCAAATGCTCTGTCTTACCCTAGCCTCACTATGTCCCCCTCTTCCAAAACAAAGATGAAGGAAGGAAAGAAGAGAGAGAGGGAGGAACATACAATTAAGTCAAAGCAAGGATTAACAACTGTAAGAAATAAAGGTTACTTTTGCATAAAATGAAAATATAAAAGGTCAGTGTTCAGGAAATGTTAACACACTAGCTCAATTACTCTCAGTTCACGGGCCTGAGTCATTAGGCTTAAGCAGGCCCAGGGAATAGTACCAGAGCTTTGTCACTTGCACTTTTATGAAGCATATCTGTGCTGGTGGCAGCTAGCAGACTGGCAGGGCTACAAACTGGCATGCCCTCAGGTCATAAACTAATTATGGCACAATTATTCACTTGTTCTAGCCATTCTGCCAATTACTTCATGAGTGTGGAGGGTGGGACCCTTGTCTAAGGCCAGCTCTGGAAACAAGACTTCCCGAGCTTAAGCCCTCCTTCCTAAGGAGTTATGTGGAACTCTGTAGGGCCATCGACAGTCTCACAAAGCCTAGTAATCTATCCTTCTGTCTTAATAATCTATCCACTGTTTATTAGGCACCTGTGTTGTGCAAGACACAGAGAGGAAATGCAAAAATATGAAAGAATGTACCTTCAAAGGGCTTAGAGTCTAGAGAGGGTGGGGAACATAAGAACCACTCAAAACCTTCACCTGTCTTAAGCCTACATGCACATCTCAAACCCCACATTTTCCTGAGCAGATGATGCCTTTTGAATCTAGACCTTCCACTTGTTATCTGATTCCACCCCACATGCTATAGGAAAATAAAGGAAGACATTTTCTTGCAGAGTCCGTGTAATCTTCCATCTTTTCCCCAACAATAGGAAATAAGCTTCCCTCTTCTCTAGAATCATAATTCAATTAAGGGCTCACCAAAGTCTGCTTGTCTAAAGAAGGCAAATCAGTCTCCTCCAGCGCAGTACCTCTTGCCAAGCATGCATACCCATAAACACATGTGAACACACAAAAAGATACTGTACATAGGTTTGCTTACAGAGTCTGAAGAGAAAGTAAACAGATTAAGGAGGGGTGGTGAAAGTTCACAGCTCAGTGAGCTGGAGACCTGGGGAGAAAGGGGGAGGATGGAGTAAAAAATGCCCACAGGGTTCTGCTTTTCAAGGCCGCAGCATACACATAGTCAGCAGTGATGACCGATTAGCTGGGATGGGATTGGAAAGAATGGATATGTAAAGAGAACTCAGGAAACAGTTGGAGGATCAATAGGCCCTATCAATATGCCAGTGATTTAACAGTAATATAGTCAAGGCCCCAGAACAAATCATTTCCATGCTCATTACTGCTTATGACAAACATCACCCGAATCAGACTTAGACACACAAAGAGCCCAAGCTCTCTGAAAGGCATCATTGAAAACATTCCTGCAAGGAGCACCCTTTATAAGGTGAAGCCTGGCCAAGCACATAGGCATCTGCTCGCCTCCATGATCACATATTCTCCTGCTGCCTTCCGCCCCTGTACGGGCCCCCGCAGTCTGTATGCATTCCCACACCTGGCCCCACCTTCTAGCAGGGGCCAAGAGCATCATTCCTGGACGAGTGCCCAGCTTTTGAAGTCAGAGAGAATTCAGGCTGTTAGATGAGGAGATCCAGATTCAAGACTTCTCAACACACACTTCCCCCTACTCAACAATGCTTATAATAAAATTGCACTCAAGAGGCACTCTGGCTGCTAGAAAAACAGGATGCCAGAAGAGTGAGTGGGTGAGTTAGTCTCTCTAGACTGGCCTGAGCTCTTTGGAATGTCAGGCTTGCTGGAAAGTTGAAGGTGTGACCAAGGTACAGTTAGGCTGGGCACTGACCACCAGTCTTGCCATAGAAACATATTTCTTTCCAACACCTTCCCCCCACCCCCAACCACCACACATACACACAAAGTAGGCAGGCCCTCAGGCTTGGTTCTCAAGAGTATAGGAGAACAACTCAGGGCAGAAGCAGCCTGGGAGAACTTGTTCTTTATTCAATTTCTTTCCTAGAATCTGAGACTGGCAAAGAACAGGTCTCAACATTTGGATGGAAGCAGCCATATTTAAAAGCAATTCAAAATTACAAGAGCCTTTCTTCATCTTGGCAGTTTGGGGAGGGAGTGGAGATATAGATCCTTTAGAATAGACAGTAACCACCCACTTATGGATGCAGGTTAATACAGGTATATTTCATATTCTTATAGGCATACTTCATGGGGAGAAATCAAGCCTTCTCTCCTCTCCTAGTCCTTAAGGTCATCAATCTGTTACTCCTCTAACAATAACAACCACAATGCAATAACTCACACTTGAACAGCACTTTACAGTTGCAACTATTCCTCCCATTAAACAATGATTAATCCAGTGTGTGCTGTAATTAATGAAGCGAATAATTTTTAAAGTGTATTCTCTTTGACCTAACAATTATTCTTCTTTTATAAATATCTCTTAATAAAATAATTAGACAAGTATGTGAGGATGTATGTACACAAATGGTTGCTATAGCATGTTTATAATAGCAAATCATTAGGAGCAGATTAAATTAATATGGTACTAGATAAAATATTTTCATATTCATATGGTCATAAAGTGTGATACTATGAAGCCACTGAAATGATCATGTAGATTTGAAAAGATTTCTACAATGTAATGTTAGGTATAAAAGAGTGGACTACAAAACAACATATATCATACAACCTTATTTTTAGTATGTGTATGTGTAAACAGAAAAATGAAGTGTGAGATATGTATACACCTATTTTACAATTTATTTTTCAATATTCATTTATTTTTGAGAGAGAGAGAGCGTGCGCGCAAGTGTCCACAAGCAGGGGAGGGGCAGAGAGAGAGGAAACACAGATTCATAAGCAGGGTCCAGGCCCTGAGCTGTCAGCACAGAGCCTAATGTGGGGCTTGAACTCACAAACCGCGAGATCATGACCTGAGCTGAAGTCGGACACGGACACTCAACCAACTGAGCCACCCTGAGCCACCCAGGCACCTGGGCTCTAAATTTTGTTTTTTAACATTTATTGATTTTTGAGAGAGAGAGAGAATGGGGGAGGAGCAGACACACACACACACACACAGAAATCAAAGCAGGCTCCAGGCTCTGCACTGACAGCAGAGACCCCACTGTGGGGCTTGAACTCATGAACCACGAGATCATGATCTGAGCTAAAGTGAGAAGCTTAACCAACTGAGCCAACCAGGCGCCCCAGGTTTCTCTTAACTCTAAATCTTATGCTCTTATTTGCTGCTCTATCACCTTCTTTCCCAAGGGCCAATCTCCCTTGAAGTGCTCAATCTACCACAGCCAGCTTCTATACTTTTGAGTACTCATGCCAGAGAGACCCCATTAAAAGCACAACTATTTTTTAAAAAAGTGCACAACTGTTTCCAGCACAGAGCAAAGTTTCAAGAAATATGCAGAACCATCAAAACCTAATGCCAAAACCCCAAGGCAAACAACAATAGCCCAAATGGAAGCCTTGTCCCTAAAATCCACAAAAGCAAGGAGAGTCCTTGCTTGATTCAAAACCTTGCTTCCTCCATCTATGAATTACTTCAGTGAGCACCTATCATTTGCCAGGAACTATAGAGGTACCATGATGAATAGGCCAGCTCCCTGCTTTGAGAATTACTTGAGAACAAATTCCAGGTTGGAATGTGACCACTGGCCAAGGGGCCACAGCAGGAAACTTGGAAAGACAGGAAGCAGGTGGCCAAATCCTTCTTTACTACACTTTAAAAGAATACTATGTATATGGATTCAATTAACCAAAACCAGCCTTGTTATTGAGCAATCACCATGTACCAGACCCTGTGTTAGGTGTTGTCACATACCTTATTAGCAGTACTATGATTACTACTAAGAAAAAAAAGCAGCTAACACTTTATTAAGTCCCTACTGGTAGTGGCAGGAACTGGGTTAAATGCTTTACATACAATATAAATTTTCACGGCCATGATTCTGTTAAGATGGATTAAGGCATGAGTTTATTATGAAAACAAAATGGAATAAATCCTACAAACAAAGTCTCTAGAATTCTCCACAGACTTTTAATTTTTTAAAACTTTATTTATTTTTGAGAGAGAGAGAGTGTGAGTGGGGGAGGAACAGAGAGAGAGGGAGACACAGAATCTGAAGCAGGTTCCAGGCTCCAAGCTGTCAGCACAGAGCCCAACGTGGGGCTCTAAATTATGGACTGTGAGATCATGACCTGAGCCAAAATCAGACGCTTAACCAACTGAGCCACCCAGGTAACCCCTCCACCGATTCTTTATTCACAACTAGAAATTTGATGGTCACGTTTGATGTAGAGTGGTTTGAATATCCAGACAATTGGATAAACACTCATTTGTTCCTTTCTTATTTTTAATATTGGATGGACACAACACACATTTATTATCTCTCAGTTCCTGTGATTCAAGAATCCAGACATGGCTTAGTTGGGCTGTTTTCAAGGCTATAATCAAAGTGTTGGTCAGGGTCGGGATCTCATCTGACCCTCAACTAGACAAGGATCTACTATCAAGCTCACATGACTGTTGACATTTTTACTTACTCATGTTAAGAAACCAGTATCTGACTTGGGGGGCAAGTAAAAGGAGACACTGTTAGCAACCAAAGTCTCTTCAAGGTGTGAGAAATGAGAGAAGTGGTCCCTAGCACAGGCTAGGAGAGGCAGTGGAGGGTGTGGAA
>NW_027533278.1:86065-86709 GCF_008692635.1 Crocuta crocuta | reverse complement strand
AGGCACAGTAAAATAATTTTCACTTAAAAATGACCAAATACAATTATATCAGCATTATTATTTAATTGAAGTCTTCTTACAACAGTCCTGAGACCTAAATATGATTGCCATTTAACAAAAGGAGTGAACAGAGATATAGGAACTGTTTCACAGAAATATTTCAAGGGCACCTGGCTAGAAAATAAAACTTCCAGGCTTTGGACCCAGATGTCTGTAGCTCCACAACTTGTAGTCTTTAAGTTCAGCCTGCTGCTGAACAGTGCCAGCCCTGCACAGCTAAGGCACCAAGCCCCAAAACTGGTGATGGTGAAGGAAGCAGCAACTTCCCCTTGGCATCCCAGTACCAGAGAAAAGCTTTCATTCCTGAAGTAGGAAACAAAATAAAAATTGAATTTCTAGACTTCTTTAACCTCCTTCCTTATCTGTGGTTTCTAAATATAACTATATATGCATATATAGTTATATATACACATATACACACATGTTATTTAGTTATATTTAGAAACCACAGAATAGGTAGGAATATAGAAATATATATACATGCACACATACATATTTAACTACATATGTATATTTTAACCTTTTATTTAAATAATATCCTATAATATTAAATAATAATACTAGGTAATAATTATTACCTAGTT
>NW_027533278.1:77127-85965 GCF_008692635.1 Crocuta crocuta | reverse complement strand
GAGGCTTAGATCATCTCTTCACATCAGAAAATCTGCATATTAGTAATATTATCATCAATTCAAAGATAAAAAATTAGGCTCAAAGAGGTTCAATATTTTGCCCAATGTCACATAAGGAATAAATGACAGAAATTCAGTTCACTTCTGCCTCTGGACCTATACTACATTCTCTCCTACCTTTTCTCTGTAGATACCACAGAAAACATAGATTAGCAAAAAGAAGGAAACAAATCAACTCAAAAATCATTAACATATCTTCTTTCTCTATGGACTTTCAAGCTACATGAGCTGGCATCTTGATTTGCTCTGTTTCTTCATTATCCCACATGTGTCTGGCCTCTCACCCCAAAGAGCTGATAAGGCCTTCATAGGCAGGAAGTAGGCCTTCTATTTAGTTCTCCCCCACCCTGCCCCATCTCATGCCATCTTTGGTCTAGAGTCCAATGGAGATTCATTATCTGTTGCTGATGAACCAGCATGAGGAGACCCAAGATCAGTGATAATAACAGAATGCAGCAGAACTTTCCAAAACATGACTCCCTGAAACTGGGGGCCCAGCAAGAGTTCACTGTGTAATCTGAGACAATTAGAGATACTTCGGTAACCTCCTCAAACCCTAGGCTGACTCAATCTTTAATCAAGCATTCAATCAGCAGTAAATTTGTGAGTTCATACATCTTTAGGTAAATTATTGGATGCTTGGACAAAGATATATGCACAAAGATGCTTTCCACAGTGTTATTTACAATAGCAAAAACCTGAAAACCTAAATGGCCAATTATATGCAAGTAGTAAATTAAATTGTAATGTGTCCATATGGGGCTATTATTATGCAGTAATTTAAAGCGAACTTTTCTAATGACAATGAAAAAGAAACCTAGTAAGTGGAAGAATTTGAGGCAGGGACACAGACTAATAAAGCCATGTAGTATGATTTCAAATATATATTACCGGTATAATCAAAATATATTACTCTGTTAATGAGGAAAAGTCAACAAGATGAATAATTGTGACCCTTTTCACAGTGTCTTTCCTTTTGCAATTCAATTTGCCTTTTCTCAGACATGGTTTAAGTTGCTGCTTGCTACATTATCGCAGTTTTATTTGTAAAGTGAGGGTGAAAGTAACTATTAAACCCCCATAATTGCTGTGGTCATAAAATGAGTTAATGGAGCGGTTGAGCATCCAACTTTGGCCCAGGTCATGATCTCATGGTTTGTGAGTTTGAGCCCCACTTGCTGCTGTCAGTGAAGAGCCAACTTCAGATCCTTTGTCCCCCTCTCAGGCTGTGCCTCCCCCTGCTCATGCTCGCTCTCTCGCTCTCAAAAATAAAATAAACATTAAAAATGAGTTAATGGATATGGAAGTGAATTTTTTTCAAACATTAGAGATTATTAACTTCTTGAGTTAATAATCACACTTCCTAAGTGTGCTGAATTTTTGGTGATTTATAGAAATCAATCTCTCTTTGAGCCAGGCCTTCCTGCCCATTTCCACTAACATACTCACAATTGAGGCCTTGAGCTCCTTATTGTCTGAATTTCCACACCAGTCTCAGAGCTGGACCTCCTCCAGTCTCTGGCCTCCTCTGTCCACTCTCTATGAAGCAACAGGAATCACCTTTCTGACCATATTAATCTTTTCCTCAGACTCCCACAGAGATTCCCAAGTACTCTTCACATATACCACAATGATCTTTAAACCAATTCTTCAAGGACACTATCCAACTACCATCCTGGTCCCCATACAGTCAACTTTAAAGTCTTCAATATGTCTTTTCTTGACTAGAAAGCACTGTGTTACATTGTAGACTTTCAACGTGTCATACCTTTCTACTCAAAGTGTGGTCTCTGGACCAGAATCATCGGTCTCACCTGGGAGTTTGTTAGGCAGAATCTTTGGCTCTTCCCAGACCTTTTTAATCGAAGTCTGCATTAATTTGAGAGTATTCATGGGAAGCCTGGGTGGCTCAGTCGAGCATCTGACTTCAGCTCAGGTCATGAAATCACAGTTTGTAAGTTTGAGCCGTATGAGGGGCTCTGTGCTGACAACTGGAGACTGGAGCCTGCTTTGGATTCTGTGTCTCCCTCTCTCCCTGCCCCTCACCCCTCTCAAAAAGAAATAAACATTATAATATTCTTTTTAAAAAAGAGTATTCCCAGGTGATTTGCATCCACAGTAATGTTTGAGAAGCACTGGCCCAAAAGGCCTTAAAGCTATCAAGGTGAGGCAAAGTGTTGACAACTGTAATTAACTGACAGATTTATTTAGTCGTTCTAAGCTGTCCTTATGCCTCTCTCATGTGTTTGTCCATCTCCTCCCTTAAATGCTAAGATCATTAAAAGATAGTAACTTATATTTTTATCTTCCTTTGTCTCAACTTCTATCATCCAGGAGGCCCCCAGGAAGTGCTCATCAACTAAAAATAGTTTTAAAGGCCATATTTTAAAGTTACTAGGATCAAATTAATTTCATTTGGCAGAGGGGTTATGAATATGGAATCTGGAGCCTCCCAGCCTGAGATCACAAACCAGGCTTCACGGCATTCCAGCTGAGTAACCTTTGGAACTTTTTTAAACTTCTATGTGCCTCCACTTCCTCATCTGTGAAATAGAGATACTAATATTGAAAAGATTTTGGCAAGAAAAATTTTTTGTGGGAATTAAATGAGCCAAAGTGATGGGAAGCTTTAAACAGCATCTGCCACAGTTATCACAATATAAATCTTAGGTATTACACATATTTGCTTAGGAGATCATTATGGTTAAGTATTTCAAACTCAGGCCATTAATAATCATGACGACCAAATTATTTCCTTGAGGGACATGTGCTGTAGATTTAACAGGTATATTCTTACTGAATTCTCACAACTCTTCAATGAGATTGATGGCAGTCTTCTTTTACAAAAAGCAAAGCTTACACAGCTACACTTGAACTTGGGGCCCAAGGACTTCAGTCCACGTTCTCCAATATTTAAAATCAAGAAGCTTGGGGTGCCTGGGTGGCTCAGTCGGTTAAGCATCCGACTTCAGCTCAGGTCATGATCTCGCGGTTCATGAGACTGAGCCCCGCATCGGGCTCTGTGCTAACAGCTCAGAGCCTGGAGCCTGCTTCAGATTCTGTGTCTCCCTCTCTCTCTGTCCCTCTTCCCCTCATACTCTGTCTCTCTCTCTCAAAAATAATAAATAAACATTAAAAATTATAAGCAGGAGGCTTCATAGGCAATAAAGAAAGAGTTAATGCTTTTAAAAGATAATATAGGAAGGGGGAGAAGAAGGGCGGAAATGGTGGGGGAAAGGGAGAGAGGCAAACCATGAGAGACTCTTGAATGCTGACAAAAACTGAGGACTGATGGATGTGGGGGGGAGGGGGGATGGGCATGGAGGAGGACACTTGTGGGGATGAGCACTGAGTGTTATGTGGAAACTAATTTGACAATAAACTATTTGTAAAAAAAAAAAACAAAAAAAACAAAAAACAAACAAAAAAATAATAATAATATAGGATGAAGTTAAAGTTGATGTGACTATTCTAGTTACCCTGATTTTGGAAAAGCAGAATGAGGCTCTCTGTAAGAGTTCACAAGCTCACTGGTACAAAGAACTAAAATAGTGTTGTAGATATTGCATTTGGTGACCTAAACATGAAGCAAGGTTTTGTGGAGTGTAAGCCAAAGTTAATAATCTGGGGCCCTGGGACTTTTCCTTCAGTATTCTGGGCCAAGAAATGGTTAACAGCAACTTGTCCGCAGCCTCAGCTACCTAGACTGACCCTGCACAGGAATTTGGCACAAATACTTCTATGCTGGAATAAGGGAGTTGGGAACACGTAGGAAGAAGAGAGGTCCACAGTGTGATTTCAACACTCCTCTCCGGGATATTGTTACCTCTGGTTCTGCTTTCTTGCCCTAGCGATTCCCCCAGTCACCATCATCACCACCACCACCACCAGTTAAGGCAAACTACACACTGCTCTTAAGAGAAATCACAGGGAGATAATGTCTGGGACTTGGGGCAGAGCTGGGAAAGTAGTATAATGTTCCCTCCTGCTGGAAAGGAGATGGGGTGAGTAGTGGCCTTTGGAAAACTTCCAAACTCCCAGCAAGCAGTGGCAGCATCTTGTGAAGAAAAAGGACCTTAGAGCCAGAGGCATAGCTGTGGAGCTCCCAGTAAGGTGTTTGGCATATGGGTGAGGGCCTCTGTGCATGGCTGTTAAGTAATACGTCCCTTGGATAAGGAAATAAGCAAAAGAATCCTGAATCAGCCTCATGTATACCAAAGGCAGGAAAGCAGACAGTGAGTTCTCTGTGCATACAGGAGAGAGATTATTTAGACATCTAAATGAATAAGATTATTTTTTTCAAATTTTATGTAAATTCTAGTTAGTTAATACACAATGCAATATTGGTTTCAGGAGAATTCAGTGATTCATCACTTGCATATGACATCCAGTGATCATGAATAATATAACTTTTTAAATGTTTATTTTTGAGAGAGAATGAGTGGGGGAGGAGCAGAGAGAGAGGGGGACAGACAGCACTGTCATTGTGGAGCCCGATGTGGGGCTCGAACTCATGAACCCTGAGATCATGACCTTAGCTGAAATCAGGAGTCAGACTCTTAATTAACTGAGCCACCCAAGCACCCCAAGGTAATTTTAAAAAGTCAACCAAAAAGTAAGCAGAGATCATGACACCTAGAATCAACAGTATGGTATACCAAACAAAGGGCAAAAATAGTGCGGAGGAAGAAGAAGCAATGATTGAATTGCAACTTCTAAGGATGCTGCGGTTGAAAATGAGTCTGTGATGACAGTGATAAGATCCAATTGGAAAACTCAAATGTAAAGAGTTAGAAAACAAGCAAAATTTAGTCCTATCTGTAAAAGACATTATGAAAAAGAGCTATTGATGAAATCACCTAACATCTAAACACTATAAAAGGCCCCCACACTGAGAGAGTAAATGGGAACCTGGCCTCTACTTACCAAGCCTGGTGCCTCTACACAGGGCTGGATGCACCTGAAGAAAGGAAAGCCTTTTTGTAAATGGCATAAAAGCACCATCTGAGCTAGTGGGAGCTCAGAAGTTTGTGTCCTTTGGGGCTTTCATATTGATAACAATCATGATTATACAGACAAGTATTAATGTGTTAACCCCAAACAGATCCAGCTATTTCATCTCTCACTTGATGTCTTTAAAAACATAAAGCTGACAAAGGAACATAAGGGGGGAAAAAAGAGCAGTAAACCAAGAAACAGGCTCTTAACTATAGAGAACAAATTGATGGTTATCAGCAGGGAGGTGGGGGGGGGGAATGAGTGAAAAATGTGATGGGGATCAAGGAGTGCACTTGTGATGGCGAGTACTGGGTGTTGTATGTAAGTGTTGAATCACTGGGTTCTACTCCTGAAAGCAATATTGCATTGTATATTAATTACCTGGAATTTAAATAAAAACTTAAAAAAAACATAGAGCTGGATAAGAGGTTTACTTGAATGCCTGAAAAACAAAACTCCTAACAGAGTTAAGATTCAAATAGGTAGTTAAAATTATTTTTTAATCTAAAACTATACCACCATCATCACAATTCATATTATTTTGTTATCCCTTTTATTGCACTCACAGAAGGAAAACAAAGGTTGGGACCAGAATGTTCAAGACTGAAAGAGTCGTTCGTGTCCCTAGTTTAAATTCTCCACTTTATAAATGGAGGAAATGAGACCTAGAGAATGGTAGTAATTTGTCCAAGGTAACAGATCATGGAAGTAATAATGTCAACTGCACACTGTAGGGTATTTTGCTTTATGTGACTTAAGAGTCTGGTGAGTGTGGGGTAGGATGGGATAAAATTCTCTGAAATCTGGGACCATTCATGTTCTCTATTTCCAATTCTCTACTTGACATGAATTGAATAATCATCTCAAATACTCATTTTGCTAAGCCAAGGATCCCTCCAAACAAACAAGCAAATGGGCAGAGAAGGAAATAACCCAGATGTCAAAAATTGAAGCCTTGCACATAACAGGTGGCAAACCATGTTTACTAAATGCATATGTAGTTTGGGGAAAAAGTAAGTTAGGAGACAGACATGGTCCTACCTGTGTAGCTACAAAAGCCCCAGGGCAATTTAAATAGCCCAGCTACACTTGTCCTCCCTACACTAAACTCTCAAATCAAACTTATGCCTGGCCATGATTCTCCTTCCCTTATTTCCTCCCCCACCCCATCCCTAGAGCTATCAGCGTTCATTTGAAGTGACCTGGGTACATTCTCTTCTCTGGCACAAGGGTCATCACACTATACCAAATTAAGCTGCAAAATTCCCTTAATTTTACATCTTTAGGTTCTAAGACAGACCAGGATTATAAAAGAGGGCTAACATGAAAGGACAGTCTGATATTAGGTATCTTATTTTCATTTTTTCTAAACCAAAATTCTTATTTTGCTTCATACTGGTCATGTAAATAGAGCCAAAGCCTANTTTAGCATAGGGTTCGACCTCTGGGAATATGTATGCCAAGCTACCAGCTCTGCACAAGGAAAGGGATCTAAAAATCACTGTACACTGCCTCCTAAAGACGCCCTCCTGGTTTGCTGTTTTAGTGAAAATAATTATTGGTCATGGGGCACCTGGGTGGTTCAGTCAGTTAAGTGTCCAATTTCAGGTCATGATCTCACAGTTCCTGGGTTCAAGCCCCGGGTCAGACTCTGTGCTTACAGCTCAGAGCCTGGAGCTGCTTCGGATTCTGTTTCTCTCTCTCTCTCTCTTTGACCTTCCCCTGCTCTTGCTCTTTCTCTCTCTCTCAAAAATAAATAAACATTAAAAAAATAATTATTGGTCTAGGTCTCTCAGGAACAGAATAAAAAATAAGATGCTTCTTTCCCTCTGTCACCTCACCCTGTCCCGAGTTCATTCTTTTTGAGTTGCCTTCACCTGGAGTATCATGTGTAGGTTTGGTCACCAAGTCCCAGGGACAATAGCATCAAGCTAGAGAAGGTCTAGAAAAAAAGGCCTAACAATGGTAAAGTTAGAACAAATAAAATGAAGTCTTATCCATGTGTCATACAATTTCAACTTCATACAATTAGTATACTTATAAAACACATTGCTGGTGCATCTGGGTAGCTCAATCAGTTANTATAACATTCTGACAGTAGAAATATGTTTTTTTTTAAGGTTTTGATACATTCATTGATGACAGAGAGTGAAAAGGAAATTAATGTTTGGAGGACATCCCTTACTATGGATGTTGACTTTGTGAAAGAGGAGGAGGACCCAAAAGATGAGCATTTGGGAGCTATATATTCTGCAAAGTCCTGTACTAGTAACATTATTTACATTATCTTACTGAATCTTCACAATAGCCCTATAAGCAGGTACTGTATGACCCCTACATCACTGATGAGGAAACAGAGGTTTAAGAAAAGTTACATAACACGTCTAGGGGCGCCTGGGTGGCTTAGTCGGTTAAGCGTCCGACTTTCGCTTAGGTCATGATCTCGCGGTTCGTGGGTTCGAGCCCCGCGTTGGGCTCTGTGCTGACTGCCAGCTCAGAGCCTGGAGCCTGTTTCAGTCTGTGACTCCCTCTCTCTCTGACCCTCCCCTGCTCACACTGTCTCTCTGTCTCTCTCTCTCTCACTCTGTCTCTCTCTCTTTCTCTCTCTCTCTCCTAGAAATAAATAAAAAATATTTAAAAAAAAAGAAAAAGAAAAGTTACATAACACGTCTANTCTGCCTGACTTATTTCGCTCAGCATAACACCCTCAAGTTCCATCCATGTTGCTACACATGGCCAGATTTCATTCTTTCTCATTGCCATGTAGTATTCCATTGTATATTACTTCAAATTTTTAAAATATTTTCTTTATTTCTGAGAGAGAGATAGACAGCGTGAGCAGGGGAGGGTCAGAGAGAGAGGGAGATACATAACAAAGTGTTCACAAATAGACCCATGTATATAGTCTCAATTGAATTTTGACAAAGGTGCCAAAGCAATTAAATGAAAAAAGGATAATCTTTTCAACAAATGGTGCTTGAAGAATTGAATGTGTATATGCAAAACAGACAAATAAGCAAAGAAAGAAAGAAAGAAAGAAAGAAAGAANAGGGAGATACATAACAAAGTGTTCACAAATAGACCCATGTATATAGTCTCAATTGAATTTTGACAAAGGTGCCAAAGCAATTAAATGAAAAAAGGATAATCTTTTCAACAAATGGTGCTTGAAGAATTGAATGTGTATATGCAAAACAGACAAATAAGCAAAGAAAGAAAGAAAGAAAGAAAGAAAGAAAGAAAGAAAGAAAGAAAGAAAGAAAGAAAGAAAGAAAGACAAACAGAAAGCCTTGGCCCTTACCTTCCACAACATACAAAAATTGACCTAAAATGGATCCTAGACCCAAGTGCAAGAGCTAAAACTATATAACTTCTAGAAGAATACATAGGATAAAAATCATAGTTACCTTAGGTATGGTAAAGATTTCATTAAAAGGACACAAAAGAGATGAAACTATAAAATAAAAGAAATCATTACATTGGATTTCATCAAAATTAAAACTTTTAACATTTCAAAAGATACTGTTAAGCAATGGAAAGGCAAGCCCAAGCTAGGTGAAAATATTTGCAGATCACATATATCCAAAAAGGGACTTGTACTTCACATATATAAGGAACTCTTACACCTTAATATAAGAAGAAAAAAAAGAAATAAAAATGGACAAAATATTTAAATAGACACTTCACTAAGAAGATAATACATATGACAAAAGCACACGAAAAGATGTACAATATCACTAGTCATTAGAAAAATATAAACCAAAAGTACAAAAAAATACC
>NW_027533278.1:76704-76955 GCF_008692635.1 Crocuta crocuta | reverse complement strand
AGTATTGATGAGGATATGGAGGAAAGAAACTCTCTTATACTGGTGGTGTAAATTATTTACAACCACTTCGGAAAATAACTTGGCAGCTTTTAGAAATGATAAAGATATACCTATCATATGATCCAGACATTTCACTTGTAGATTTCACCAAGAAAAATGTAAGTATGTGTTCACACAAAGACTTATACATGAATGTTCATAGTTTTATTCATAATAGCCATAAACAATCCAAATGTTCAACAATAAGTGAA
>NW_027533278.1:76198-76362 GCF_008692635.1 Crocuta crocuta | reverse complement strand
ATACAGGAAAGAGCACAAACAAATGTACAAATATTCATTCTGAAATATATAATAATATATTATTTTATCTATTGATATAAAATTCCAGAAAATGCAAGCTAATCTAAAGCAACAGAAAAACAGATATATCAGTAGTTGCCCAGGGATTGTTGGAGTGAGTTATA
>NW_027533278.1:72755-76170 GCF_008692635.1 Crocuta crocuta | reverse complement strand
AAAGCATCACCAAAAGTCATCAAATTGTCTATGTACTTATACATGTATAATTTATTACATATACCACTTATATTTCAATAAAGCTATAAAATGTAAAATTAATTCAACCTTACCTCAACACCATAGTGAATATGCCTATAAAATGGGGACTGATTTCCCAAGTAAATAAAAATCAGTATTCTTATTTTGTAGTCAAACTTTACACAGTATG
This sequence comes from Crocuta crocuta, assembly GCF_008692635.1. Lineage (NCBI taxonomy): Eukaryota > Metazoa > Chordata > Mammalia > Carnivora > Hyaenidae > Crocuta > Crocuta crocuta. The sequence continues at coordinate 75,959 of NW_027533278.1, read as the reverse complement.
CACAGTTCATTCTAGAAAAAAGAGACTAAATAATGACTCCCAGACCCTTCTAATCCAAAGGATTGTTAGTAAAAACAATAGGGGTCATGAAGGCTGCACACTAATGTATACTGCAGTAACTGCTATCCCCTTCCTGTAGAACAGATTTCAGGTATTAGCTGTAAGAAAAAAGAGGGGCTATTAACTTTGGCTTTATGAGATGATGAAATTAAGGCAGCATTACTTGGTAATAAGTTTTTCAGCAGTGAAAAACTTGTCACTAGCCTTGTTTCCTTTAAAATTCATTTAAGAAGACATAACCATTATTCCAGGACATAGAAGAAAAAAATAAAATGTGTGGTTCCCATATGGTTCAGTAATAATCATAACCACTCTATAACTCTCTTAGAGTCTGACGAAATATATCAAAGGAGAAAAAAGAGGCCCCTGTGGAGGGTGCATTGGATGAGGGGGTGTTTGACAAAGATATTATGGGGCCAGAAAGAAAGATCAAGAGCACATTTTTACTTTGCAAAACCAACTTAGAGACCCTTAGGTAGGTGGCTTATACTCATGTAAAATACCAGCCAATCCATCAACATATTTTTTAAAGTACCCACTAATGATTTATAGTTAATGCTGAGTGAACTGGAACACTGCAACTGGAACTACTTAAATTTTTCTGACTTCTGAAATGTAATTATATTAGTACACACAAGGAATTAGCAACAGTATCATGATCCTTGAGACAACAATGTGTTACCCATTGAATTAGTCTGTCTGTCTGGGTAGTAAATCATGTCCTTGTCTAACAAGCTAGATAAGCATATCTTACTCAGCCAGAGAGCTTGGAAAGTTCAGATGGAAATCATTTACAAAATACAAGTGGGAAACCACAATCACTACCAAAAGAAGGGAGAAAATAGAGAAGAGGGGGGAAAGGGGAGAGGAAGGGAGGGGGGAGTTCTATAGGAAGTAGCATTTTAAAAGGGCTTTCTTAGAAAGACAAGGAACCTTTCTACTCCAAAAGAACCACTCCTTGACTACCCAACCACTATCACATAATGTCTATCTGTCTCTCTCTTGTGCACCCACATGCACTAAACCTCACAATCTCTAGGTCAAGTGGTGAGATATCTATCCATTCATCTACGTCAAAAAGCAAAATTCATATTAGTTTGTAAATAGCATAGCAATAAATTTTACGGGCAAGGGAGAAGGAAAATGAGAAGTAATAAATATTAAGCTAAAAACTTTTCCTCTAAGATCAGGAACACGATGAGTAAGCCCACTCTCAAGAATTCTATTCAACATAAAACTGAAGGTCCTAGCCAGAGCTAGTGGGCAAGAAAAAGAAATAAAAGGCATCCAAATTGGAAATGAAGTAAAATTATCTCTGTTTGCATATGACATGATCTTATATGTAGAAAACCCTAAAGACTCTCTCCCCCAAAAATGTTAGAACTAATAAACAAATTCAGTAAAGTTGCAGGACATAAAATCAACATACAAAACTCAGTTGCATTTCTATACACTAAAAACAAATTCTCTGAAAAAGAAATTAAGAAAGTAATCCCATTTACAATAGCATCAAAAATAATAAAATACTTAGGAATAACACTAACCAAGGAAATGAGAGATCTGCACATTGAAACTATAAGATATTGACTAAAGAAATTAAAGACACAAATAAATGGAATGATAGCCTATGTTCTTGGATTGCAAGAATTAATTTTGTTAAAATGTCCATACTACCCAAAGCAAACTACAGATTCAATGCAAGCCTTATCAAAATCCCATTGGCATTTTCACAGCAATAGAAAAAGCAATCCTAAAATTCATATAGAACTAAAAACGACAATGAATAGTCAAAACAATCTTGAGAAAAAAGAACAAAACCAGAAACACTGCACTTCCTGATTTAAAACCATATTACAAAGCTATAGTAACCAAAACAGTATGATACTAGCAGATAAACATAGACCAATAGAACAGAATAGAGGGTTCAGAAATAAACCCAAGTATATATGGTCAACTAATCTCTGACAAGGATGCCAAGAACACACAATGGGGAAATGACAGTCTCTTCAGTAAATGTTCTTGGATATCCACATGCAGAAGAATGAAACTGAACCTGATTCCTTGCATGTGACACCAAAAGCACAGGCAATAAAAGCAAAAGAAAACAACTGAGACTACATCAAACTATAAAAGCTTCTGCACAGCAAAGGAAATAATCAACAGAGTGAAAAAGCATTCTACAGTATAGGAGAAAATACATGCAAACCATATAGCTGATAAGAAGTTAAATTATCCAAAATATATAAGGAACTCATACAACTCAATAGCAAAAAGAAGAAAACAACAACAAAAAAAAAACAAAAACTAATAAGCCAATTAAGAATGGACAAAGGACCTGAATATATAAATGACTGACAGGTACATAAAAAGATGCTTGACAACTAATCGGGGAAATGCAAATCAAAACCACAATGAGATATCATCTCACATCTGTTATGATGGCTATTAACAAAAAGACAAAGGAGAGCAAATGTCGGTGAGGATATGGAGAAAAGGGAACCCTTGTACACTGTTGGTGGGAATGTAAATCGGTGCAGCCACAATGGAAAATAGTGTGGTAGTTCCTCAAAAAATAAGTAAAAATAGAACCACCATATGATCCAACAATCCTACTTCTGAGAATATATCTGAAGGAAGCAAAAGTCAGTATCTCATAGAGATATCTGCACTCCAGTGTTCATTGCAATATTTACAATAGCCAAGACATGAAAACAATCTAATTGCCCAAAGACAGATGAATTGATAAATAAAATTTGATTTTATGATTTTATACATATATATATGAGAGAGATCACAGATATATGATGTATATAATGCACAGATTATATATACACAGGTGCACATACTCACACACATACACATACACACACAGGGATATTATTAAGTCATAAAAAGAAGGAAATCTTGCCATTTGTGACAACATGGATGAACCTGGAGGGCATTATGTTAAGTAAAATAAGCCAGATGCAGAAAAACAAATACTGTCTGGTATTACTTCTATGCATAATCTTAAAAAAAGAGAAAGTTAAACTCATAAAAACAGAGTAGAATGATGGTGCTTGACAGGGGCTGGGGAAATGGGGAGATGTTGGTCAAAGGGTTCAAACTTTCAGTTATACGATGAATAAGTTCTGAGTATCTAAC
>NW_027533278.1:70360-72745 GCF_008692635.1 Crocuta crocuta | reverse complement strand
AATATATAAATTGTAGTGCTATGGATGGCAATGCTTTCACTGTTTGGTTTTTGTCCCTATCATTTATTGGTACCTGGGAACACATGTACAAACCAAAGGGCAATGACACAAATGAAATTTAGAGCCTAGGAAAGAAACCAGATTCAGAAAGAAAAGACTCATACACACTTAAAATGTGAAGAGATATACTTTGTATGTGAGAGATATAAAACAAGTTCACACTGCTCATTAGAAAGAACATGATGAGTTCTAGAAGAGAAGTAGAGAAAGCTGTAAGGATTTTGTAAGGTTAGGGAAAGAATGAAAAAGAGTAGAAGAATAGAAGATAGGGTAGAATGGGACCAGAAAGAAGTATAACTTGTGGTGGGCCTCAACAAATAGGCAGGGTTTAGTCAGGTAGATAGGTGTAGAAAGGTGTTAAGATGATGAACAGAGCATGTTTAGGAAACTGTGAGTTGTCACATTTGGGGCTGACAGTATAAGGCAGGAATTATGGACATAGGCTCTTGAGACAGCCTTTCTGTATTAAAATCCTAGCGCTACCATTTGCAAGCTATGAGACTCTGGGCAAATCATTTGGACTTCCATAAACCTCATTTCCCCCCTCTGTAAAATGAGGAAGAATAATAGAAACCTACATGGCTGCTGTGTGTATTTAATGAGATAATACATGTAAAACCACTTGGAACAGTATCTGACATCCAATAAGTGCTCAACAAATGTCAGCCATTTTTTATTTGGATGAAGTGCAAAGGATTTAAGGCTGGAAAAGCAGGTCGGAACCATATTTTGGAGAACTTGTGATGCCTGACTTGAGGGTTAGTAATTAAATCAAAATGAAGGAAGTATTGAATAACAGTGTCAGAAAGGAAGACAAATTTGTGTCACTTTGTGGTAGATTTATAACAACTCTAGTTACCTGGCAATGCAAAGGGCTGGCTTGTGAAAGAGTTGTTACCGTCAATAGAAGGGTTCAAGCACATCTGGTCAACCAAATTCAAGGGTGTTATAAATGGGAGTCAGACAGTAGGTCAGTGTTGGTCAAACTAAATGTCCTCTAAGATCCCTTTCACCTATAAGTTGATTTAGGATAAAGAAACTAGGAACAATATGGAGGAAAGACTTGTGCAAGGCACTATTAGGGACATGAAGCCATGAGGAACTATTCAAGTAAGAGAGGGTAGTACAGGGGTGGCAACGGCGGGAGGTGAGAACACACTGTTTAGGAAGATTATTGTTCTAGAGTGTCAGAACTGGAAAGGACTGCAGAAATCAACCAGTCAGTCCAGCTTCCTCATTGTAAAGACAGGTAAATTAAAAATCTCAGATTGGGGAAATGATTTATAGAGGTAAATTTAAAAGGGGTGAGCCTAAAGTCAGGGGAGCCAGCCAGGAATCCAGAAATCCAGAAATTAAAACAAGAGGAGATTCAAAAAGGGTGGAAGTAGCAGGACTTGAAAGAAAGGAAGTGGACATGGGAGCTGTTTTGAAGGAAGAAAGACCACAAGGGTGGTAACTAATTGGATATAGGGGATGAGTAATCAGTTACTCCAAGATTTCAATGCTAGTCTAGTGGGAAGCAGAAGGCTAAGGACATAGCCTGTTTGGCAAGGGGAAGACAACAAGTTCCATTTTAGACCTATTGGGGTTTGGGATTTAAAAAGAAAGGAAAATAATTCAAGTAGACACTGTCCATCAGATGGTTGAAGAGTCTAGAGCTCTGATAGAAAGGTTAAGGCAAGAGATTTGGGAGTCATGAGATCTCATCATTGCACTTTCTTGAGGAAATAGGAGAGAGGCAAAGAGAGAGAGAGAGAGAGAGAGAGGAACTGGAGAGAGGCAAAGAGAGCAAGCAGGAGGCTGACCACTGAGCCTTGAGGGATACCCACAAGGTGGGGATAGGCGAGGCAGTTGAATCACAAAGAGAACAGACAAAACAGTGAAAAAGGGTCAAGAAACAAGATAGCTCAGTGCCACAGAAGTATGCTGGCAGCAGGGCTTTGAGAAGAGCAGACCAGTACCTTGGAAACAATGCCAATGACTAGCAATACCAAAGAGTGGTCAAAAAATTAAGTATAATATGGCTGTTTTAAAAATGCAGCAGCCCCATATATTCTGATTAAGAAAGANCATAATTTTTTTTATTTTTTTAATGTTTATTTATTTATTTATTTATTTATTTTGAGAAAGAGACAGAGACAGAGAATCCAAAGCAGGCTCCTTGCTGTCTACACAGAGCCCAATGTGGGGCTCAATCTCAAAAACCATGAGATCATAACCTGAGCTGATATCAAAAGTTGGATGCCTAACTGACTGAGCCACCCAGGTGCCCCTACACATAATTTTTAATATAAAATAATTGTGTAAAAAAGAAAAGGGGGATGA
>NW_027533278.1:56555-70220 GCF_008692635.1 Crocuta crocuta | reverse complement strand
TCATGAAAATGCCACTAAATTTGGCCCTCATGAATACCTCAATGGAAGCCAGATTGGAGATGATCAAGGAATACACAAGCTGTGAGGAAACAGACACACCGAGCACACAAATATACAGGCATATGCTATACACTTATATATAATGCACATGCTATCTTTGTAAGGGTAAACAGGGAATTGGTAACAGTGGCTACTTCTGGGAAGAGAAATTAGGGATAAAGTAACACTTGCCCACTTATATAATTTTAATTTTTTTTCCATAAACATTTATCACTTATCCCCCAAATAGCAATTTAAACAAATAGATTGTGTTGGGAAGAGGGGAAGGAAAGAGGGAAGGAAGGAGGGAGAGAAGGGGGAAGGGAAGGGAAGGGAAGGGAAGGGAAGGGAAGGGGAGAAGGCAGGCCACTCCTCATTTTACAGAAATTGGTGGCACTTTCCATGTTTTGGCTATTGTTGAGAGTGCTGCTATGAACATAAGTGTCCATCAACCGACGAATGGATCAAGAAGATGTGTTCTATCTATACGATGGAATACTACATGGCAATGAGAAAGAATGAAATCTGGCCATGTGTAGTAACATGGATGGGCCTTGAGGGTGTTACGCTGAGCGAAATAAGTCAGGCAGAGAAGGACAAATAACATATGTTTGCACATATAGGAGGATTAGGAGGAACTTAACAGAGGACCAAGGGGGAGAAGAAGGGGGGAAATAGTGGGGTAGAGGGAGAGGCAAACCATGAAAGACTCTTGAATACTGAGAACAAACTGAGGACTGATGGGTGTGGGTGGGGAGGGGGGAGATGGGCATGGAGGAGGGCACTTGTGGGGATGAGCACTGGGTGTTATATGGAAACCAGCTTGACAATAAACTATTTGTAAAAAAAAAAGAAAATCTAAAAAAACAAAAACAAAAACAAAAATTGGTGGCAATAAGGGCAGGTTAACACAGGTCGATTTTGTAGGGGCCAAGAGGATCAAGTCGGATTTTTTGTTTATCATTTCTCTCACATCCCAGTATAAGAGTCAAAAGGGACACTGGGAAAAACAAACAGTCTAAAATGTGACAAACTTGATTTTAAATACTAGCTTTGCCATGTACTGACCCCATGAATTTTAGAAAGTTAATTAACCCTCTTAGCCTTGATGTCTGCATCTTAGAATAGAGACACTACTAAGTACCACTCATATATCAGTTTATGTAATCCTAAATCTAATCCAACATGGGGGTTAGGGGCACCACACCCTTGAACAATAAAAAATCCACATGTAACCTCATTGAATAAGTTGAACATCATGTTGGTAGGACTCTGTTGGGTTTCTAAGGGAGTAAGACACATGCAAAGATGTGACACAAAAATATCTGTGATGTAATTTATCTATATGATACATATTGATGAGCAGAATGCATAATAAAAGCTTGTAGAGACCAAAAAAAAATTCACATGTAATTTTTGACTGCTCCCAAATTAACTACTAACAGCTGACTGTTGACTGGAAGCCTTAGTGATAACATAAACAGTCAATAAACATATATTTTTTATATTATGTGTATTATATATTGTATTCTTATAACAAAGTAAGCTAGAGAAAAGAATATGTTATTAAGAAAATCATAAGGAAGAGAAAAATACATTCACAGTACCGTACACATATTTATTGAAAAAAATTCTCATACATGTGGTGCTACATAGTTCAAGCCCATGTTGTTCAAGGGTCAGCTGTGTTTAACAAGCTTCCTAGGAAAGCCTGGAAACAAGCAGTCTATATGATCCACTTTTCTCCAAGGCTACAGCACAAATAACATTGTCACAGGAATAGTTAATATTTGTATAGGAAGAACATGAGGCACAAAAGGAGGGTTTTAAAACAAAATTCCAAAGCATAGTGGGACAGGCTTAGGATTTGGAGTCAGGTAGAGCTGGGTTCAAATCACAGCTCTACCATTTACTGGCTCTGTTATTTTGAGAATGTTGTTTGGCTTCTCTGAGCCTCTTTTTTTTTTTTTTTTTTTTCCCTTTGGTCATCTGTAAAATAGGAATATTTTCACTTAATTTACAGTAGTGATGAAAAGATTGGAAATTATGCATATAAAATTCTTGGAACATAACTGGCATTTAATTAATGGTAGCTTTGATCATCCCCAGCCCAGAGCAGGGGCTCCCAAGCACATGAAAAGAGCAATGCCAATTTCCTAATGTGCATTCCCATTCCCTTGTGCCTTTGGACCAGTGCTCAAAAAACAAAAGCACATTGGCCATTCCCTTGATTTTTCAAGCACCTATGAAGTCTCCCAAAGAATTCTCTCCTGCCCTTTGAACTTTTAATTCATTCTCAAATGATTTACTGACTGCCTGGCCTCCAAATGACCATACTAGCAGTCATGTCTTTCCTCTCTTAAGCTCTGTCCCTTTGATAACAACGGTGCCCCTGATGGGGTTTCCCATTCTCACAGTCTAGGAGCATGCTTCCAAAACAAAACTTTCAGCTTTGTAAGGACCTTGATGGAAAGGGAAGTAAGGAGCAAGCTAACATTCCTGCTTCTCCCACCAATGCCTGCAAAGGCTGAATCATCTCCTCTAAGACTTTCTCAGGTTGTGTGTACTCCTTTAGAACTTAATAGGTGATACTGATGAGGAAAAATGTTTCTGGGGGTCCCTTTTGAGCCCTGTTCCCAAAGTTAGCTCCAGTGATTCAGACTCTCCAGCAGTAGTATGGGCAGGAACAACGAGAAGGCCTTTCTTAAAAGTGTCTTTTAAACTGTCATAGTACTACCACTGAGTTTCAATCTGTCCCCTTTGGTGCCCTAGCATAACCTAACTGACTTCCACAGAGACAGTTAGCCACCAATTAGATTAGACCCCATTAGGAAGGAGAACAGAGATGGTTCTTTGGGGTCCTTTTCAGCATTCTCAGCTTTGAGTAAAATAGTGAGAAAAGGAATGTCATGGTCAAATAATGAGGACACTTAAGGCACTGGATATAAATACCAGACGATGACTCACATCCAAGGCTAGTCAGACAGAACACGTTAGGGCTTGCTTAAGAAAAAGTGGAAACACACACACACACACACACACAGTATGTTCACATAAAGCTATCCTCTTGGCTGAAGCATTAAAAACACTTGAGACAGGCAGAAGACTCACACTATGTCCTCCCCGAACACATAGCAACAGAAGGGGTGGCTGCTGTTTTAAGAGTCTCAAAACAACACTGCCCAACAGCAAGGAGAGTGCTGTAATCATCAGCCAGCAGGCCTCTCTCACATGCAATTCTCAGAAACACAGCTCACATACAAGAGCTGCAGCAGCAAGAAACCAAACTGTTACAAACCAAACTCCAAGCAGCTCTGAGACATGCAGATAACCTCTCCTATCCCCCACTGCTGCCATTATCCCTCTCATCCAAGATTGCCTCTGAGATCCCTCTCAATTTCTACCCATACCACTCTTTCCTTTTACATGTTCCCCTGTCCCTAGCTCACACATGTGTGTCATTCAAGCCTCACCCTACTTACTAGGTGTCACCGGAAGACTAGAAAACTTGGCCAGCATATCCAACTCTTCCAGTCATATTCAACTCTTCCAGTCATATCCAACTCTTCCAGTCATATCCTCTTTTTAACTTTGGGTTGGAAGTGGGAAGGCGAAAATGACCAATTATTGGGTGCAAGACTTTTGCTTGCCTCCTCCAGCAAACAATCATGGAGAGTCTATTTGGTGCTCAGTACTGAGGATGATGATAAAGATACAGAAGATATAACCATTGTCCTCTAGAAGATCTTGGTCCAGCAAGCCAGACAAAAGGCAGCCAAAGTGCCCAAAGATTTCTACTGGAAAATCAGAATTCCAGCATCCAAAAAAGGGAGAGATTACTTCTGCCAGGAACACATCAAGATGATGTCCTTGAGGCTAATGGCTAGAGCTTGAAGGTTTGGCCCAGTTGGAAGGAGCAGAGATGAGAGAAGGCCTTCTTCTTTTTTTTTTTCTTTGTACTTTTAATAGTTTATTGTTAAGTTGGTTTCCATATAACACCCAGTGCTCATCTCCACAAGTTTCTGAGTATGCAGTGTAAATCAAAGCCAGCCAAGGAACATCAGGATGGGGAATTTGGAGACCAGAATTTCCCGTGTGTCTGGGGGCAGGCAGAGAGGGAATTATTCTGCCTGAAAATCTGGATCCTGGAAGGAAGGAATGCCACAAGTAAGACTAGAGCCAGATGGAGAATGGTCCATACAGCAAGCTGAAGTATTTTGGGCTCTATTTTACAGGTAGCAGGGAACCACTAAATACTTTAAGTGGCAGGGGGAGGGGATGATCAAAAGGAAGAAAATCACTAGGAAGGCCACTACAGTAGTAGAGTTGTTCCAGAAGGAAGCTTCTTCCTGCCTGTCCCAGCTCTTGCAAGATTATCCTTCAGAGCTGCATTCTGTCTGAGCTCACTATTTCAAAGCTCATTACTATGCATCTCTTTTAAGTTGGGTGAGATATGAATGACACTTATTCTGAATGAGACTCCTAATATTATACTGAAGTTGGGTCAGGGACTTAAGTAGAAGTAAAAAGTAGAAGCTTCATCTATCCAAGTCTTCCAATTTAGAAGAAAGGAACTATGATACATCATTTCCATTTCTGTAATAGCATCAGGTGGCTTGGCCCCTGGAGTCACTGGTCTTTTGTGAGAACCCAACAGAAAAGTGGGAGGCAAGGGGAAAGGGAGAAAATAGGAGAGAGAGAGAGAAAGAGGAAGAGAGAGAGAGAGAGAGAGAGAGAGAGAGAGAGAGAGAGAACTGCCAACATAGGGCAAAACCTGATTGTCAAGTGCTTTTCTGGGGCCTGTTGAAGATCACTGTCACTTATAAGCTTAGACTAGATCTCAGCTCTAAATTAGGGCTTCAACCTAGAAGCCAGGATGAGAGGTAGAAGGGCCTCACCTGNGCAAGGGGAGAGAGAGAAAAGATGAGAGAGAGAGAGAAAGAGGGAGAGAGAGAGAGAGAGAGAGAGAGAGAGAGAGAGAGAGAGAACTGCCAACATAGGGCAAAACCTGATTGTCAAGTGCTTTTCTGGGGCCTGTTGAAGATCACTGTCACTTATAAGCTTAGACTAGATCTCAGCTCTAAATTAGGGCTTCAACCTAGAAGCCAGGATGAGAGGTAGAAGGGCCTCACCTGGGTCTTAGCAGTGGGAATTAACTCTCCCTGATCCTTAATTCTTTTGGTTTTTATTAGGGGCTGGAAGGGGAGAGGGATGTAACCTGAACCCTAATGCAGCTGAGAAGGGCTAAGAGCCAAAACCCCCCTTAAGCAGATACAGTATAGGCAGGGCCTGGGCAGGTTTCAGAACACTGCACATTTCTCCAGCCAAAGGCACAGGAAAATATGAAAATTACATATTTAACCCTTTACATCCAGAAGGGGAGAGTATGATCCTCCAACCAGAACTCACACAGCAGAGAGAAGTTAGCAAGCTGGCTCTTGTAAAAGCCAGGACATTCAAGGAGTCTTTTTCACAAAAAAAGCTTCAGCAGCTAGATATTCAAGTCAATTTCAAATATAAATTTTAAACTATTTCTTCTTGACACAAAGAAGAATTAGGTAAAGGAACCCATGTGCCCATTAGCCCTTAGCAGGAAGGAAGTTCTGTCTACAAGGAGCTAGGGAGGGAGTGGAGAGACCAAGTTCCAGAGCACAAGCATCTTTGCAACATTCTGAATTTTACTTTTTCACCATGCAGAAAAGAGGGTGACACTACTCAAAAGTAATGGTTCTAGAAAGCAAATCTCAGAAGGATAGGGGCAGAAGAGGAATGGGTAGGCCCATGGGCACACAAAATTAACCTCTCCTGAGAATTTCATGTTAGTATACGTGGCATCAGGGTTATGGTTTGGGTCAGATAATCACCCCAAATTTATAAACGTCTCTTAATAATAAAGTGACATTTTCCAGCCAAATTGGCAGTAAATGAATTTTTGAAGTAATTCTCTATTTCCTCCTTATTTTAATATAAGAATCAGGATGAGAGTGTGGTAAGGACACCACAGAAGGCAGTCAAATCATACTTACATGTTTAACAGTGCTTTTTCAAAGACCACATTTAGCAACCAATACTACCCTAGAAATATTAAGAATGATATTCACAGATTAATAATATTACACTATGCAGAATATAAAACTGCTAACAATAAAAATGCAATACAGGGATGACTGGGTGGCTCAGTTCATTAAGTGTCTGACTCTTGGTTTCGGCTCAGGTCATGATCTCATGGTTAGTGAGATGAAGCCCTACATAGGACTCTGCACTGATAGTGCAGAGCCTGCTTGAGATTCTCTCTCTCCAGGTCTCTCTGCCCCTCCCCCCTCTCTTTAAATAAATAAAATTAAATTTAAAAAATGTTTAAATGCAATACAGATTTGAAATTCCAGTGGTTTGAGGTTGCTTTACCATGTCTCCACATTCTGTTTTTCATATAGAGAAAACAATCCTGAAACATCTTGGCAACTGATGCTTTTTAACAGCCTCGATCCTTTTAACATTTCATGCTCCATGTATGAAGTTTGGCATTTTGACAGTTTCTTCTATTTTTTGTTGTTTGATTTGTGAACACTCCCATCACATTAAAGTAATAATTTAGACAGAAGGAACTTCAGCCAGTAACACCTCAGGTGACCAGGCATCCCGCAGATTGGAGGAGATAGCAAGACAAAGCTATGACTGGAAAAGCCCATTAAATAACAATGCAACCCTGTGATGTCTGTTGGAGTATGAGATTGTCTGATAATTAACTAATTTCCAAAACAATCAGCAGATTGGTAAATTGCCTTTGTTAGCCATTAGAGTCCACAAACAATGATTTGTTATTTTAACTGATCAGTGGCCTTAAATAAACAAATCTTTTTATTTTCCCCCAAACTGTCTATGGAACTTCTTAACTGGATAGTCCTACAGACCTGGGTCTCAGAAGACCCAAAACTCAACAAAAACTTATTGGCCTCCCAATCCCTATCACCACTTAGAACCTTCTAGTTGTACTGGATTCATCTCCAAACCCTGCCTCGCCTTCATTTCTTTAGATCCAAATGGTGTGTAATACCATGAACCTCTGGCAACTTGCTAATGCACATTGTCAAGATGGCTGATTCCCTTAAAATGCCCTTTCATGGGGCGCCTGGGTGGCTCAGTCTGTTGAGTGTCTGACTCTTGATTTTGTTTGGGTCAGGTCATGGTCTCACAGTTGGTCCTGAGGTAGGGCCTTGAGTTGGGCTCCGCACTGGGTATGGAGCCTGCTTAAGATTCTCTCTCTCTCTCTCTCTCTCTCTCTCTCTCATTCTCTCTCACTCTATATCTCTCAAAAAATGTCCCTTCATATTGTTCAGCTCAGATCTTACCTCATGGAAGCACTTATGTGACTGGTACTCTGCTGGGTGCTTTATCTTGAATACGTTAACTCTAATCCTCCAAAACAACAAAATGGTTACCCACTTCGAACCTGAATCTATTCTATAGCCCAGTTTTCTGGGTTCTTCAGAATAGCTGGCTCAAATCCATTCACCTTTATATTCCAGTAGTCTGCAATAATCAAGCAGATCTCCACTGACTCGCTTTTGTAACCATGCAAGCAGTATGACATTGGGCAAGTTAACTAATCTCTCTTTGCCTCAATTTTCTTATCTGTATAATGGTTTTAATAAATGAGTTCCTAAGTGTTCAACTGGAAAATCACTGTCTTGCCCAGACTATGCACCTGAAAGTTTTATTTGTTAGAAAACAAATAAAAGTGACAGCTAGGGAGCTCTGTGCTGGTTTCATAGGCCAGAGGAAAACTAGCTCAGTTCCTAGAACAAACATTCAATAAGTCGAATGAATGAATGAATGAATGAATGAATGAATGAATGAATGAATGAATAAGTGAACAACACACAACCTGTCCTTGGGGAGTTCATGCTGTTATTTCACTGTTGGGTGAGCAAACCGACCTCGGTCTCCTGTCAGTCTTTAGGACACACAGCTGTTATACTAGCATATACAAACTAGAATGAATACCTTTCTTCCTCCCCAGCCTACCTAAGTCCTATATATCCTTCATGGCCTAGCTCCAATTCTTCCTCCTTTTCCCACAAAGCTCCCCAACCACATCAGCCCACAGTGAAATTTCTTTCCACTGAATACATGTTTCTCTTAGATCCTATCCCATAGTTTCAACACTTAAAGGTTTTTGTTTCATGGGCTTGCAGGAGTGACACTCCTCACAGAACTGTCACTTCCAGGGAACAGGTCTTCTGTGATGGCTATCTCTTGCATTCTCTAGTTTAGAGTTAGGCACTTTACAAATAACTCAACAAATATGTGTTGACTGGTCGGTTGATTGATTGATTGATTGATTGATTGGAGTCTTAGTTGAGAGCTCTTAGGTAGAGGCCAAACAAGGTTCAGCATAGCCTTTCAAAATGCTGGCTGTTCAGATATTAGCCAGAAATTATGTCTGGTCTTCCAACTTCTGGCTGCAGAAGACATCCCATTAAAGGTGTCTTGCCACTTCACACCTTCCAAAAGATTCTGTATCTGCATACAATTAATTTTGTAAATTCAAAATTCTCTTAAGAGAATTTTTGTTTAATAAGAGACCCTGTGGAATAATTTTGCTCTCCTAAATCACATACACATCTGGTATTTATACAAGACAAAGGATAAAATCAATCTCCCTCCCTCTTAGGGAAAAAGTGTGAGTTTTATCATTTTCATTTTGCAAAAGAAGAAACTGAGACACAGAAAGGGAAATGACTTGCCCAAGGACACACAACAGAGTAGCAAAGCACAGACTAAACTTCAGGCCTTCTGAATACGATCCTATACCCTGATTTAAACAAAATGAGATTTAAAACAAAATGAGACAAAATCCTTCCTTTGATCTTGGCCCCTGAAGGGCATGTACAGGTAATGTTACTTATTTTTGCACAAAATTCCAAATTTCTCATTTCTCTTTCCCCTCCCTACCTCTCCCTCTCGCCTCTGTCCCCCCCGCTCATTTTTCTCTTTCTTTCTAGATTATTTCTTGATCTCATTTCATCCCCACCCCCCAGCTTCATATTCTTATCCAGTTCTTTTTGTCTTTCTCTTTCTTTTGTTCACCCATGTAAACATGGTACTGTAGAAAGAATATGGGATTTGGGGTCAGACAGAAGTAAATTTTGATGCCAGCTATGGCACTTACTGTGTGACTTAGAGTCTATTACTGAACTTCCCTGAGCTTCAGTCCCCTCATCTGTACAGTGGAGACATCAGTATCTACCTCAAAGAGTTACTATCAAAAATGAAATGAGAATACATGTAAAACATCTAGAAGCAGCAGTATTTGCCACATAGCAGGTCTGTTACCTCTTGTATCCCACCATGCCTAGGTCTTGACTACCCTTTGGGTGACATAGGTTGCTGAGATCCTTCCAAACTCCACTGCCTCCACCCAGTGAGGCACATGCACATGAGTAGAGTATCCAGGTCCTTGCCTGGTCCACTTTTCAGCCTGTTGTCTTGATACTCCCTAATTGCAACTTTAAATTAACACACAGCTCCAAACTCTCAGTCAAAGCCCTCCAAAGAACATGAGAGTCAAGACCTAGTTACTCACCCCTGAGGCTCCAAGATGTCATCACCCACTCTCTCCATCAGATAAGATGCCATCAAAAGCTGCCTACCTGTAGACGTTTTCATGGGAGCTTTTACTGACATCAAACACACGCAAAACCAAATGGAAAACAGCAAGGAAGCTCAACAAAGACCAGGCTTTAGCTTGTCATCTTCTCATAAGCAAAGATGGGGCTGCAGCCATAAGATTCTAACCCCTTTCCAGAATAACTCGTTGAACCAGCTTTACTCCCAGGTCTACCTCACATCACCCTCAACCCCCATCCCTAAAAAAAAATCAATTTCTGATGGACCGTGAAAGGCAGTATAGGAGAACCATTCAAAACTTCCCTGCCAGAGGCTCAGGAAGAGAGTTGAGCATACAGCTGGGAATCTGCTGAGTGGCATTCGGGTGGGGGCCAGGAGACACCACAAAGGGTCTGTCCATCACTGGGCTTAACCCTTGATCTTGTCAAATTAGTCCCACCTCTCACATTCCTCACAGATGTAACATTAAAAGACTTGAGTGAAAGTTAACAGACCATGCCGCATGCCATCCCTGAGAACATACCAGGAAACAACCACTTCTGGGAAGATAGGAAGTAGTAGCGTGAAGAAAAGCAATGCTCCGTAATAACTGCCTGCTGTCAGTCAGGCTTCACACTTCCACAGCCCAGACCAAGCAAGGATCCTGGAGCCCTTAACAGCCCTTCAATAAAGCAGAAGCTCACCCCACAGAGAGTCAGAAAAGAAACAGGAAGATGCAGAGAGGTGAAGCAGCATGCCAAGATTACTCTGCAAGTTGATAAAAGAGTATCAGGAATGTGACAAAGGTCCTGTCCTCTACTGAAACAGGATAGAGAGAGAGACAGTATAAGAAAATATCTCCCCATGTCCAGGTATTAATTTTCTGAGTGTTTTCAAACTTTATCAACCTTCACTCTGTGAGCTTCCCCGAAAGTATGGCTGAGCCAAGAGAGAGAACGTTGGTACAACAGACTAGAAGGGCCCTCTGTGACCAAAGAAGAAAAAAAAGTTGGGTTTTGGACAGACGGCTGAGTGGCCAATGAATGAACAAAGAGGCAATGGCACTTGAATGAGCCAGTCCAAAGGGTAGGCCTCGAGCAAATGGTGCTGATGGGTGAGGGCTGGGAACCAAAGATTGGGCATGAAAGAAGAGAGCAGCCTGGATACCCGGAAAATGTGTTTCTGTTGCTACTAGGCAGTGCTCACTCTGTGACACAGTATAGCCATAGACTTGCACTGACGGAAGAGGGAGTGGATGTGAAGTTCAAGGGGAAGGGTTAGTCACTTTGAGAAACCAAGTCGTGTTGATCTTTGCAACTTCAGTGCCCAGCTGGGATGGCTACGTGCCCAAGTAAACATGCCAACATGATGTGAGGAAGAACAGATCATGCCTTGCAAAACTAGTGCCTAAAACAATCTTTCCACTTGGCCTATTTACACTGGGGTGGCAAAGGGGTGTAAAGAGACAAACCTATACCCCATCCCAGACTTTGGAACACAATTTTTCGCCAGGAAAAAAAATGTTTCAAACTATTCATTAATGACTTAATTGAAGTCTGTCTGAAGGTCATATTCCAGGAGAGAGAACACCAGGAGACAAAATACTGGCTCCACAGAAATTGAGTGAAAGTGATCTAAGCAACAACATAAGCAACACAAAAGGATTAATTATTGATTACAAGATAATAGGTAAATCTGAAGTTCAATTTCAGAGACAAAGTTGACCCTACATACACTGGGGACACACATCTGTTCCCAGTATCAAGAAGATGATCATGTTAGGGGTGGCGCCTAGGTGGCTTAGTTGGTTAAGCATCTGACTCTTGACTTCGGCTCAGGTCATGATCTCATGGTTCGTGAGATAGAGCCCCACATTGGGCTCTGTGCTGACAGCATGGAACCTGCTTGGGATTCTCTCTTTCTCTTTCTCTCTCTCTCTGCCCTTCCTCCACTTGTGTACATGCACTGTCTCTCCCAAAATAAATAAATAAACTAAAAAATAAAAAAGAATATGAGCATGTTGGGCACCGATAGTAGTAGAAACCCAAACCCACCCAGATTTCTGTAACAGAGATTCTAGAGCACTTGTCCCTAATTTATGATTAAACTGTTTTCCCAAGAATACATTTTGAAAATAAAATGAAAATAAACAGCTTGGAGCTTTGGAGGTTTCCTATAGGCAGAATATTAAAAACAGTGTTTAAGTTCTTTAATTTCATCAGTCATACTCTATGGATTAAATAGGCCTCCCCAGAACTGTTGTAAACCCAGGCACTATCAATAACACTGTGTCAGAAAGACATGTTTCCTAGTCTTCTACGGTCTCTCCTACAGGCTTCTCCTCCTTCAATAATAATGAGGATTGAGCTCCATTCCAATATATTCCCTGATCAGGGCTTTAGTATCAAGAAAAAATATTTGCCCAACTCAGGTGACAAACTGGTGGATGTTAGGGGCATGGGGAGACAAGGCCATGGGTGCAAGGCCTCTAGCAGAAGTGACCCTAATGCGTATAGACAGAAGAACTCAGAATCCAGGGATGACAGTAACAGCAGGAGCTTTTACAGTCCAGGCCAGTGGTGGTATACGGGAAGATAAATATCTGAAGGGTTTGGGATGGAAACTGCTGTGTCTAAAATCCTACATAGGGGCTCTGCATGTTGGAGACTGTGTGTCACATATGGTCAGCATCTTCAATCTTGCAGACACCTGTTTTTCTCAGAAAAGGAACATTCAGTTCAGGGAGGTTACTCCTACAAATTCCAAGCTAAAAGTTGATTTTAAAAAAAAAAAATAAATAAATCTGATATTCTGAAGCTCTGGTTTTGACCCTATTCACTAAATGCCGTTTCCTTCTTCTATTATACAACTTCCGTCTCCGTGCCTTTTTGTATAAACATACATACTCGTTGAGGTCAGGGCTTATATATTCTCTCTCATCTCCCTTAGAACCCCTTTCTCAACACTAGCCTGGGCTAGGCATGGGGCTGGGGCAATTCTAAATAAACAATAAGAGATAAAATGTGTCCCTCCCAAATCTATTATGTGGCTGTCTCAGATGCCTATGTAGATGCCTTGGGCAGGTATGGCTTCGCAGCAGCATGGGGACTTCCATTAAAATGTCTTGCTTGATACAGGGCCTTTGTAGGGCGTGGACACCAGAAAGAGCCAGAGTTGTCTTCAGCCGTATTTTTCTTTTTTTGGTCCTACTCAACTTTGGTCAGACTCTCCTCAGTTATTGTATCTGGCTACAGGGTCCATAATTCAAGAGAAACACTAACAGGCTGGAGTGCATCCAGAGTGGGAGGAGGAAGAAGGAGAGAAGGCTGGATCTCAGATGCCATAAGGAATAGCTGAAATTTCTGGGTCTCTTTAGCCTAGAAAAGTGAGACAAGGAGATATGGTCTGTGTCATTGGACCCCATGGGTTTTCCTGAGACAAAAAGAAAGCATTCTTGTTTTGTGTGGTCCCAGAAGGTAGGGCTAGGACCCATGGATGGAGTGTAGAGAGATAATGATTGCAGCCCAATATATGAAAAAGCTGTCTGCAGTCAAAACTTTCTGACCAGGAAATAGATTGGCTAAGAAGGCAATGAACTCCCAGCATAAGCACAGGAGAACAAGCTTAGAGCTACTACACAGAAGGCTAATGGATCCATTAAGATTAAGACCATATGACTTCCAAAAGGCCCTCTGGTCTCTGAGAGTCTGTGATGATTCTAGGCCTCCTCCAAGAACAGCATTAGGTTAGCAGCCCTGAGTCAAGTCTGCCCTTTGGTGCTTGATGGGGGTGGGGTAGTGATTAACTCTTCTCAGATGGGTCAGCATCTTTTTCTCCTCCTGGTTCTGAAGAAGCCTAACTGTAAAAACTGTGGTGTTCCCTCCAGATAATCGCTCCATAAACACCAATCTCAAGCCTTAGTCTATCTTTCCTCTTAAAAAAAGAATCCTGGGAGGGCGTTGGGAAAAGCAAGGGGGAAATCATTTTAATTTTTTTTTAAAGGAACAAAGCCCAAGT
>NW_027533278.1:48254-56515 GCF_008692635.1 Crocuta crocuta | reverse complement strand
GGGTTACCAGACATACCACCCACCCCCCACTCTTCCCACCCTACCTCCCTCCAACCTTCTTTGTATCTCTGTGGGTGGATTCCCATTCCATGTCTCCAAATGCCTTCTACTTTCTGGGAAAGAGTAGCAGTTGGGAAACTGAGGCCCTAGCTATCTTTGCTGATTCTAGAGGCAGTTCAGGAGGGGATTCATTTGTAAGTACCCAGTACTTACTCCCAAGAAGCACATCCCTTGAAGGTCCCTTTGTGAATGCAAAGCCTTGCTCTGGGATGGTCCCAGACTCTAACACAACTACAAAGGTTCTTATAGAACACTATCTTTGCAGCCAGCAAGCACTCAAACTCAGTGACTTAGTGCCAGTTACAAGAGAGCCTCCATTTGACTTCTACATCCTCTTTAAATCTCAACTGCCTCTTTGTGTGTGCTTCTCCTAGAAATAAGGTCACAGTGGGGATGGGTTAGGGGAAGTTTAAAACAATTTAAAGAGCATACTCTGCCATCTTCCTAGGCTAAAGACAGCAAACAGTATTAGAGTTTTTCCAATTCATTCTCATGTCATCTTTGATAATAAAGATACCTGCCTACTCCCATTTAGCAAATAGATATCCAGGTATACAGAGGGTAAAATGATTTAGCAATAGCAATACCCATTAAGTGGAGGAAATGAAGTTTCCTTCTCCTCCAGGCTACTTCCCCATCCCACCCTACCTTCTTCCACGGCAATAACTAGCCCTCACTTGGTTCACTGTGTCACATGGAGACTGCCACCAAAAAATGGGCTAGGAATAAAGCAAATATGTAGGATGAGCCTGTCTTCTCCTCCCCAAATTTCCTCCTTCTCCTGCATCCCCACTGGTCTCCACTCCTTCTTTTCTTCACTTTCCACTAACCTCAGGGCACATTTGCAAGAACTTGGAATGAATATAGGAACCTCAAGCTACAGCTCAGTAACTCTCTCTCTCTCTCTCTCTGTCTCTCTCTGTCTCTCTCTCTGTCTCTCTGTCTCTCTCTCTCTCTCTCTCACACACACACACACACCCCACAAGAGGATACAATTTGAATCTCTGAGGCCTCTGAGAGGCCCTATTTGATGCAGAATCACTGCTGCCAGAACCTTGGAAGGTTACCCTTCCCCAAAGAAGATCTTTTCCAGTGCAGGGAGCCAACTTTATGGATGAATGTCTACACTATAGATGGGACCCTAGATAGCAAAACAGATAGATATGACTACAATAGAATCTCCACTTTATCCAAACAGGCCTCCTGGGCCAACGAGGTAGTAGAAGATGCTAACCAAAGGAATTAATAACACCAAGGTCATGGGCCCGAAGCTCTTGTGGGTTATGTTTCTTTGGAAACATCACAATGTATGGGGAAATCATAAACCACCGCTTAACACCTGGGATAATCAATAGTAGGGATTTGTTTTGTTTTGTTTTGTTTTTAGTATTTCTTCTTTCTTTCTCACTTGACTGTCAGAAGACTACATCAGTCTCCTAAAACTTGGGTAGTTGAATTCCCCACATTCAAGAAAATCACAGCAGTCAGTAGGAATTGACCATTTCCCAACCTGATCATATCCTAGTCCATCCAAACAGTCTCCCATGACAAATATGAGGTAAGAGTTTCACACTCAATGCATTCGTTTCCCAATAATCACCCTTTCTGAAATCCCACCACTCCCTAGATACCTCCACAAGCTAACTCCAATCATGAATGCCACACCAGACCCAAACTGCTTTTTTATTCCTGTGTAACCAAAGGAGTTTCTCCAGCATTTCTCACCATGGTTCTTGGACCTTACCCCTCTCTCTGCCTAACCTGAAATCATCACAGTAATTTGGTGGCACTAAAACCATCCTCTTCTACTCCCAGAGCCCAGACTTCAGCAGAAGGTGTCTGCAATCTGGTCCTCACCTACTATGGAACCACAGGCTGCTATGGAAAGAGTCACTGGGGAAACTGTCAAGACTAGATACATCCCTGAATGGCACTGCCCCATGCCCCTTCACAAACTGCAGTACTACTAGAGGAATCAAGAAACAATCCAAGTAGTAGAAAATATGATAGACTTAGAGCCTACCATTAACTCAATGTATGGCAGACCTAGGCAAGCCATTCAGTGCATCACAGCCTCAGTTTTTCCATTGGTTTCTCCACAAGCTTTCCTTGACTGCCTCACAGGATGGCGGGAAGAGGCTAATGAAAAAAGGGATATGGAAACACAGTATAAACAGTAACACTGTATGCGAATGGAACAAAGCCTTATCTCCTTCAGTCCACAACCTTTCTGAGAAAAGGGCCAAAGCTAGCAGAAAGGATTGCCTACTAGACTGTCATAGCCTTATTTAAAGACTCCCCCCTTGAACCTCATTATAGACATGGGGACACCAAAGCCCAGGGTGGGGGGCAAGTGATGAACTCAGGATCCCGAAGCTAATGAACAGCCAGAGCAAGAATTAGAACCCAAGTTTTCAATCTGCCAATACAATTCTCTTTCTATAACCTTCCATCTCATCCACACCAGTGTGTGCAGGATTAGGCTATTTTTGAGAAGAAAACTGTATTGTTCTGAAGCATAAGGGGAAACAAAACTAAGTTAGAAAAATGGAAAGGGGACTAATGAATTATGCCACAAAGTGTCTTGGTAAGAAAAAAAGACAACTGTTGAACTTAAATACCATGTTTTTACTGTAAGGTGCCAGGCTATGTGGGAGGGATGGGATAAATGATTTTACCCCCTACATACCCAAATGTGTGTGATAATGAGCTTTCATATAATAGGGGTCAACTGTATGTTCAGCAGAAAGGGAATCATTAAAAGGCACCCTGCCTCTCAACACACAAGTCACTTCCTCAACCACTTGGCCAAAGAAACCCTCATCTACCCTCAAATAATCCCCCAGCCAGACCACAAATTGCTGGCTGCCCTGTACTTAGTAACACCCCCTGCTATGCTCAGCACTGGCATACAAAACAATCCAGGGAGGGCCACAGGAGTAAGTGCTCTCTGGGGCACTTCTCAGGATGGGTCAGCCCTGGGCAGAGGTGAAAAAACGACCTCTCCAAGATAGGCTGTCTAGGCAGACTGTGGAAATTCTGTGGGTGGTGTAAGGAGAAAAAGAAAGGGAGGAACTGCCAGACCCTGGAGGGCTGCATAGCCCATTCTGACCTTGGTGGAAAAAGGGAAGAGAGGAGTCTGATTAGAAGAAATTCCTGAAGGTCAGGATTCCGCTCCCCAAAATGGTTGTTTGAGAGTGGTTTTGTTTTGTTTTGTTTTGTTTTGTTTTGTTTTGTTTTCAGAAAAGAAGCTTATTACTCAGAGAATATTGGAGGGAGAGTGCTTTAAGAGGAGGATGTGACAGTGGGTGAGAAAGGCATCTCAGGCTGGTTAGAAATACATGACCAGTATGAGAAAGGGAGAGCTGGGTGAAGATACGGGCCCCAAGGCCTGAAGGACCTCTACACTACAAGCTGACCAGCAGGTAATGAGAGGGGGAAAGCAGCACCGGTTCCTGTGGGGAGTGTGACAGGACACTGGCCACCCCCTGCTGAGACATGACCTCCCTTTACAAAGCCAAAAAATTAGTGACATTTGTTCCCCGCTGAGAAGCCACACCTTTCTATCTCCAGCCCAAACCCACATCCACAATCCCGAACTGCAATCTGCGTGGCCTGGCAGGGTTAAGAGCTTCTCAGATGCTAGCCTTTAAGAGAAACAAAAACAAAAACAAAAATGGGATAAAGTTCGTGAAGTCTGTTCACTTGGCAATCTGGCGCCACAAGGTGAGTGGCCCCACAAATCTGTCTTCCCAGGAACAGCCCCCGCGGCCCCCACACCCCCTCACCCATGCTGGGGATGGCGTGTGGGGGGGTTCTGGAGCACTCAGGAGAGCTCCTCTCCCCTGTCCTCGGCTGCAATTTGGCTTCCAGGGGATCACAGCCTCCTAAAACAAACAAACCCTGGTGGCAGCGGCCGGCGGCTCCAACACAGCTGCGCTCCATGGCGCAAAAGTTTCCTCCACACTTCTCAACGTGCAGGAAATCTCGCCCGCGCTGGGGCAGGACTCCGGAGGGAGGGAAAGGCCGGGCCGAACCCGCAGGAGCAACGCCTCGCCAGCTGAATGGTTGTGCGCGCGTCAGGCCGTGGTAAGTGAGTCCGACGAAAGCCACCAGTGCCCCATCTCCGTTCCCACACCAGACCCTCGCCCTGCAACCTGCCCTGGCTGGACTACCCGCTGCTCGCTGAAGGGGCCGACGCTGCCGAGAGAGCTGCCAAGCTGCGCTGCCTGTCCCGCAGCGGCGCGGGAACTTCCAAGGAGAAACCTCCAACAGCCACCACTTCCTCCAACTCAAACTAAGGGGGGAAGCCCTCCCGACGTGGGGGAGCAAAAACTGTCCCTGGAGCCTCCCNCGCCACTCGTCGAGGGTGTCTGTGACTGGGCTTGATGGCAAGACTTCTCCGGGAATCTAAATGCTGTACTGAAGGGCTTTCACCCCCAGCTCCGAACAAGTTTTAGAGTTGGTCTGAGGGCCGCGTCCCGCAGCAGCCTGCACACCCGTTTGCCCATTCAAAGTTAGGCACTGCTGGGACACAGACGCCAGTTCTTACCTTAGACACTGTGAGCGGTTCGCAATGTTCCAGACCCCCCTTCAGGGTGAAGCCCCAGGGCGCCCCCCCTTGCAGCTGCACGGGGACGTACTGGAAGGACCCAGGCCGGTTCTCCATCCTGCGCTTGGCCCTGGCGCCGCGGGGCTCCTTTTCCGCGGGGGCTACGTTGCCTCCGCCCCCAGCTGCTCCGCCACCATCGCCCTTCCAGCGCTACGCCACCCCTCACCGCACTGCTCCGCCTACTCTCCCGGCCCAGACGCTGGGGCAGCGGGCGAGCAGAGCGCGAGGAGGAAATGACACAGAGCTGGAGAAAGGGGGGTGGGGGGGAGGAGAAGGAAAAAAAAAAGGAAAGAAAAGAAAGAAGGAGAGGCGGAGGGATAGCTCGTAATGGACAAGAAAACGGAGCAATGGGGAGTGGGAGGCAGTNCGGAGCGAGGCGAGGCCTTACATCAATTGTTACATTGTTTCATTCAAGCTGCTCCCCCGCTTTGGTCCTCCTCCTTACGGCCGGGTTCCCCGCCCCTCCAGCCAGCCTAGGCAAGGGGAGGTGAAAACTCTTTACTGTGGATAGCCCGCGTGGCCGAGTGCGCTGAAACGCTGGCTTTCCGATTAGCGCGTTCATATTTCTCTGACTGCCTTTTTTCTTCTGAAGGTCCTCAAACCGGATCCTGGGAGGGTTACAAGGCTGCCCATTTGTGAACCTTGCCTAGAGGGATGGAAAGTAAAGCAAGCAGGCCCAGCGAACACAGTGGGGCTGTGTGTGTAGGCTGCTCTGTGTGTATGCATTAGGTGTGTGGGGTCATTATGAAACATTGCCCCAGAGCATAGTTTAAATAAAGAAGCACTTTGAGGATACCCCCTGCCCGGGCTTAGCCGCACCCTGGCTCAGCGCTGGCGTCTATGGGTAGCACTGTGCTCTTGTATGTTGCAGTCATCTGGAGTTCCTGGCACGGCCTTGCACTTGCCCCCACTGAGATGACCAAGCCAGGAATCAGCAAACTGCTAGCAGACTAGTAGTATTGTTTCCACTTCTAAACAAACCTACAGGAAAGAGCATCCATTGATAAGCTGGCCAATTAACAATGTGCCTTTTGGAAGAATCAATTTTTAGACAGGGTCTAGAACATTTCTGCTCATCTATTCATGCTTGAGGCTGTATTTCTGAGCTGGGCTTTTAGAATAGACCAAACACACACACACACACACACACGCACGCACGCACGCACGCATGCAAGCAAGCAAACACCCACAGTAATAGTCTCGAAAAATCAATCTGTTACTAAATCTTATGCTGATTTCTCAGTCTTGTCCTAGACAAGTTGCCTACCTTCTCTGAGGTATTGTCTCTAGAGCCACATGAAAGCAGAGTTTTTAAAGGGAGGGAAAGTTTTGACAAGTCAGTTGTGAGTCAAGGGGACCTTCCCACTCCTTGCCTGCTCTGTCTCTTGCCCTCTTCCTGTGCAAGTTATTCCTCATTTCTAAGGAACACACTGTGGCACCCTGCCTTCCACAGTCAGCTTTCTGCAGACAAGGCTTCCACTCTCTACTTCTATTCCCTCACCTGTCACTGACTCTCCCCCAGGCCTGCTGCATAGCCCAGCAGGCCACTGAAACTTCTCTCACAGGCTTCCTTCCTTCCCCCC
This sequence comes from Crocuta crocuta, assembly GCF_008692635.1. Lineage (NCBI taxonomy): Eukaryota > Metazoa > Chordata > Mammalia > Carnivora > Hyaenidae > Crocuta > Crocuta crocuta. Next base: position 50,260 of record NW_027533278.1, on the reverse strand, counting down.
AATCCTTTCTTCTCACCCTTCTAAACTGCCTGCATTATTTGAGACTGGCCTGACTTTTCTTTAATAAAACTGCGATTTGGGTTTTGATAACCTTCCCTTTTAAATCCTTTAGAGATGATTCAGGTAGGAAACCACCTTCAATCTTTTAAACTTCTATACCTACAAGAACCATTTTGATCATGTTCATTGTTTCACATTTCCCCTCCTAGAAAGAAGAAACTTTGAAAAAAAGTTGTCTCTATTTCTTTATTCTTAATTTTGTGTCAACCTATGACATGCATTTGCTTGGTCCCACCTTGAAACTGAATTTTTTTCTTTGTGGGATAAGACTCCTGTCTTCACGGTTGTTGCTTGCTAGAACTCAGCATGCTTCAGTCTCAGCATATTAAAATATGTAAAGTTCAGTTCACAGAGTGTGTAGTCATCACTCAGGGTCTACTAGAATTATGTGTCTAGACTAGAGGAAGAAGTTTTGAAGCAGGAGAAACACATGTGAGCCTTGGCCTTGTCACTAGCTAGATAGGTGACCTTGGGCAAATCACTGAGCTGTGTTTTTAGTCTCATTTTCTTCATCCCTAAACTTCAGCTAGTAAAAACCCTGACTTATGTAACCTCTCAGGCCTGTTGAAGACTAAAATGAAATAATACATATGAAAACAATTTGGTAAGTTAAGAGTAAATCCTCATAACATGATTATGTAAACAAATGCTGAGCTAGCCTTTAACCAATCTATTTTTATTCCAAGACTTATTCCACACTGTCTTATTGCACTCTTCAGTTTATCCTTTTTATCATTACAGCAAAAGAAAATAAATTTCCTCACCCCTGGTGCAAAGAGCACATAAGTAGACATTTTGAACATCAGATGGCTAGATAATGTTGCCTTCTTTACTGATAAAAATCACTGCTAGTAGGAGGAATCTTATTCTTCCTTCCAGATAGTGGGAGCATGATTATGTAGTGGAAAGGGTACTGGGTAGAATGTGAGATGTCTGGAATCTCAGTTGGTTCTGCTGTTAAATTGCTGTGTCATATTAAAAAAGATCATGCCCCCTCTCTGTAAACTGAAGGATTTGAGCTACTTGATTTCTTAAGTTTCTCTACAGTTTATAAGTTCTGTAACTACTTCCTGGCAAGTGTCTAAAAAGAGTGTTATGTGGGGGCGCCTGGGTGTCTCAGTGGGTTAGGTCTCTAGCTCTTAATTCCGGCTCAGGTCATGATGCCAGGGTTGTGGGATCAAGCCCTGCATGAGGTTCCATGTTCAGCAAGGATCCTGCTTAGGATTCTCTCTCTCTCCCTCTCTCTCTGCCTCCCCCCACTCATGGGGTCGTACGTGCTCTTTCTCTCTCACTCTCTCTCTCTCTCTCAAAAAAGAGAGCATATGTGCAAATAAAGTCTTGATGATGGAGATGAACCAAGTAAAAATAATGCAATGGAGAAAAATCCAAGGATGTATTTCTCTGTGTGGGTGCATGTGCACACATGGTGTAACTAAGGGATAGATAATGAATGCACTCTAAAGTATGTTAAATTGCCTGTGGGAGAAAAGGTGGAAGGTCCAGTAAGCAGGTAAAAATAGGAAACTGCATATCAAGAGAGGGGTGGTGATTGATAACAGACATTTAGATTATAGTTGGAGTGGATAATCTCACTAAAGGGTACCACAATGAAAGAAAAGGGGGATTTAGATGGAATCTTGGATTATGCTAATATTTAAAAGTCAATAAGGATCACAAAGGATCTAAAAAGGAGCAGACAGAGGAGGTGGGCAAAAGGCCAATCAGCAGAAACAGGGAAAGAAATTAAAAACAGGTTGCTTATTTCCACCTCATTAAAAAAAAATCCTCACAAGTCTTTTCTTCATTAGAAATCTATTGACCAGTTTATCTTTTTGGAAGGAAGAAGACCAAAATAGCAGTGGTTCCCTGAACTTTTTTTTTAACTTCCTTAGCTCCACTTTTGTAAACTCAAATTTGAATACAATTTTCCTCGGAGCAGTGTCTCT
>NW_027533278.1:45080-47941 GCF_008692635.1 Crocuta crocuta | reverse complement strand
GTCTCTAGAGCTTTTCTGTTTTAAGGACAGTTTTGAGATTCTAGTGAAATCTATGCACTCCCTCCCCTAGAGAGCTACCCATCATCATGCAGTGTTATATTAAGTTTGGGCTGAGGCTTATAGACCATAGCTTCAGAATCCTTGTTCTAATAAAATATAAGATCATTTTTTATTGTGGTAAAAAACACATAACACAGAATCTACCCTGTTAACAAATTTTAAGTCCACACTATGGTGTTGTTAAGTATTTGCACTATGTTGTACAGTGAATCTCTAGAACATTTTCATCTTGCATGACTGAAACTTTATACCCATTGAACAGCAACACCCATTTCTATCTCTTCCCAGCCCCTGGAAACCACCATTCTACTTTCTACTTCTATGAATTTGACTACTTTAGATACCTCATATAAGTAGAATCATGCAGTATTTGTTCTTTTGTGAGTAGCTTATTTCACTTGGCCCAGTGTTCTCAAGGTTCTCCATGTTGTAGCTTATGACAATATTTCCTTTCCTTTTTAAGGCTGAATAATATTCAATTTCCATTATCTGTATATACCACATTTTCTTTAGCCATTTATCAGTTAGTGGGCATTTAAGTTGTTTCCACCTCTTGGCTGTTATGACCATGGGAGTGCAAATATGTCTTCAAGATCCTGATTTAAATTCTTTTGGATGAATACCCAGATGTGGGATTGCTGACTCATATGGTAATTATACAATTAATTTTTTCAAGAAACTCCATACTGTTTGTCATAGCGACTATCCCATTTTTTACATTCCCACCAATAGTGCACAAAGATTACAATTTCTCAGCTTCCTCATCCACACTTGTTGATATAGATTTCCTTTTTCTAATAGTGGTCATCCTAACAGGTAAGATGTAATATGCATTTTATTTCCTTGATGATTAGTGATGTTGAACATCTTTTCATATACCTGTTGGATATTTATAAGTGTTCTTTGGATAAATGTCTATTCAAGTCCTTTGCTTATTTTTTAATCAAGTTATTATCTTTTTTGGGTTTTTTTCCTATGGAGTTGTAGAAGTTCCTTATATATTTTGGATATTAAGCCCTTATGACATATACTGTTTGCAAGTATTTTCTCTTATTCTGTAGGCTGCCTATCATTTTGTTCTATTTGTTTGTTTGTTTTGCTGTGAAGCTTTTTAGTTTGATGTAGTCCCAATTGGTTACTTTTGCTTTTCTTGCCTATGCCTTTGGTGTCATATCTAAGAAATCATTGCCAAGACCAATGTCACAAAGATTTTCCTCTATATATTCTACTAGGAATTTTATCGTTTCAAGACTTACGTTTAAGTCTTTCATTCATATTGAGTTCATTTTTGTGGGTGGTGTAAGATAGGGGTCCAGTTTTATTGTTTTTGCATGTGGAGATCCAATTTTCCCAAGAGAATTTGTTAAAGAGACTATTTTTTCCTCATTGTGTATCCTTGGTGCCCTTTAAAAAATTGTTTTAATCTTTATTTATTTTTGAGAGAGACAGAGTACAAGTGGGGGAGGAACAGAGAGAGAGGGAGACACAGAATCCGAAGCAGGTTCCAGGCTCCAAGCTGTCAGCACAAAGCCTGACACAGGGTTTGAGCTCACAAACTGCGAGATCATGACCTGAGCTGAAGTCCAACACTTAACCAACTGAGCCACCCAGACATCCCTCTTGGTGTCCTTTTTAAAGATTAGTTGACCGGAAGAGAAGGACAAATACCATATGTCTGCACGTATAGGAGGATTAGGAGGAACTTAACGGAGGACCGTAGGGGAGAAGAAGGGGGGAAATGGTAGGGGGGAGGGAGAGAGGCAAACCATGAGAGACTCTTGAATGCTGAGAACAAACTGAGGGCTGAAGGGGGTGGGGGGAGAGGGGGTAGATGGGCATGGAGAAGGGCACTTGTGGGGATGAGCACTGAGTGTTATGTGGAAACTAATTTGACAATAAACTATTTGTAAAAAAAAATAATAAAAAAAATAAAATAAGACAAATAAAATAGAAAAGGATGGGAATTAAAAAAAAAAAAAGAAAGTATGGGGGCACCTGCGTGGCTCAGTCAGTTGAGCATCCAACTTCAGCTCAGGTCATGATCTCATGGTTTGTGAGTTCAAGCCCCACATTGGAGTCTCTGCTGTCAGCATAGAGCCCACTTCAGATACTCTGTCCCCCTCACTCTTTCCCAGTGCCCCACTCAAACACTCTCTCTCTCTCAAAAATAAATAAATAAATGTCTACAAAAGAGAGAGAGTAGTAAAGAGAAAAAAGAAAGTATGTGTGGGTATTAGGCCCAAGCTCCATATGATCCTGAATGGAATTTGATCTGAGTGTATGCAGGAAAGAGAGGGGGAGAGAATGAAGAACACTCCTTGAATTTGGCTTTAAGGCCATCTTCCCATAGTTACCACAAGGGATTTTTGCCTTTCTCCCCTAGAAGCAGGCTCTATCCAGAAAGGATGCTTAGTCCCATTTCTTTACCTTTTCTTCCATTCTGGAGCCACAGACTTTCCTCTTCCTGTATGTGTGCTAGCAGTCACCATTTAAGAAACCGTATCTGTTCTAGCTCCAAGATAGTTTACAGATTGTTTCCTGACTAGGGAGGTTCTCACTTTTCATAGGCAAATGATCACATCGGAGAAATCTAACCTGTGTTTTCTAATTGTTATCTACTGTTGTATGGCACATACTCAGTGAATTTTTATCAGATCATCTTCTTTATTTTGTCACAGCATTGAGAAAAATATGGTAAGAGAATTAAAGTCACCATTTTATAGGTGAAACCAAAAACAAAATAGATTCATTGCTTTACTAGTCATCCATCCATGCTTCTCTGCAAAATCAAATGTTAGTGG
>NW_027533278.1:43246-44771 GCF_008692635.1 Crocuta crocuta | reverse complement strand
TCAAGGTCCATCCATGTTGCTACACATGGCCAGATTTCATTCTTTCTCATTGCCATGTAGTATTCCATGGTATAAATATACCACATCTTATTGATCCCTTCATCAGTTAATGGACACTTAGGTTCTTTCCATGTTTTGACTATTGTTGAGAGTGCTGCTATGAACATTGGGGTCCATGTGCCCCTATGCATCAGTACTCCTTTATCCCTTGGGTAAATTCCTAGCAGTGCTACTGCTGGGTCATAGGGGAGTTCTATTGTTACTTTTTTGAGGAACCTTCACACTGTTTCCCAGAGGGGTTGCACCAGCTACATTCCCACCAGCAGTGTAGGAGGGTGCCAATTTCTCCACATCCTCGCCAGCATCTAGAGTCTCCTGATTTGTTCATTTTAGCCACTCTGACCGGCGTGAGTTGGTATCTCAGTGTGGTTTTGATTTGTATTTCCCTGATGATGAGGGACGTTGAGCATCGTTTCATGTGTTTGTTGACCATCTGGGTGTCCTCTTTGGAGAAGTGCCTGTTCATATCATCTGCCCATTTCTTCACTGGATTGTTTGTTTTTCGGGTGTGGAGTTTGATGAGTTCCTTATAGATATTGGATACTAGCCCTTTATCTGATATGTCATTTGCAACTATCTTTTCCCATTTCGTCAGTTGCCCGTTAGTTTTATGGATTGTTTCCTTTGCTGTGTAGAAGCTTTTTATCTTGATGAGTTCCCAGTAGTTCATTTTTGCTCAGACCATTTTTCTAATGACACGGATTTTGTCATAAATATATCAAACGTTGTCCATTTCTAATCTCAATTAGATATGCTGGACTATTCTTCTTGCACTTCTATAGCCCCTCTTCCTTTCTTCCCAATATACCCCCACCCTGCTCAACAATTACCCTGGCTCTTCTGAATGTTTCTCACAGAGGAGAGATCTAGCGCAGTAATAATTATCAGTGGAAATGGAAACATAGTCTAATGTTTCAGGTATTATTCATATACAGATTATATGAAAATAATAGCAAGCTCTTCCCTCCACTCCAGCTATACATCTAAGAGTGTGGTAGGAAGAGTGGAGAAGAAGATAATTTTAAGTAGACTATCCTACTAGTCTGATTCCTGGAGAAATTTGCCTAGGGCTAGGGAAAGACTTTATGGTCAAAGCCTGTTTCTTTTGAGGTAAAGCTACTATAACATTACAAAATACTATCACCTTATTTAACTATTTTAGTTAAATAGATTGTAGTAAGTACATGGTGCTAAAGGAATACGGAGTTTTAGTTTCTCCCTGGGTAACTTTATAAAGAATCCTTTTATTGTCAAGGTATCCCTTTTGGATCATGCTATACTTTTATACACTCAGAAAAAATACCAGTTGTCTCATAGAATCTCAGAATCTTGGTTTGGTTTTATGCTTAAGACTGTAGATGCAGAGCCTCTTCATCTTTGAACTGACAAATCTAGACAGCGTGTGTGTGTGTGTGTGTGTGTGTGTGTGTGTGTGTGTGTGTGAAAGAGAGAGAGAGAGAGAGAG
>NW_027533278.1:37578-43231 GCF_008692635.1 Crocuta crocuta | reverse complement strand
TTTGTGCTCTCTGAGAAGGCTTGTTGGAGCAGGAGTTGGTTTGTTTGTGTTCTAAGTTCACACTAATGTCATCCCAATTGGAAAATCTCAATTTGCCATTGGCAATATCAGTCATCTGGTACAGGTTCAGCTGGGATGTAATGGATGTTTGCCATTGCTCTAGAGGAGTTTCAGCCAGGGATTGATTCCTTCATATCATGAATGTGAAAATCAGGTAAACTGCTCAGATCCAACATGTGGGCTTGAAGGTGGCCTCTTCTTGGTATCCAGCTTGGACAAGGGCCATCCTTTTCTTTGAATTGTCGGTTAGCCAATCTGTTCTACTTCTCAAGTGCTGTTTTCCTTGAGCCAGTCATTGCTCCTTGGTCATTAATAAAATAATGTTTTTGGTATATATTAAACTCTTACCTCAACTCCTTCATCTATGGAAGGAAAAAGTCACATGCACAAACGTACCAAACTCAGTCATTTTGCTCTCAAAAAGTTTCCATCATCTTGCTCTCCTATAGAGGCAGAGAAGGTACACCAATTCAGTGTGCTTTTGAGCAAAACAAAGCCCCTCTTACAGTTCTGATGAGCTCTAGGGAAGTACACAGCTGACACTCAAAATACAGATGTAGATATGCTTTTTTCTCTTTCAATTTCTATTTTTACTTTGGACCAAGTAGATATGAACACCATTTATGAAATATTGGCTAAGGAGGAAACCATTTTGGTTTGGATTGAATCTAAAATGGTTTAGCCCAAAGAGGAAAGAATAACCCACTTCCTTTGTCCAGGAATATCAGACCGGCTTCTGAAAAGGAGTCATTTCTCCAACTACTTTCTTTGGAGGAGATAGTTCTAGACACGTGTACATGTGCTTAGATGTGTACGCTCACAACCCTCTGCTCATATAGATACATGAACAAAACCACACCTAAGAACCAATGTTCACATTTGGGAATTCCTGGCTCCTTTCTCTGAGAGTCTGACAGCTCAGATTGCTACAGAAAGAATATTCTGAAACAACTTTCAGGAACCTGACAGTTACTTGATGTTCTAATACATTGGGCACTTTCGGTGTTTTCGCTGTCACTGGTTTAGATTAAACTTCAGAAACATGGCTATCATACTTAATTCCCTCTTTCTCCCCACATCACTGACATCCACTCAGTCATGAAGCCCTGTCATTTCTAGTCCTAAAATAGCTCTCAAATCCATCAGCTCTCTCCATGTTTACTGCCACTCTATCATCATCTCACACCTAGACCACTAGAACAGCTTCCTAACTGGGTTCTCTGATGCCTGTTGTACTGCCCAGATGCCTCTAATCCATTCTTCACTTTGTAGCACTTTGCAACCAGGGCACTCTTTCTAAAGCACAAACTATGTCATTCCTCTGTTTTTGTTTTTTTTTCAATGGTTTCCCATTGTTTACTGAATAAAATCTAATTCTCTTGACTAAGGTCCTTCTTATATGGCTCATGCTTATGTAGCCAGCACCTTTTGCCCATGCCACAACCCTGTCCCAAATCCCTCCACACACACTTGGATCTCCAGAAATACCACATTATGGGCAGTTATTCCAGACATAACCTGCTTTATTATACTTCTAGGCCTTTCCACAAACTTTTCTTCTTGCCTGGAATACCCTCCACTTCATCCTTGCCCATTTGGAAAATTCCTACTCTTTCTTCAAGTCAGTTCAAAGGTTACACAGGTTATACTTGTAGAAGAAATGCTTCTTGATACCTCTAAGCTATTCTTCCTTGATGTTCCCACTGCCCCCTTTATATCACTCCATTGTGGCCCTGATCATATTTGATTCTATTTATCTCCTCCTTTGGGCTGGATGCTCCTTGAGGGCATGAACCATGTTTGATTGTTCAATATTCTCCCAAGGGTCTGGCATAGGGCATGAACATAGTTGATATTTAATCATTACTGACATATGACCGACCCTGGGACTGAAAGACCAAAGGCATTTTTGGTCATATGAAAAGGATCTTTCTGGTTGGTGTCTTGATATATCTCTTTCTTGAGTCATAATTAACATATAACATTGTGTTAGTTTCAGATGTACAATATAATGATTCAATATTTGTGTATAGTGAGAAATAATCACCACAGTAAGTCTAGTTACCATCCACCACCATACATAGTTATATTTTTTTCTTGTAATAAGAACTTTTAGGATTTTACTCTTAGAAACTTTCAAATATACAATATATTATTAACTATAGTCACCATGTGGTACATTACATACCCATGACCTATTTATTTTATAATGAGAAGTTTGTACCTTTGATTTCTTCCACCCATTTTATTTACCCCACTCCCCTCTCCTCTGGTAACCACATTCATATATCTCTTAATCATAGAATGGAAGATAAAAATTGCCTCCCTTAAGTAGCCAGCAAATAAGACATCACAAAGAAGCTCCTCTAGTGATTCAGAACCAAAGAGGATCCTGAGATTGACCAAATTCCAAGCCCAGAAAGCTTTTTACATTGATGTTGTTTATTGGTACATGTTACTGAAGAACTAATAACAAGAAGAGGAAAAAATGTAAAAATTTTGTTGTGCTATAGAAAAGGAATATATGAAATACTAATTTCCAACTTCTTAACATAGCGTTCCAGATGCTCCAAACCTGGCCCCTGTCCTGCTCCCAAGCTTTGTCTCTCCTTCTTCTCTCACTTTACCCTCTGGCGACACCAAACCCTATCCCCACCACCCTCATGTTATGGTATATCCTACCTCCATAATTTTACTCATACTGTCTTTCTATCTAGTGTACATTTGCTTTGCTTTTGGTAACTTCTACCAACACTGTAAGATTTACCTCAGGTCTCACTTCTTCCAGGAAGCCTTCCTCAATAACCAACATGCACATGAGTGTGCATACACACACTTGCACATACACACACACAGTGCCTAGATATATGTCTGTATAAATCAGGACTCTTGTTTGAACTTAACAGAAATATAACACAAGTAAACTTAAGCCAAAAGAAATGGGTTATTTATACTCATTGAAAAGCACAGGAGAAATTTTAGGCATAGCTAGAACCTGGTGCTCAAATGATATCATCAGCAACCTGTTTCTATTTCTTAGTTCAGATTTTTATGCTGACTCAGTTCTTCAGGAGGCTCTCCCTACACAGTCGCCAAGATAGCCACAAAAAGCTACAGGTTTGTATTTTTCCACTTAGCAACTCCAGTGGAAACACAGACCTGTTTTCTCAATAGTCCCCGAAAAACTTCCAGAATTAAGTCCATCCCTGACCCAATAACAACATCCAGAGAAACAGAATTAGCCAGGTGTATGAGTCAGGGTTCTCCAGAGAAACAAACAGGTGAAAAGTCCCATGATCTGTCTGCGGCATGAAGGTTGGAGAAACAAGAGTAATGGTGTATTTCAGTCCAAATCAGAAGATCTAGAACCAGGAGTACTGATGTCCTAAGACAGGAGTAAGGAGTACTGATGTATTTTTTAATTTTTTTAAACATTTATTTATTATTGAGAAACAGAGAGAAAGAGAGAGAGAGAGAGGATGAGCAGGGGAAGGGAAGAGAGAAGGGGAGACACAGAATCTGAAGCAGGCTCCAGGCTCTGAGCTGTCAGCACAGAGCCCAACACAGAGCTTGAACCCACAAACTGCGAGACCATGATCTGAGCTGAAGTGGGACGCTTAACCGACTGAACCACCTAGGCACCCCCTGATGTCTTAAGACAGGAGTAAATAGTGATATCTCAGTTTACATAAATAACAAAATTTCCCTTTCTATGTTTTTTTTTTTTTTAATTCCTATTCAGGTCCCTCAACTGGTTCGTTGATGCTCACAGGAATTGGTGAAGGTGATCTTCTTTATTCTGTCTATTGCTATAAATGTTAATCTCTTCCAGAGACACCCTCACAGACACACCCAGAAATAATATTTTACCAGATATCTGAGCATCAAGTTGACATATAAAATGGGTGATGTACCCATCTAGATGGGATAAGATCTATTATCAGAAGAACACATTTTGGATAGCAAAAGCACTATATGTTCACATTTAGCTTTCCTCTTATGTTCTCCCATGCTTCTCTCCCTTTCAGTGCTTCCGATCAGATAATATCATTTGTATTTNCAAACACATGAAATGATGCTCAGCGTCCCTGATCATCAGGGAAATACAAATCAAAACCACACTGAGATACCACCTCACGCCGGTCAGAGTGGCTAAAATGAGCAAATCAGAGGATTCTAGATGCTGGCGAGGATGTGGAGAAATGGGCACCCTCCTACACTGTTGGTGGTAAGGTAAATTGGTGCAGCCCCTCTGGAAAACAGTATGGAGGTTCCTCAAAAATTTAATACTAGAATTACCCTATGACTCAGCAATAGCACTGCTAGAAATTTAGCCAAGGGACAAAGGAGTGCTGATGCATAGAGGCACATGTACCCCAATGTTCATAGTAGCACTCTCAACAACAGCCANGCACTTGTGGGGATGAGCACTGGGTGTTATATGGACACCAACTTGACAATAAACTATTTAAAAATAAATAAATAAATGAACATAAAAAATAAAAATAAAAACAGGTATTTCGAGTTTCGGTTTTGCTGAACCAACAATAAATATGAGACCTTGAAAAAAAATCATTTGTATTTGTATATATGTATGTCTCCTCCACTAGACTGTGAGTTCTTATGTCTATCTCTATATTGATAGAGATCACATGGGGGCTTGGTTTCTAGGAGGTATTCTCAATCAGTGAAGAATAAATGAATGGCCTTGCTGTGCATTTTGAAAAGATGATTAAATTACGTGGAGCCATGCTGAAAGGCTAATCCAGGAAAATAGTTTAATTTGATAATTAGACAAATTAATAACATAAGTATAATTTATTTGATTAAATGCACAATTATTACTGAGTTGTATGGTAAAGAGGTATAAGTAGTGAACGTTTCATTCACCATTCTAAAATCATATAATAAATTCCTTCTTTGTGTCAGGCACTGTGCTAGAGACGAAGTAAGATTAGCCTCTCCCTATTAATTAGCCCTTTAGCATAATAAGAGTCAGTAGTGTATAGTGATTGTATATGTGGACTCTAGGGCCCTGGATTAAAATTCTAACACTTGCCTTTGCTAGTTAAGTGCCCTCAGCCAGTTACTTAACCACTGTGTCTAATTTCTTCTGTCAAATAGGAATAGTACCTACCATAGAGGGTTACTGTGGGAATTAAATGTAGAAATGAATGTGAAGAGTTGGGAATATAATCTAGAACATTTTTAAGTGCTTAGTAAGTTTTAACTCTTATGATTAGCTATTAGCAGAATCTTCTCTCCATCAAATATTGCTTTACCCATTAGGCTTGACCTAAGGCAAGACTCTGGGTTAGGGATTTTAAATTGAGCCTAAATAAAACTTCTGGATTTAAAGAAAAAATAGAATAGAATAGAAGCTTCTCTGAGCCCTTGTAGAGTTATATTCGGACATAGAACAGAAGACATTGGCTTTCTTAGTGTAAAATTACCATTTCCCAATAAGCCACTAGTCCAAGCTTCATGGATACAGGGAAGGAAGAAGTGGTCTTTTTGGTTGGGGAAAAGTGGTGCTCCACAAGAGCTAGGAGTTGAGTCTTAAATCCCAACATTGCCACTGTGTGTGGCTCAC
>NW_027533278.1:34016-37386 GCF_008692635.1 Crocuta crocuta | reverse complement strand
AGCAATTTGGGTGGCTCAATAGGAATTGCTAGTAATATATACAAGTTCTAAGTGGGCTCTTTGATTTAATGGAGACAGAATGTTGCTTGGAGGCCAGCAAATCTGGGTCAAAATCCAAGTTCTCCTCTTTACTGACTGTGACATCTTTGGAAATAATAATGATCATACCTCAGACCTTTTGAGTGCTTACTATATGCCAGCAACTATCCAGAGCACCTTGCATATATTGTTTTCTTCAATCCTTGCAAACAACCTTACAAGGCAGGTTCTTCTATTACTATCTTCCTCTTTTTGTTTATAATTTATTGTCAAATTGGCTAACATACAATGTAAAGAGTGTTCTTGGTTTTGGGGGTAGATTCCCATGGTTCATCTCTTACTTACAGCACTCAGTGCTCATCCCAACAAATGCTCCTCAATGCCCATCACCCATTTTCTCCTCTCCCCAACCTTTATTTTTAATTACAAGAGTAATAGAAAATCCTTGTAAAAGAAATTTAAACAGTATAGAAGTCCTCATATCCCCCACTGAACCCCACCCTAAAGTAAATGTGAAAACATTTTGTTCTATATCCTTTCCAGACCCATTTCTGCATATACACAAACATACATATATATTTCTATCTTTAAGAAAAAAAGAAACATTCTATAAATACTCTTCTAGTATTTGCTTTTTTGATTTTGTAATATACCATGGACATCATTTCACATCAGTACATTTGGATCTATCTTGTTCTTTCTAATGGGTATAGAGTATTTCATTGTTTGGTTGAACAATAATTTAATAACTAACACAATATTGATGGGCATTTAGGTTTCCAGTTATTTATGTTGCAAAATATGTTGCAACAAAAACTTCTATACTTACATTCTAGGATACTCATACATATTTCTTTATGATAGGATAAATTCAGAGAGGCATGGGAATGCTGGGTCACAAAGAATAGGCATACTTAATATTTTGGTCAAGGCTGTCAAATTTCTCTCCAAAGGTCAATCATTCTTTTTATGTTTTTGAGTAACATTTACTTAAAAAATAATGAATTAAGTTCCTCCTAATCCTCCTATATGTACAAACATAGGAGGAACTTAACGGAGGACCGTCGGGGAGAAGAAGGGGGAAAATAGTTGGGGAGAGGGAGGGAGGCAAACCATGAGAGACTCTTGAATGCTGAGAACAAACTGAGGGCAGATGAGGTGGAGGGAGGGGAAGGTGGTGATGGGCATGGAGGAGTGCACTTGTGGGGATGAGCACTGGGTGTTATATGGAAACCAATTTAACAAAAACTATTTAGAATTTTTTTTAAAATAATGAATTGCTGAATATCTATATAAATATGAACTTCCTTAGGTTGTTCAGTATAGCTACCTACTTTTTCAATGGATCCTAAATAATCAATAAAGTCACATTAATATCTTCTTGATTAAACTCTTCAAAGGAATGAATGAATAAGTAAGATATTTTAAGGTATCTTATTTCTTATGATTCAACAATTCTATACATTACTCAGAGCTCATCATGATAAGTGTCCTCTTAATCCCTTTTATATATTTTATGCATTCCCCCTACTGATCTACACCCCGGCAACCACCTGTTTGTTCTCTGTATTTAAGAGTCTGGTGGGGCTTTTTTGTTTGTCTCTTTTTTCTTTATTTGTTTTGTTTTTTAAATTGCACATATGAGTGAAATCATACGGTATTTTTCTTTCTCTGTATGACGTATATTGCTTAGTATTATACCCTGTAAATCCATCCATGTTGTTGCAAATGACAAGATTTCATTATTTTTTATGGCTAAGTAATATTCCATTATATTAAATTTCTTAATGTTTATTTAATTTTGAGAGAAAGAGAGAGACAGAGCGTGAGTGCCAGAGGATCAGAGAGAGAGAGGGAGATACAGAATACAAAGCAGGCTCCAGTTTCTGATCCCAGCACAGAGCCCAGTGTGGGGCTCAAACTCAGGAGCCTTGAGATCATGAAGCAAAGTTGGAGGCCTAACCGACTGAGCCACCCAGGCACCGCTATACCACACCTTCTTTATTCATTCATCAATCAATGGGTACTTGGGCTGCTTCCCTATCTTGGCTATTGTAAATAATGGTGCGGTAAACAGAAGGGTGCATACATCTTTTTGAATTAGTGGTTTCATTTTCTTTGGGTAAATACCCAGTAGTAGAATTACTGTCATGTGGTATTTTTTTCAAAAAAAATTTTAATTTTTTTATCTGAGAGAGACAGAGAGACAGCGTGAACAGGGGAGGGTCAGAGAGAGAGGGAGACACAGAATCCAAAACAGGCTCCAGGCTCTGAGCTAGCTGTCAGCACAGAGCCCGATGTCAGGCTCGAACCCATGAACCGCGAGATCATGACCTGAGCCAAAGTTGGACACTTAACTGACTGAGCCACCTAGGTGCCCCAATTTTCTGAGGAACCTTTATACTGTTTTCCACAGTGGCTGCACCAATTTGCATTCCTGCCAACATGCACAAAGGTTTGTTTTTCTTCTCCCGTTCAAGTACTAACCAGGTCCCACCCTGCTTAACTTCTGAGATCAGATGAGATCAGCATGGTCAGGGTGGTATGGACAGAGATTGTTTCTCTTCTTTTACAAGAAAAGGAAACTGAAAGGCAGACAAGTTAAGTAGCATGCCTAAGATCACATACCTAGTAAATGGGGAAGCCAGATTTCTAACCCAGGCACTCTAGCTCTAGAACTCATGCCATCAACTTCTCTGAGCCTCAGATTCCTCATCTGTAAAGTCAGTTTAATTGGACTCATGTCCTAGGGTTGTTGTGAGGGTTAGAGATGAACCGAAGCAAGCATTGTTTCTCAGCATTAAAGAGTCTCTCATGGTTTGCCTCTCTCCCTTTCCCCCACCATTTCTGCCCTTCTTCTCCCCCATGGTCCTCAGTTAAGTTCCTTCTAATCCTCCTATATGTGCAAACATATGATATTTGTCCTTCTCTGCCTGACTTATTTCGCTCAGCATAGCACCCTCAAGGTCCATCCACGTGGCTACACATGGCCAGATTTCATTCTTTCTCATTGCCATGTAGTATCCCATTGTATAGATAAACCACATCTTCTTGATCCATTCGTCTGTTGATGGACACTTAGGCTCTTTTCATGTTTTAGCTATTGTTGAGAGTGCTGCTATGAACATTAGGGTACTTGATCCCCTTCACCCATTTCACTCTTCAACCTCCTCCTCTCTGGCAACCGCCAATCTGTTCCCTGTATTTGTGAGTTTGGATTTTGTTTTGTCTTGTTTGTTTCTCTTTTTTTCTTTATACCACATATAAGTGAAATCACGTGGTATTTGTCTTTCTCTGTCAGACTCTTTTCACTTAGCATAATACCCTCAAG
>NW_027533278.1:24008-33898 GCF_008692635.1 Crocuta crocuta | reverse complement strand
TCTTGGCTATTGTAAATAATTGTGCATACACATATGGATGCATATATCTTTTAAAAGTAGTGTTTTCATTTTCTTTGGATAGATAGTAGTGGAGTTGCTGGATCATATGGTAGTTCTATTTTTTTCCATTTTTAAAATTGAAGTATAATTGGCATACAATGTCATATTACTTTCTTTTTTTTTCTGAGTTAACAGTCTTTATTCCTCAAAATGCATCAAGTAGACAAGACTATGTCACTTGAAAACCCAGAAATCCTGCTCTATTTGGGGGCACACAGGGCTTCTATTGGAAGTTATCTGTTTCTGCCCTCTTGTTAGCAGCCTGCTCTCCGGTCCGTGTCGTTTCAGGAACTTGAAACTCATATCCTTATATCTTCATGATGAGAAGGAAAAAGATCTCTCTCTCTCAGCTCTCTAGTTTGATGTATCCTGGGAGAAGAGTTCAGATGGATCAAGCCTGAGTCACACTCCTTGCCCTCGGTCACCATGACCAGTAAGTTGATTTAGTCCCACCCACCCGGTATTACTTTCAAGTGTACAACATACTGATTTGACAATTCTATACACTATTTTTATTTTTTTGAAGAACTTCCATACTTTTTTCCATAGTAACTTCACCAATTTATATTCCCACAAACAGTGAATGAGGGTTCCTTTTTCTCTATATCCTCATGCAACACTTGTTCTTTCTTGTGTTTTTGATTTTAGGTATTCTGCAGGTGTAAAGTGACATCTCATTGTGATTTTAATTTGCATTTCCCTAATGATTGTGATATTGAGCTTCTTTTCGTGTATTTGTTGGCCATCTGTTTGTCCTCTTTGGAAAAATGTCTATTCGGATTCTCTGTTCACTTTTTAATCAAATTGTTAGTTTTGTTGTTGTTGTTGAATTATATGAGATCTTTATATATTTTGGATATTATTTTCTTGCCACCTTCACACTATTTTGAGTATATATCTAATCATATAAACAATAAAGATTGAGACTAAACTAAAAGCATGGAAAGAAAAATAGCAACTAAAAAACCCCTCTGCCAGTGATGAGTTTGCACTCTCACAACTGCAATGCAAATAGGTCTGATCCTTTGGGAAAACAATTTGGTAATTTGCATGAAGAGCCATAATTATGTTCCTGCCCTTTGACACTGCAATACCTCTCTGGGAATTCTATCTTAAAGACAGACTTCAGTAGAAGGAAAACAAAAGTCTATAGACACAAAGACTGACAGTGCAGTATTACTTGTATTAGTAAGAAACTGGAAACCATTTTAATGATGAACAACGTGATGTATTCTACGGTCCATTAGTAAATGAAACAGGAATGATAAAAGGTTCAATTCATAATGCTAAATGAATAAAGCAAAATACAAAATAGTTACAACCAGGTAAAATTATCTTTATATGGATACAACCTAGAAAGGACCATAGAACATGAAAATTCTTGCTTTGGGACAGTGAGTCAAATTAGTTTCTTCCTTTCCACTTCAATGTGTTTGATTATTGACTTCAGAAAAGTTTTAATATGTGTTTGGTTTGGGGGTGAGAAGTGGTAAGGAGATGAAGAAGGAATTTTAAATGCCAGACCTCTTAACTTTATTTCCTAATCATTACCTTACAAGTAAAGCCAACCAAGAATCAAATTAATTTTGTCTTTCAATACAAAGATACACAGCAGCCACACCTACTCATCCTATCCAGTATGCATACCCAGTCAGGCTTTCCCTCCCTAGCCCTTCCTTTTCTTGTCTACTGTCGCACGCAGTAGCATATTACTTTAACTTGTTCAGAGCTTAGTTTGTTCATTGGAATAATAGGGCTAATAATGGTACTTACATTTTTTAATGCTATGAGAATTAAATAAATTAATGTATACAAAGTGCTCAACACAGTACCTGGTATCATGTAAATGTTAAATAAACATTAATTTCTTGCAACAGAATTGGGGTGATACTAGCACCTACCTTATAAGGCTTATAAGGATGAAATGGAAGAATAAATCTCAAGCCCCTGGCCTAATACGTGCTAAATGTATGGTACCTGTCATCACCAAAAATTGTTGCACTGGATAGACTCACCCAGTAACAAATTATCAGATGATAGAGGGGCCATTTAATGCTTATTGTGATCCCAAGTAGACTTTTACCTAGAGAGAAATACCTGTTAAAATTCCTTCTAAGCAAGCAGTATGAATCTTGGTGATCCGAAGGTCAAGGGGAGCTCGAGATGGTGACTCAGCAGGGAAAACATGTGCAGAATGAAGATGAAGCTCTTTTCAAAACCATGAGGAAACTAGAAAGTAAACAGAATGATTAATGCAGATTGTAGAAATTCAGGGGGCAGCTCTCAAAAGAGTATGCTAAGAAGTCAGAGGCAAGTCAGCTAGAAAACCTTAAAAGCAAACTTAGGGGATTTGAATAGAAGTGGGGGGTATGATCTGAGCTCAGAAAAGAAAGAGGCTAATAATAATAGTTAATACCTAATCCATACTTACTGTGTCAGGGATTGTGCTAAGCAATTCATGTGCATTAGATCGTTTTATCTTCCTTATCATCTTATGAGGTAAATTTTTATTATTACACTCATATTCTAGTCTAGACCCAGGTATGCCAGACTACAAAACTTTAAAGTATACCAAATATCAAAAAAGTATCTTCTGGAAGTAAGCCATTGAATCATGTTTAGAGTGTCCAAAATTGAATTCATAATCTTTTTTTCAGGGAATTCATCCTTCGTTCTGTACTTCTCATTATAGCACTACCATGGACCTAAGCTAGAAACTTGGGAGCCACTCTTAAATCTTCACTCTTTATTGAATCAGCCATTAAAGCCATCTAGTTTTACTTCCGAAATATTTCTGAAATCTATCTTTTACTCTTTACCTTCTGCAATCCAAACTTTCATCTCCTCTCCTACATGGACTATCCTGATAGTGACTTATCTGGATTCCCTGTCTACTTTTGACTTCCTTGTAATCTATCCTACAAACTGCAGACAACAAGATCTCTTTTCTTTTACTTTCTCTTTCACACAAAGTCATCTTTCTAAAATGCAAATCTGACCATGTAATTTCCATACTCCCAAACTTCCAGTTGTTCCATTGTCTTCCAATTGTCCTCTGAGTGATCTCCATGATCCCATGACCTGACTCTCCATGTCCTCCTGACTTTTGCCTACTTCTCTGGCTTTCTCTCCTGCTACTCTATATCCACTGAACTTCATGTAGTTCCTTCTTAATTCACCTCACTAGTCCATGGCCTCAGGACTTTGCTTTGATAATTCCTTCTGCCAAGTTTATCCTTTCCAATTCCTTTCCTCTGAGCCTTTGAGTGTCAGGTTAGGCATCATCACCTCCAGAAAGGCTTTCCACACTGTTAACTGTACCGACTCTTCTCTACCCTCTGCCTTCCTCACCCCGTGTCTGACCACTTACTACAATATATTGAAATGATCCATGTGGCTATGGGTCATGCTGTGTTCACCTTTACACCCCCCAAACATAGTGAGTCCCCAATGCATAATTAGACTTTCATATATGTTTTTGAACTGTTGCAAGCACTTAAGTTCTGTATCGAAGTAATGTTTCAAGTATAGAAACCAAAGAGACCTACCAGCAATANATATTTGACTTATTTTGTTGTTTGTCAAACTTCCCCCACTATAGTATAAACTCCATACAGGTAGTAATATTTGTCTTTGTTCAATGTTGTATCCTCAATCCATATGCCAGTGTCTGGCACATAGTAGGTTCTCAGTAAATATATTTTGAATGAATGTGGAGAGTAAGCACTTTTAGTGTATAATCTCATTTAGTCCTCACAACAACCCTGCAAGGTAAGTACTAATGTCTCTATTTTACTTTTGAGGAAATTGAAACTCATCATCACATTCATAGAGAATGACAGAGATTTTGAGAAAATCTTATATTTGTTGAGCCCATAGATTAAAAGATGATTGATTCAGAGATCAGGGTCACAAAGTCTGGCAATGCAACAAAAATATGAGCCCAATAAAATACCAGTTAATAAGTTCATCTCTGACAATCTGAGCTAATGACAAAGACTGTGTGCTTTCTCCCCAGGGAGAGACTGTATACTGCCACATTCTACAAATAATTCAGTGTTGTAACCTGAATAGCTAATTCTATATCTACTGTTATAAAATACTTCCATAGGAAAATTATGAGACAAGGCCATTGGAACAAAGGTATGATTTTCGCAGACAAGCCCCTAAGGATTTGCAGAGAAAAGTTCATTTGTGATACAGAGAATTAGGGTGGCTGCTATATGGCTTCTGTAGTTACAAACCACACCTACATCCATAAGGTGAGATGAAAACCAATCAGTTTGCAAATGGCCTTGCAAGGCTGCCTCAGTCTTGGACTGAAATTTAACTGTTGTGTCTACAAATTGGCATCTTGATACAGATGACATACCTCCAAAACTTTTCAATTCTACCTCAAGTTTTGGTCTCTGTAGTCGAAGTTTAAATTTTGGCTCCTTCCAGCCCATTGAAAATTTACTTTCAAGTTTCTGACCTATTTTTAGTTTAGATAAATTAGGAAGGGAGAAAAACACAGGCTTAGGACAGGCAGAGCTGTTCTTATGTATTCTTGAAATTCTTTTTATTGCCTCAGAGGGAAAGTGTTTCCTGAAGTTTCTTAAAAGATGATCTAAAAGTAAGATTTTTTGCGTGTCAGCCCTCCCCAAAAGAAAAACACCTGGCATTTGTATCATACTTCATATTTTATTGAGCATTTTTCCCTTACACTAGGGCATTATTTAATTTTTAATGTTTATTTATTTTTGAGAGAGACAGACAGAGAGAGAGAGACAGAGCACGAACAGGAGAGGGGCAGAGAAAGAAGGATACACAGAATCTGAATCAGGCTCCAGGCTCTGAGATGTCAGGACAGAGCCCGACGTGGGGCTTGAACCCATGGACCATGAGATCATGACCTGAGCTGAAGTCGGATGCTTAACCGACTGAGCCACCCAGGTGCCCCTACACTAGGGAATTTTAATTATTTCAGCTATTTTATAGTGGAGAAAATGGTGGCTCAGCAAAAGTATATAGCTAGTTGAAGGCCATTCAGATAGAAAATGGTAGAATTTGTTTTGTGAGTCTTCAGTGATAGGATATCCCAGCCTTGTACATCTTACCTTTTTTTTAGATGTTTCCACTTGGATGTCCCACAGGCTCTTCAAGCTCACCATGATGAAAACTCAACTTATCATCTCTATCCACCACCACCAAAACCTTGCTCTTTTCCTTATCTCAGAAGATGGAGGCTTTATCCATTCTGGTGTTTAAGTCAGATGTCTGGGAGTTAACCTCGACTTCTACTCTCATGACGACTCTTGAATGTGTTCCATCCTCAATGACACTCTGCCTTACTACATTATCCCAGATTCTGCTCTTCTCTCATCTGAACTGATGTAATGAATTCATCATTGGTTTTTGTGCCTCTGTTCTTACTTGCTTCATTCTCCAAGCCAGAAGGACCTTTCTAAAGCACAAACTAGATCAAGTCATTAAAAGTTTTAAATAACTTCTCTTTGCCTTTAGGTTAAAGTATGAATTCCTTAGTTTGGCATCACATCTTTCCTCCTTTCTCCCTACATTACCAGACATGAACCCTATATTCTATCGACTAAAATTTTTAGTTTCCTTAAGGGGACATAAATTGAGCTCATATTTATTGGGTACCTATTATGTGCCAGGTTGTGGTTAACCTAAACATATCATCTCTTACAATTTAATGATCAGCAAGTAACCTATGTGGTAGATAATGTCATCATTCCCATGTGACAAATAAGGAAACTGAGACAGGGAGAGGCTAATTAACTTACCCAAGGTCATGCAGTTAATAAATAACAGATTTGAGATTTGAGCCCATGCAGTCTGGTTCCAGAGTCTGTGCTCTTAACTACTGTCCTACCTGTTTCATTTCTTTCTATCTGCCAAGAATGTCCTTCTCCACTTCTCGTTGTCCATCAGGCTAACCCCTTTTAAGCCTTAACTCAAGAATCTTCCCTGGGAAATGTTCCATGATCTCTCCATGTTCCTTTGTTTCCTCTGATCCCCACCTCTTGCTGAATAAGATACATCTCTTCTGGCTTCTCCTAAAACTTGTGCATTTCTCTAATTATAGCACTTGACTTGATTCACATGTCTATTAATAAACTTCTTGAGGGCAAGAAGCTTGCTTTAGTCATTTTTTATCCCAGCATGTATGTAACACAGTGTTTGGTACACAGCAAATATTTTTTGAATAATTATTCTTCTCTTGGAAGATCTCCCACAAATAACTTGGATGAGTTCACATTTGCTAAAACATGCAAATCCACAGTTGACATCCTTCACTATTCTGGAGCCCTGAGAAAATTCACAAAACTAAGCAAGTAATGTTTTTAAGGATGAGATGGAACATGAGCTATATTTTTATATTTTCAAAATTATAGAAAAGCTGTAAGAATAAGAAGTATACAAAGAATACTCTTATATTTACCTTTACTCGGATTTGCCTAATGCTGTTGTCACCATTTGCTCTGTCATTTGCTCACTTGCTCATTCTATTTATATGTATGTCTGTATTTATCTATCTATCATCTTTCTATCTATCTATACAGTTGATCCTTATACAACTTAGGTTTGAACTTTGTGGGTTCACTGACACGTGGACTTTTTTTATATAAATACAGTATAATACTGTAAATGTGTTTTCTATTCTTTATGATTCTCTTAATAGCATTTTCTTTTCACTATCTTACTTTATTGTAATAATACAGTATGTAATACATACAGCATATAAAATCATCAGGGTTAATCAACTATGTTATCAGTAAGGCTTCCAGTCAACAGTAGGCAATTAATAGTTAAAGTTTTGGGGGGTCAAAAGTTATACTCAGATTTTTGACTGTGCAGGGGCTGGGAGATGCTGCTCCTAGTCCCATGCTATTTAAGTGTCAACTGTACATATATAATAATTTATTTTTCTTGAACCATTTGAGAATATGCCTATATCATGGACCCTTTCCTCATAAATTCTTCAGTATTCTCTTACATAACTATAGTACAGTTATCATCATCATTAAATTTAACATTGATATAATACTTAATATCACCTACTTTACATTTTTTATATATGGAATATTCCATATTTCAACTGTGGCAATTGGCTATCTTTTTCAGCATTTTTGTCTGTTTCTGGTAGTAAAGAATTTAGTCTAGGATCAGATACTGTATTTAGTTGTCATGTATAGTAAAAATATCCAGAACATTTCCACAATATTTCTTTGTATTTTTTTAAATGTTTTATTTATTTCTAGGAGAGAGAGAGAGAGAGAGAAAGAGCGTGAGCAGGGGAGGGTCACAGAGAGAGGGAGATACAGACTCTGAAATAGACTCCAGGCTCTGAGCTGGCAGTCAGCACAGAGCCCGACGCGGGGCTCGAACCCACGAACTGCGAGATCATGACCTAAGTGAAAGTCGGACGCTCAACCAACTAAGCCACCCAGGTGCCCCAATATTTCTTTGTATTTTATGAAATTGGCCATTTTGAAGAATAAAGTCATCTTAATTTTGTACTTTTTAAAGAATATAATGTCTCTTACTGTATTTGCCTGATTTTCCCTCATGGTTAGATTCACAATATATATTCCAGGCTGGAATACCACACTGATGACACTATGTCCTTCTTACGGAATCATATATGAAGGCAGGTGATATCCATCTGCTGCTTCATTGGTCAAATTTATTTTGATCACCCAGCCAAGATGTTGCCCAATATTTTCACTGTATAGTTCCTATTTTATCTCTTGAAATCTGTGAGAAGACACACTAAGAACATGTAAATAACCTAATCCTTGTTAAAATGTTCTTAGATTTAGTATCCATTGATCCTTGCCTGAATCAATCTTTACCATGATAATTTCAAAATGATGATTTTTTCCAACTCTAGCACTTTCTCCTTAGTGCTTGATTATAAGCTTGAACTCTCTCTTCTCCCCTTTTATCTATTTGTTATAACCATGAGCTCATGAATTCATATTTTTCATCAATGGTTTATAATTTATTACTGTTCTTAATTATTTTGATGCTCAAATTATACTATATTTGCCCCTTCAATCTGGTCTCTGTGTTCTTGTGATATGTTCTGTCATTTTCCTGAGAATTTCCCTACTTTATAGAATAATAATATGTTCCAGGCTCATGTTGTACCTACACTGCTCCATCTGTAGAATCATCCATTTCCCCAAAGAGCTCTGACTCATCTTAGTGGGAAATGATATTATAGATGAAGATCTGGGCACTAGGTGTATTGAGTCAAATAACAGAAAACATTATGGAAGCTGGCCAGATGGACAACAGCTGTCCTGGCTATGAGGAAAAGAGAGGAGAACAGGGGTTGGAAGATATTCTCAAGGGTATGTTCAGTTACCATGACCAACATTGTAGGTCGCTCACATGACAGCTCCCAATGCTCACCCCTTAAGTTGTTCTTTGCCCAGCCCTGGGAGATGAATCATTATTGGTTGAAGCCAATCATGGCAATCCCATTCCCATTTGTCTAGTGAGGAAAATCTGTTGTAGTATTTCTAAAAAAGATTGTATTTTCTCATAAAAGCTGCAGACCTTGAAGAAAATGGCCTCTTTTTTTCTGCCTAGAATGTCATTGTTTAAGGATATTATGTTTAGTGCTGTAGCAGTCATCTTGTGGCCATTTGTTAATACAGTAAATATTTGTTGAGTGCATTTTATGTGCCATGTAATATTTTAGGTACTGGGGATACAAGAGTAAACAAAACAGATTAAAGTCCCTGCCTTCATGGAGTTTACATTCTAATATGGGAGAGAGGAAACAAATAAATAAAATATATGGTATGTCTGACTACAATGATTGATACGGAGAAAAATGAAGTAGGGCAAGAAGAGAGGGAATACCAGAGGTGAGGTTGTAATTTTTAATAAGGTTATCAGGGACAGCCCAATTTAAAAGGGGTTATTTGAGGAAAACAATGTCATGCTTCAGGAATCCAGTTATTTTTATACAGAGGCCATGGTAATCTTTTCTCTTTTGTTTCAGGTTTAGGGAATATGTGCTCTTGAAGAAAGGGAAGACATTGCTAGATGCCTAGGTTGGTAGAGCATAAAAATGGAGAGAGCTTGGGCCTTTGATGACATCATTGAACTGCTGAATTAAGCAACCTTGGAATTGACTTGTTTCCATACTTCTTATTATGTGAGATCATGAAATCTCTTTATTGTCTAAGTGACAATTAGTCAGATATCTGTAGTCACAGCCCAGAGCACTGTAACTGATGCAGGAGTCATTAAGAAAGTTTGCTTGTCTGGCACAGAAAGCAGATAAAGGCTCAGCTTTGTGATTTCAGTTGTGCAAGATTTGGAAGATGGGAGTGCTAGAGTTGGAAAAATCATCATTTTGCAACCATCATGGATAATATTGGTGCAGGCAAAGATCAATGAACACAAATTTGGGGTACATTTTAATGCAGGGAAGTTTATAGACTGGTTAGAGGGTCAATGTTAAAGACTGAATGTTACCAGGGGTCCCAGGATGGGAATTATTAATATCAAAAGTTGAAGATGACCATGAGAACATAAAATTGGGAATAATAGAGGTACTAGAAGAAGGAAAGTTATTTGGAAGATGGGAACGCACAGGAGGCAAGAAATAACAGCCTTTGGCATAAAAGTCTTGGGTTGCAGGTCCAGTTCTGGTAGTTGTTGACTGGGTGAACTTGGGTGAGTGACTTAATCTCTGAGCTTCATTTCTCTTGTTTATAAAATGAGGGTGATGATGCCTGCCTTAAGGTAAATGTTGGAGGATTAAATGAGGTAATTTATATGAAAGTATACTGGCATATATC
>NW_027533278.1:21510-23934 GCF_008692635.1 Crocuta crocuta | reverse complement strand
GTCTCTCATGGTTTGCTTCTCTCCCTTTCCCCCACCATTTCCGCCCTTCTTCTCCCCCTTGTTCCTCCGTCAAGTTCCTCCTAATCCTCCTATACGTGCAAACATATGATATTTGTCCTTCTCTGCCTGACTTATTTCGCTCAGCATAACACCCTCAAGGTCCATCAGAAATGGGCAGAAGATATGAGCAGACACTTCTCCAAAGAGGACATCCAGATGGCCAACAGACACATGAAACGATGTTCAGCATCCCTCCTCATCAGGGAAATACAAATCAAAACCACACTGAGATACCATAAAGCAGGTTTTAAATAAGTGGGGCTTGATCAACCATATCAGCATAGCACAGTGTATAGACATGTGGGCTCTGAAGTCTGTCTCAGTTCAAAACTGTGCTCAGCCACTTACTAGCCAAGTGGCTTGGGCAAGTTATATAATCTCTGAGTTTCAGTTTCTTCCACATCAAATAGTGATGATAGTGATGTCTACTTGACCTAGTTTATATCAAATTAGATTCTACACCTAAATGTGAGACCTAAACCTCCTAGAAGAAAACATAGACAGTAATTTCTTTGAGATTATCTATAGAAAAATTTTTCTAGATATGTCTCCTGAGGCAATGGAAACTAAACCAAAATTAAACTATTGGGACAACACCAAAATAAAAGGCTTTTGCACAGCAAAGGAAACCATCAACAAAACAAAAAGGCAACCTACTGTCTGGAAGAAAATATTCACAAATGATAGATCTGATGAGGGGTTAATACCCAAAATATAAAAATGATTTATGCAACTCAACACCAAACAACAACAATAACAACAAAACAAAAACAGTGAGGGAAAAAAGACAAACAGAAAAAAAATACTTAAATACAGAGAACAGAGGGTAGGTCAGTGGGTCATCTTGATAAGCACTGAGAAAGATATAGAATTGTTGAATCATAGTATTGTATAACTGAAACTAATGTAACACTGTATTTTAATTATACATGAATAAAAATAATAAAATTTTTAAAAGTTAAATACTTCCAGTACTATGTTGAATAAAAGTTATGAGACTGGACACCCTTGTCTTGTTCCTGACCTTATGGGAAAAGCTCTCAGTTTGCAAATGACATAACCCATAAAGGGTTAGTATCCAAAATATACAAAGAACTTATAAAACTCAACACTCAGAAAACAAATAGTCCAATTAAAAATGGGCAGAAGACATGAACGAGACATTTCTCCAAAGATGACATCCAGGTGGCTAAGAGACACGTGTAACGATGCCCAACATCACTCATCATCAGGAAAATGCAAATCAAAACTATAAGATAGCTGCCACAACAGCTAAAATCAACAAAACAAGAAACAACACGTGTTGGCAACGATTTGGAGAAAAAGGAACCCTCTTACACTGTGGGTGGGAATGCAAACTAGTGCAGCCACTCTGGAAAACAGTATGGAGTTTCCCCAAAAATTTAAAAGTGGAATTGTCATAGGATCCAGCAATTGTTCTGCTGGATATTTACCCAAAGAATGCAAAAACACTAATTCAAAGGGATACATGCACCCCTATGTTTATAGCAGCATTATTTACAATAGCCAAAATATGGAAGGAAGCACCCAAGCATCTTCTAATTGATGAATGGATAAAGAAGATTTTATATATATATACACACACACACACACACACATATATATACACATATATAATATATGTATATATGTGTATATATTATATTATATATTTATATATATTACATTTATATATGTATATTTTAATGTATATATTATACATATGTATTTATAATATATATGTAATATTAAAATACATTCTTTAATATCTAATACATATATATACATTATATAATAAATAATACATTACATTATATATACACATATATATAATGGAATATTATTCAGCCATAGAAAAGAATGAAATCTTGCCATTTACATTGACATGGATGGAGCTAGAGGGTAGAATGCTAAGCAAGAAGTCAGCCAAAGAAAGAGAAATATCATATGATTTCCCTCATATGTGGAATTTAAGGGGAAAAAAAGCGAATGAGCAAAGGAAAAAAGAGAGAGAAAGAGAGAAAGAGAGGAACCAAGAAACAGACTCTTAACTATAGACAACAAAGTGATGGTGACCAGAGGGGAGGTGGTTGGGAGAATACGTTAAATAGGTGATGAGGACTAAGGAGTGCACTTGTGATGAGCAGTGGGTGATGTATGGAAGTGTTAAATTACTATATTGTACACCTGAAACTAATATAACACTGCATGTTAACTAATTGGAATTAAAATAAAAACTTGAAAGAAATTAAAATAAATGAATAAATAAGACTACATGTAAAGTGCTTAGAATAGTGTCAGGTTAACTGCTCAGTAAATGTTAGCTGATATTATTAAATGTGACAGATATTTCAAGGAGGATCA
>NW_027533278.1:20485-21449 GCF_008692635.1 Crocuta crocuta | reverse complement strand
ATTCTGTTCTAAGAACTGTCAGAGGAACAATAACAGTCATTAACAAATCCCAGCTTATATATTTAAAGAAAATCTTTCCTGTCCTTCATCAGGAACTCTTAGAATATATTATCAACCTTTTTAACAACAAATCCACTTTGTTACAAAACCTTAAGTGTCTATCTCAGGTTATAATGTTAAGAATTAGAAACTAGCCCTCATCAACTCCTTTTCCTGACCTAAATTGTTGTATATTTCCACTTTACATATAGTACACTAAAATTCTTCCAAATTTGGGGGTGCCTTGGGTGGCTCAGTCGATTAAGCGTCCAGCTTCAGCTCAGGTCATGATCTCATGATTCCTGAGTTCAAGCCCCACATCGGGCTCCATGCTGACAGCTCGGAGCCTAGAGTCTGCTTCGGATTCCGTGACTCCCTCTCTCTCCCCATGCCCCACTCACCTCTCTCTCTCTCTCTCGCTCTCCCGCTCTCTCTCTCTCTCAAAAATAAATAAACATTTTTTTAAGATTTAATTTTTCCAATTTTGGCTTGTCTCCATTCAAGTGCTTGACCCCAAGTCCCATTTCCCCGCTCTCTAACAAAAGTCTTCAATACACACACACACACACACACACACACACACGCACACACACACACACGGTGGGGAGCAGAGAGACAGGGAGAGAGAGAATCTCAAGCAGGCTCCACGTTCAGCACAGAGCCTGATGGGGGGCTCGGTCCCATGACTTTGGGATCATGATCTGAGCTGAAATCAAGAGTCAGACACTCAACCTACAGAGCCACGCAGGTTGCCCTAATTAAGAGTAATATTAAATAACATTTAACCACCTTTGGTCTAAGTAGGGGCTTGGTCTGGAATATTTCTTGCATGTCAGTCATACCCCCATAGTTGCTGGATCATAAGGAGGTGTGGCAGGAGCCTTGGGGAGGCAGAGGCTGGAGTGGCCAGGGCCAAAGCTGGAGT
>NW_027533278.1:16699-20379 GCF_008692635.1 Crocuta crocuta | reverse complement strand
AAGTATGTTAATATTTTTATCTTGGAATTTTAATCACAGTGCATACCAGCAGTATATCAGTCCTGAATTTAGGAGAGCACTCGTAGCCATTTATTTGGTATTTATCCCGAGCACTGCCATAGAGAATTCTTAAATATCTTGAGATTCTCCTGCCAGCTATAACTAGGCCCACAGCCAATACTATAGCATTGCAAAGAGACGACTTAAATAAGTCTCTAAAATCTTCTACCATCAACCTTGGAGATGTGTATTCATGACACTAGCAATACTGGTCTTCACCAAATTGCAGACCAGGTGATAATACCTGTCTTGGCCTTGTTCTCAGTCATGCTGTTCTATTGCTGCTGCATTTATACTTTAAGCTAAGATTGGGTTTATTAGATAAGGGGATTACAGCTTGCTTGTGTGGCAGAGTTAAACTAGAGGGTCTTCAACTATATTTTTCAACTGGAAGGTATCCTGTAGTTTGAGAATGGTCAATGGTAAGGCGAGTCCTCTCAGCTGTTCAGATTTCTCCAGTATTGGCATCCAAGTGCAGATAGTGTCAAGTCCCTCCTGTTCTGCTTTCAAGATTGAATGTTAGATTCAGAGAGAAGGGCAGGAGAAGGGACCCCGGTATGAAAGTGAGACCCTGACTGCTGTAGGAGAAACAGCCCATTTGTCTTTGGGAAGCAGAAGTTTCAGTCTCCCATCCTGCACTCCAAGGGTTCCCCTTGGTCTACCAGGAAATGGGTGGGGGTGAGACTGAGCAGCCAAGAGACAGAGCCAGCCCATGGCACCAGAATGTCAGGTGCAGACAGGTCTAGAATCCATCTGTCCCACTTCATCAGCCTTTCTCCATCCAGGCACTCACCAAACTCAGGCTAGAAAAGCTTTCAGATCACCTGCTCCCACCTTCTCTACCTGGTGCAAGATCCCCCTCCTTAGCCTTCCTACCAAGTGCTCCCCACCCAGCTTCCTAGTGAACTGGGACAGACCTGGAAGCTCTCTGTGTCAGCAGGCACAGGATTCCATTTAACAACATGTTCTTCCTGCTGGGGAGCCAAACCTGCTCCCCTGTAACTTCTTCCTACACACCCACGTTCTGCCCTCAGGACAACCAACCAGACAAAACTGCTCCTTATTCTTGGGAAGATCCTTCACATGTTGGACACAGCTATCTCTGCAATTCTTGCTCCTTAGCCAGGCTTCTCTTTCTCAAACTAAATACCCTCATTTCTTTCAGTCACTCTTCATCAATACCAAAGGAGATGATGCTTATCTTAATGCTTGAGTGAGGCAGCTAATTGTCCAACTTGGGCAACTAGGGTGTGATTCACAAATGTGAAATTTTGCATAGGTCACTTTGCCTCTTTAAGACTCAGTTTCCCTGAGTGTATAATGGCTTTCTTTCAGGTAATGGAATGTATTTACTTTCTATGCCAGAGTTTGTAGAACATAATGGCAGAGTTACACCTGACTATAATGACTTTTTTCTAGAAATCTCAATATGATGTTAATAGATAAGGCTATGCATATACTACAAGGAATGCAGTAATTGGCTCATAGTGGCTAACATTTATCCAACAAGATGTTGTTTGTGTCATGTCATCGGCTCTTGTTATTATTTGTATTCTTTTTTTTTATAGTTTATTTTTTTTTTATTTTTGAGACAGAGACACAGCATGAGCGGGGGAGGGGCAGAGAGAGAGGGAGACACAGAATCTGAAACAGGCTTCAGGCTCTGAGCTGTCAGCACAGAGCTCAACGCGGGGCTCGAACCCACAAACCGTGAGATCATGACCTGAGCTGAAGTCAGACGCTTAACCGACTGAGCCACCCAGGCGCCCCATATTATTTGTATTCTTAATTGATGAATTGATGAAAAATAATAGCAACTCAAGGTAACATTAAAAACAGTGACCTTAACTTTGGAATAAATATAGAATGTGATGATATATGCATTAGGACAAGTAAATCTGAAAATATGACGATTTAATGTATCAGGTAAAAAAGCTTTTAATTTACAATGCTACTTTTACATGATTAATAGGATTAATATGAGCTTTTCTATAACAAAAAAAACCTTTCTGCTAATGTAGCAGCACAAATGAGTAAAGAGTAATTAAAACAATGAATATTTGAACACTGACTTTTATTATGTGGCGATCATAACCTGTTATGAAACTTTATCCATTGATGTCATAGGTTTCAAGTAATTTTAATAGAAAGTACAGGGACCTCTCTGGCAATTATCTGACAGTCAAATGTCTCCAGAAACAAAGCAGAAAATAACGCTTTCCAACACTAACTTGATGAATATTATTACTAGTAAGAGATAAGAAACCCAAGTTACAATGACATTAACAAAATTGTACTGCTTAGAAAAGATGCATTATCTCTGAGACATTTATAATGCTAAACACAAAGTTTGTAGCAACTATCATATTCATTAAAATTTCAAAATGAATGTTTGGCAGTATTCTTTTATTTCTATCATATATTGCATAATATCATTGGATTGCACAGTGAAAGAACAATTTTTGACATGTGAACATGCTCTGGGATATTCTCAGTTGGCATATTGATAAATATATTCAAGAAAACTACTATGAATTTTTGTTTCATTTATTAATGAAAATCCAGCCTTCAAGAGATGGTAATATTCATTTACTTAAAGGTCACTTTCTGTGTGTGATTAAGACTGAAAAATAATCAGGCTAAAATCAGTATTGACAAATCAGCAGCTATGCATGCAACATGGAAAGATGCTGCAGCCACATGAATAAAAGAAGTTGTACTTGAATGTCAATTCATATATAGCTGTATTAAAAGAAACATTAGTGGGGGCACCTGGGTGGCTCTGTTGGTTTGAGGGTCCAACTTCAGCTCAGGTCATGATCTCACGGCTCGTGGTTTCGAGCCTCACGTCAGGCTCTGTGCTGACAGCTCGAGCCTGGATCCTGTTTCAGATTCTGTGTCTCCCTCTCTCTCTCTGCCCTTCCCCTGCTCATGCTCAGTCTTTCTCTGTCTCTTAAAAATAAATAAACGTTAAAAAAATTTTTTTTAAAGAAACATTAGTGGAAAAAAATATGCCTCTTGATTTTGATTCACTGTTGAAGAGTCAGGATCGGAAGTATGATAACATCTCTCCCAATGAGTGTTCATATTTTCATATTGTTAAATGAAGAAATGGGCAACGAGTACAATTCTATTTTTCCATACTGGTTTATGAGGCCTATCAACAGAAAATATATTTTCCCAAGTTTTTTGAGGGATGAAACATAAAGCGTTTCTTCATGACTGTGATAATACCAAAGACTATTTGTATTATTTTAATAGAATTTTTCAAGTGGTCTATCTCAGCAATATATTTTGTATTTTGAATAGCCTGAATGTGTCACTTCAGGGCTTAAAGACTACAATTTTATGATATCAGGATTTCTTTATATGACTTAAATGTAGTACAAATGGTTCAGTAACCAAGAGTTTGACTTAGTGATTTTATTTGCTCATTGGTTCTCCAATGAGAACCATATGGCATATCTTAAAGCCACATCCACATGCTATAATGAAACGTGAAAAAATACCTTTCAGAACTGAATGCAACCAAAGGATTAGATCCATTTGCTATTATCTTCCAAGTTGAAATATTCACACTTTCAGCTGGTAAGTATGAATGATTTTCATCTTCATGCCTG
>NW_027533278.1:16061-16661 GCF_008692635.1 Crocuta crocuta | reverse complement strand
GGCCATTTTATCCAATATGAATATCCAAAACTATCTACCAAAGCCACCAAATACTTGCTGTCATTCCCAATAAATTTAATTTGTGAATCAGATTTTTTTCTTTTAGTAAAACTAGAGGCATGAAAAGAAGCCAAAGGGATATCAAACATGAACTATAACTCCATATTTAGATGTCTTGGTTAAATATTGAAAATAAATTGTTATTCTTACTGTAATAAAATTGTTGCTATCATTGATTTTTGAAATTCAGTTTCCTTGTTTTAATTAAAGTTTATAATGGATGTGTGCGTGTGTGTGTGAAAAACATGGAAAACACTAACCTATATAAATTGAAGGCTGGGAACATTTTCCAACCCAAACATTTCTCTCATGCCTAAATTTCTACCATCAGAGTTTTTTTCTTTTTTTTCATAATCAAAATGAAAAATCGCACTGCTGGNATTGGAGGAAAAAAAAAAAAACTTCCCACATGTTTTCATTATTCAGTCATGTTTGAGAACCACTGGTTTATAGGTCTCCAGCCAAATTTGTTTAATTGGTGGTTGTGCAGGAGGGAGCAGATCCTGGGCTCCTGATAGGATCCTGAAGAAGAAGGACACC
>NW_027533278.1:10703-16044 GCF_008692635.1 Crocuta crocuta | reverse complement strand
CAAGGGGGGAGGGGCAGTGCTGGAAAAAGATGACCCTAATAAAGGGGAAGATAGGAAGGGCCCTGTGATAAAACTAGTTTATCAGTTCAAATTTTATTAAAAATTGTTTAGTTAAGATAGAACACATCTAGTCTCTTTCCATTTTCTGGAGCACTTTGTAAGGTATGTCCATTTTTAGGGGGTTTCTAAGGGGACTAAGAAATTTAGCAATAGCCTCAGAAATGTATGTAAGCAACTCTGCTTGAGGCACTCTTATGGCAGGGTGGAATGTAGAGTGAACTCTAACAAGGAAGGAGGGGAAATTACATATAAGAAAAAACTGCTCAGGCAAAATAGCTATAAAGCTATATGACTGTGGTAAGCCTAGCTAGTGGAGCATTTGATCTTGCTCAAGGAAAGGAAGAAGAACTGTTAGGGGACAGAGATCATCACTAGTCTTTCTCTTACCTGCTTGCCTCCATTTAAGGTGTTCTTTCACACTGAGAGAGGGACAGACAATATAGGAAGACAAGTTGATCTGACAGCTGAGATGAAGGTTGAAAAGATTTTTTTGTTGAATAATAGGTACAGGCTAAATTGCCAGGAAAAGCTTTCCTTTCCAAAGTATAACAAGGAAAATGAATTAAGAACAAGAGAGAGGGGGAAAAGATATCTAATCTTATCTAATAATTTTGTTTAAAAATATTCCTAAATCATCAGCTTTTATTTACTTTTTAAAACCCTTTTAATGTTTTATTTATTTCTGAGAGAGACACAGCATGAGCAGGGGAGGGTCAGAGAGAGAGGGAGACACAGAATCTGAAGCAAGCTCCAGGCTCTGAGTTAGCTGTCAGCACAGAGCCCAACGCGGGGCTCGAACCCACCAACCATGAAATCATACCTGAGCCAAAGTCCGATGCTTAACAGACTGAGCCACCCAGGCACCCCCTAAATCATCAGCTTTTAAAAGGAAATATTTGTTTGAAGTTCTTTTAAGTTTGGTCATGTTTGATTTAAAGAGGTGGGACAATTAATTGTGCTTCAGAATCTTATGGACCTGACTTCAAAATTCCCATGTAACTCCCAAGAAAGACATATCTTTCTACTTTCCTTTGACATTGTGCACAGACCATCCTCTCTCCCAAATTAGCCTCTCCAAGTGGAGAGAGGGCTTTTAAGGCAACATGGTGTGGCAGAAAGCTTGTGAGACATGAGCATCACACACAGCTGGCTTCAAACCCCAGGTCTGCTCTCATGATCTTGAGCAAGGTACTTTGCCTTACTGATTTGCAATTTGCTCATTTATAAAATGGGAAAATAATAGTGCCCACTTTTAAGGTGTTTTTTTTGGANATGTGGGTGGAACCCAAGATTAAGGAAGACCAAAAATATAATGTTAAAGTGGGTCACCACAAATATGCTTAATTTACTACAAAGAGACAACTTGAGTTTGCAAAGGTGAAACTTTCTTGACACACTATAATCAGTACCACTCTTTTCTTGCATGCATAAATTTAAGCCAGATCTAGGCACTCCAGATACATTTTTCTTATTTGAGCAAAAGGAGAGTTTAAAAAGAAGGCCAGGGGGGGCGCCTGGGTGGCTTAGTCGGTTAAGCGTCCGACTTTCGCTTCGGTCATGATCTCGCGGTTCGTGGGTTCGAGCCCCGCGTCGGGCTCTGTGCTGACTGCCAGCTCAGAGCCTGGAGCCTGTTTCAGTCTGTGACTCCCTCTCTCTCTGACCCTCCCCTGCTGACACTGTCTCTCTCTCTCTCTTTCCTAGAAATAAATAAAAAAAAATTAAAAAAAAAAGTCCTTTAAAAAGAAGGCCAGGGGCGCCTCAGTGGCTCAGTCAGTTAAGCGTCGACTTCAGCTCAGGTCATGATCTCACAGTTTGTGAGTTCAAGAGTCACATCAGGCTCTGTGCTGAGAGCTCAGAACCTGGAGGCTGCTTCACATTCTGTGTTTCTCTCTCTCTCTGCCCCTCTATGGCTCACACTCTGTCTCTCTCTGTCTCTCAGAAATAAACATTAAACAAGAAAAAATTTAAAAAATAAAACCAAACTATTAATTGTATAAATTTCAGAGTTCTTAACATAGCTCTATAAGCACAACTTCAGTCCAGGGATATTCAGTGGATGGTCTCAATGGAACAAGTTGTTTTGTTCACAGGCTCAATATCAATTATAAAGACATTTTCATGGCTGAATAATAGTCCATTTTATATATATATATATCACATCTTTATTATTCAGCCATTAAAAAAAAGAATGAAACTTGCCATTTGCAACAACATGCATGAAAGCTAGAGAGTATAATGCTGAGTGATAAAAGTCAGAGAAAGACAAATACCATATGATTTCACTCAAATGTGGCATTTAAGAAACAAAACAAACAAGGAAAGGAAACAAAGCAAACAAGGAAAGGAAAAAATGAGAGAGAGAGAGAGAGGGAGAGAGCGCAAGAAATGGCCTTTTAATTATAGAGAACAATCTGATGGTCACCAGAGGAGAGGTGGGTTGGGGATGTGGGTTAAATAGGTGATGGGAATTAAGTAGTGCACTTGCTGTGATGAGCACTGGGTGTTGTATCTAAGTTTTGAATTACTATATTGTACACCTAAATCTAATATAATACTGTATGGTAATTAACTGGAATTTAAGTAAAAGCTTAAAAAATAAAGACAATTTTCAGCAACAAGCAGATTATTCAATTAATTGGAGGTATTCTGCTTTGAAGCTATCCAGTATTTAAAGCAGCTAAGTGTAGTTTCTTCTCTGGATGCCAGGAAATCACAGTGTTATCTATTTGCTGTCTTAGTGTCCAGCACTCATCCTTTTAGACCTAGCAGACTAGACACTCTTGATCACACTACAATGACAATGGCCAACAATTTTTATTTCACCTTGGTATATCTCTGTCTATTCAGGTTTCTCTGAGTCCTCAAGTAGCCCAGGGTTACCTACAGTGGGGCACTACTGGCTGGTACTTGTTTGTGAGAGCTCATAATTAAATTTTCAGGAAGTTTGCAAAGAATTTGGTAAACACAGCCATCATTAAAAATTAAATTATATAAACTTACACTTAAATGAAGGTCATAGATACTCATCATTTATTATTTTATTATATTTCACTATTATCTATGATTTTGAAGTTATTTTTATCTGTTATATCTATATAGTGAAAATACTATATAATGGTGTGCCACAGAGCATTTCTTCTCAACTCTGCATTCAATGATGCCACACTGATAGCATAAAATTGGCCATGATAGAAGTATTTACAGGAAGAAAATTGGCAAGTGTTACAAATTAAGATCTGTTAAATATTCACCAACATTCCATTGGACTTACCTCCCTTAAGTCTCTAGGGAATCTAATGGCTATCATCTCAAGTGGAACACTAAGACCTCACTCAATATCTTTGAGCCCCAAAGATTATTTCCTTGTACAGCCTTGCAATTGGCTGTTGCTCCTCACTGCCCTCTTCTCATTCACATTCATTCATTCATTCATTCCTCCCCCACCCCGCCTCTCTCTCTCCTTATTGGGAGCAAATATTGGATGAATTTCATCCCCTCTATGCCCGTAAAGGCATGAACTACAAACCCTTTTACTTTTTTAAAAAATTGTTAACGTTTATTTTTTGAGAAAGAGAGTGAGGAAGGGAGGGTCAGAGAGAGAGGGAGACATGGAATCTGAAGCAGGCTCCAGGCTCTAAGCTGTCAGCACAGAGCTTGACACAGGACTTGAACTCATAAACTGCAAGATCATGACCTGAACTGAAGTCGGACGTTTAACTGACTGAGCCACCTAGACACTCCTCTACCAACCATTTTAAATGAAATAAAAGGAAAAGACTCTGGTTTCCACTATAATCAAGTAGGTATATACTGGCACCATTATCCATTCACTTATTCATATACTCAGGAAGCTTTTATTAAGCATGTACAATGTGCCAAGTAGCTAAGTGCTGAGAATCCTGAGATAAAATAAGACATGGCTCTGCCCTCAAATTCCTCACAGTCTAGAAGTGAGACAAACAAGTAAACATAAAATAATCAGATAGTATGGTAAGGGCTGAGACAGAGGTATGTATAAAATGTTAAGGTTTGGGGTCACCGGGGTAGCTCAGTCTGATTTCGTCTCAGGTCATTGATCTCACAGCTCTTGAGATCTGGACCCACATTGGGCTCACCGCTATCAGCCTGTCAGTGCAGACCCCGTTTCAGATCCTCTCCCCCTCTCTCTGCCCCTCCCCTGCTTGTGCTTTCTCAAAAATAAACATTTTTTTTATTTTTTACAAATAGTTTATTGTCAGATTAGTTTCCACATAACACTCAGTGCTCATCCCCAAAGTGCCCTCCTCCATGCCCATCCCCCCCTCCCCCCCACATCCATCAGTCCTCAGTTTTTGTCAGCATTCAAGAGTCTCTCATGGTTTGCCTCTCTCCCTTTCCCCCACCATTTCCGCCCTTCTTCTCCCCCTTGTTCCTCCGTCAAGTTCCTCCTAATCCTCCTATACGTGCAAACATATGATATTTGTCCTTCTCTGCCTGACTTATTTCGCTCAGCATAACACCCTCAAGGTCCATCCATGTTGCTACACATGGCCAGATTTCATTGTTTCTCATTGCCATGTAGTATTCCATGGTATAGATAAACCACATCTTCTTGATCCATTCATCTGTTGATGGACACTTAGGCTCTTTCCATAAAAATAAACATTTTTTTTTCCTTTTTTTTTAATTTTTTTTTATTTATTTCTAGGAAAGAGAGAGAGAGAGACAGTGTCAGCAGGGGAGGGTCAGAGAGAGAGGGAGTCGCAGACTGAAACAGGCTCCAGGCTCTGAGCTGGCAGTCAGCACAGAGCCCGACGCGGGGCTCGAACCCACGAACCGCGAGATCATGACCCAAGCGAAAGTCGGACGCTTAACCGACTAAGCCACCCAGGCGCCCCAAAAATAAACATTTTTTAAAAGGTTAAGGGAAACTAGAGGAGTAAGCAACTAAAGTTTTCTAGAGGAAGTGGGGACTGGAGAAGTTTTCACAGAAGTAACATTTGGATTGGGTATTGAAGGATAAGTAGACATTCTTAAGGCCATGGAAACATGGAAAAGCATTCTGAAGTTTGGAAACAAGGAATTGATGTATGGGGGGAATAGGAAGCATCACTTGTATGGAAGTGTTGAACCACTATATTGAAGACTTGAAACTAATATTACACTGCATGTTAACTAACTGGAACTTAAATTTAAAAATTAAAAAAAAATTCCCAGGCTTAAACATACTAGAACAAATGAAGGAATTTAATGGAAAAAGTAATAAAGGATTTGGGGGAAAATAAAATACAAATTAGAGTGT
>NW_027533278.1:10029-10619 GCF_008692635.1 Crocuta crocuta | reverse complement strand
TAGTAATAGGTGCATGTTCTTTTCAAGGTACCACTTATGGCTGAAACAGGTCCAACTGCTTTCTTTTCTTGTGCTCGAGATGAAAATTTCTGAGAGAGGATGTATTTGGTTTATCATGTATCACATGCCTACCCATATCCTGACTAGGGGAGGGCAGAGAACCTTGCATGATAGTATCACCAAGACTAATCCAAATGGGAGAAGAGCAGTTCCCTAGGGAAAAAAAAAATCATCGTGTAGATATCAGAAGATATGGAAAGGTTGCTGGTTGAACAACAAGAAAATGGACCCAGCACAATGTTNGAGAGAGCGTGAGCAGGGGAGGGTCAGAGAGAGGGGGAGACAGAGAATCTGAAACAGGCTCCAGGCTCTGAGCTAGCTGTCAACACAGAGCCCAATGCAGGGCTCGAACCCACGAACCTGAGATCATGACCTGTGCTGAAGTTGGCCGCCCAACCGACTGAGCCACCCAGGTGCCCCACTACTACTTATAATCTTTGGGTTGCCTCACTTTCTTCTGTTTGGTCTCTAAACTCTCCTAATTTGCTGACCTATCAAATTTCATCTATTAGACACTTGATACGAACTCT
>NW_027533278.1:5801-9921 GCF_008692635.1 Crocuta crocuta | reverse complement strand
TTCTACCCCCTTCGCCAGGGTAAAACTGACAAAAAGCACAGGGGGTGCTGGGCTCAGAAGGGCCCACATATCAAAGCTGCACATAGAGCTACTTTATGCACATACCTGGACTTTAATCTTTGAATCACTAGTGCTGAGCCAGATTGGCAAAGGAAGCTGAAAAATCACAGCAGTGTATCAAGGGAAAAAGAAGTAGCTATAAACTGTAACCAAACATTCACTAAGCTGTTGTTTTGTCCTAAACCTCCATGGGGGGCATTTTATAAAATGAGTTTTCCATTGACTTAGTTAATTATTATAGGCTTTTTCTTGTGACCTTGTCCCTTTTGGGGGGAGGGATAAATGCTTTACTGCTATTGTTTTAGAGTAGAATCATGCTGTGTCTCGGCTCACAGCATATGTGTGGTGTGTGGTATGTAGGCTCTTAGGGGAGCACATGAGCACAGGGGACTCAGTGTGCATGTCTGTAAGTCTGGTGACCAGGTTAGGCTTTTTATCTCTAATCTTATATAGGAGGACCCTGACCCTGGAAAATCAGACTGGAGGTTTCTGCTGTCTCATTGGACTCATCTTTTCCTTCACCCCTTCAAGTTCATTTCTGGAGATGATTAGTCATTACTTGTTAAGAGAATTTAGGGCCAGCCAGGGGATACACACATAACATGGCAACAGGACAAAGGTAGAGCCTTAGACTCCCCATAACCTCCATTAGTTACTCCTAAAACCCCCGGAAAAATATACGGTTTAATTCAAAATAGTATGCAAATGAGGTTTCAGGACAGATTCCTCAGTTTGCCCTCACCCTGATCATATGCAAACTGAACAGTTATTCAAGCTTCTCTTTCATTGACATTCAGAAACCTCCACTGCCCCACAACATTATTTGAGATTCACTTGAATTTCCTTCAGTCTCTGGATTTGGGCTATATGACTTTTTGCATAGTTGTTAAGACTATTAGTAACCCTGCCACTTTAGAGTGGGATTAAGCCAAGATCAAGTCCTAGATTTCATGTGTCCAGTCCTAGCTGGTCTGGCTTTACTCAGACTTTGATTCACCTAGATAAAACTCACTAGTATAACAGCTGTGGGGCTAACGTTGAGCGGCCATGACTGTCTGCCCTGTTTAGGAACAGTAGGAAAAGGAGACATGAATGGAGGACAGTTCACCACTGGGATCCCATTCTGGATTTCTCAAAGAATCCTGACAGAGATGCCAGAGAGTGCCACAAAGCCTCCATGTATGCCCCCGGGAAATTAAGCCACAACATATAGGCCACATACTAAGTTGTCAGACCTGAGCTTGCATCAGAATCACCTATAAGGCTTGTAGGAACACTGCTCCCAAAGAAGCATCAAAAAGGAAGGAAAAAAATGTCAGAAATAACTTTGCCAGAACTCTGGTAAATACTCTAGGGTTTCTAGCAACCAGTTAAATGTTTCATCAAGAAAAATGCAACTTCAAAATGGTAGGAGAGCCTTGTGTCACCTTAACTTGCTTTTCTCCCATTTCCTTCCCAGAGCAGGAGGAAAAAAACAGTCTTAGCCCATATTCCCAGTGTGGGATGCTGATCCCTGGTTTCAGAGGAATAAGAGACCTTATTTGCACATTATTTGGTATGTCTGTTCTAACCTGTCTGGGGCTACCTGAAGAGCTAACACAAGATGCTCATTTCTGTTTTACCTAACTTGGAACTCAGGATGGAAAAGCATCAGGCATTGCTTGAAAACATTGCAAGCTGAACTAACAACTCACGGATGCCTGGGGGCAAAACATTACTTTCAAAATATACAATAGTCTCGTCTAAAGCCTGGGAACATAAGCTGGGAAGAGTTTCTTTGGGAAATTAGGACATTCAAAAGCACCATGCATACAGGAGAATTTAGAAGGCCACATGTATGCCCAGAGTAAGACATGCTAAGAAAATACTTCAGAGAACCCTAAATTGTCCCCTCAGGTTGATCTNAATAGACAATCTGCAAGGACTGAAAGACGTGTTTGTTTGTTTTAAGCTGTTGGCATTCAAGAAAATCTGCCAAAATACTAGCTGAACACAAACTAAGGAACAGATACATTAGTGAACACACACAATATACCAAAACTTTTGGAATGCAGCAAAGGTGGTGTGCAGGGGGAAATTTATAGCTATAAATGCCTGTATTTAAAATGAAGGGCTGATGGGCATGGGGGGAGGGGAAGGGGGATGATGGGCATGGAGGAGGGCACTTTGGGGATGATCACTGGGTGTTATATGGAAACCAACTTGACAATAAACTATTAAAAATAAATTAAATAAATAAATAAATAAAATAAAATGAAGAAATATCTCAAATCAATAACCTAACCTTACACCTTGAAGAATTAGAAAAAGAAGAGCAAACTAAACACAAAACTAGCAGAAAGAAGGAAATAATAAAGACTAGAGTGGAGAAAAATAAAATAGAGAATAGAAAAACAATAGAATCTGCAAAAGCAAAGTTGGTTCTTTGAAAAAAATCAACAAAAGTTGGGGCACCTGGGTGGCTCAGTCCGTTAAGCGTCTGACTTCAGCTGAGGTCATAATCTCATGGTTCGTGGGTTCGAGCCCCGCGTTGAGCTCTGTGCTGATAGCTAGCTCAGAGACTGGAGGCTGTCTTCAGATTCTGTGTCTCCCTCTCTCTCTGACCCTCCCCTGCTCATGCTGTCTCTATCTCTCTCTCAAAAATAAATAAAACATTAAAAAAAGAAAAATTTTAAAAATTAACAAAAGTAACAAATCTTTAGCTATTCTGACAAAGAGAAATAATTAAAATAGAAACTGAAAGTGGGGACATTACTATCAACATTACAGAAATGTTAAAGGATGATAATGAAGTATTTATATAATTTTATTCCAGAATATTTGATAACCTAGATGAAATTTCTCAAAATATACAAACTACCTAAATTGACTCAAGAAATGAAAAATCTCAACAGACCTATAAAAAGTAAAGAGATTGAATCAGTAATCAAAAACATCCCAAGAAAGAAAGTTCCAGAACCAGATGGATTCAATAGTGAATTCTAGCAAATATTAAATAAGAATAAACATCAGTCTTCCTGAAACTTTTCATAAATAGAAGAGGATGAAACATTTTCTAACTCATCTGATTCCAAAGTCAGACAAGGCATCACAAGAAAATAACAGATAAATACCCCTTATGATTATAGAAGCAAAATTCTCAGCCAATTCTAGCAAATTCACTCCAACAGTATAGTGAAAGGATTATAAACTATGACTAGGTAGGAATACAAGAGTGATTCAACGTAAGAAAATCAATCAATGTAGTATGCCACATAAATAGATGGAATGAAAAATCCACATGACCATCTCCACTGATGCAGAAAAGACATTTTACAAAATCCAACACCATTTAATGATAAAAGCACTCAGAAAACCAGGAATGGGAGAAAAACTCCTCAACACGATTTAGGGTATTTATGAAAAACCCACAGCAAATACCATACTCAATGGTGAAAAACTGAAAGCTTTCCCCTTCAGATCAGGGACAAGACAAGGATGCCCACTCTTACCACTACTATTCAACATTGTATTGAAAGTTCTAGTCAGACCAATTCAATAATAAAAAAAAAAGTAAAAGACATCCAAATTTAAAAGAGAAGTAAAATGATCTCTACTTACAGATGACATGATCCTATACATACAAAATGCCAAAGAATCCACAGGAAAGCTACCAGAACTAAGAAAATAATTCAGTAAAGTTTCAGGGTACAAGACCAACACAAAAAATAAGTTGTGTTTCCATATACCTGCAATAAGCAATCTGAAAAAGAAATCAAGAAAGTAATTCCATTTACAATAGCATCTAAAAAAATAAAATCCTTAGGAATTCATTTAACAAGGAAATGAAAGACTTATATACTGAAAACTGTAAAACATAGCCGAAAGAAATTAAAGAAGGCCTAAAATAATACAAAGCCATCCTATATTCATGGGCTAGAATACAAAATTGTTAAGATGTCAATATTACCCAAAATTATCTACAGATTTAACACAATGCCTATCAAAACTCCAAAAGCCTTTTTTTTGAGATATGGAAAGCAGATCATCAAACTCATATGGAATTTCAAGGGGACACAAT
>NW_027533278.1:953-5539 GCF_008692635.1 Crocuta crocuta | reverse complement strand
GTTAAGCGTCCGACTTTCACTTAGGTCATGATCTCGTGATTCGTGGGTTCGAGCCCCGCGTCGGGCTCTGTGCTGACTGCCAGCTCAGCCTGGAGCCTGTTTCAGTCTGTGACTCTCTCTCTTTCTGACCCTCCCCTGCTCATGCTGTCTCTCTCTCTCTCTCTCTCTATCTCCTAGAAATAAATAAAACATTTAAAATAATAATAATAATAATGCAATAATAGTAGTGGATAAATGGACACTTAGATCAAGGGGCAGATCATTAAATATTTACAATTGCTACATCTCCTTTTTGGATTGTCCTCCTTATTATTATATAGTGCCTTTCTTTGACTCTTGTTATAATCTTTGTTTTAGATCCATTTTGTCTATGGGGCACCTAGGTGGTTCAGTCAATTAAGTGTCTAACTCTTAATTTCAGCTTAATTAATGATCTCATGGTTTGTGAGTTCAAGCCCCATGTTGGGCTCCACGCTGAGTGTGGAAATTGCTTGGGATTCTCTCTCTTCCTCTCTCCCTCCCCCTCACTTGCTCGCTTATGTCCTCTCTCTCTTTTTCTCCCCCCCCAATAAATAAATAAACTTAAAAAAAAATAAAGTCTATTACTCTGGCTTTCTTTTCACATCCATTTTCATGATAGAAGTTTTTCCATCTCATCACTTTCAATCTGTAGGTGTCTTTACATCTAAAATGAGCCTCTTATAGGCAGCATATAATGTTTCTTATTATATTTTTATCCATTCTGTCACCCTATGTCTTTTGATTGGAGTGTTTAGTCCATTTACATTCAGCATAATTACTGATAGATATGTAGTTATTGTCATTTTATTATTTGCTTTGTGGTTGTTTCTGAAGATTTTTCTCTGATCATTTCTTTTTTCTTATGTGGTTTGCTGATTTTCTTTATTGATATGTTTGGGTTTGTTTCTCTTTATCCTTTGCATACTTATTAGGGGTTTTTGATATATGATAAACATTAGGCTTGTATATAACTCAAAATTCTTCCATACTGATTAGTTAATAGCAGCAGCCCAAGAGCCTANGCAGCCTAGCCCAACAGAGTGCCTATAGAACTTTCATCTTTGCTGAGTCCATTCTGATAGGCCAAGCCCATGCTTTAACAGGCTGTAAATTTGTTGATATCACCTAATATTTAGATTATCACTCCAGAACCTTCTCTGCTCCCTTCCTTGAGAATACATCAGTTGAAGGTGAGAGCAAGGATCAGGAAAGTCACTTTATAAAAAGCAATATCATCTACTAAATGTTTTATATCAGCCCATTTATATGTCATTATTATCATATAAAGTAAAAACCAATATTACTATTTTTTTATGCTGAGTAAAATGAGTCATAGAGACGTCACATGACTTAGCCAAAGTTCCATAGAATGTGAATTAAAACAATGTTATTAACCCCATTTAATTGAAATTTCCAGAAAAACAAATCAATAGAAATATGAAGTAAATAAGTGGCTACCTAGGCCTCAAGTGCTGGGAGGAGTCAGTTGATAGCAAATATGAAAATTCTTTTTGAGGTGATAAAAATTTTCTTGATCCTG
Source organism: Crocuta crocuta (assembly GCF_008692635.1). Classification (NCBI taxonomy): domain Eukaryota; kingdom Metazoa; phylum Chordata; class Mammalia; order Carnivora; family Hyaenidae; genus Crocuta; species Crocuta crocuta. The sequence continues at coordinate 3,978 of NW_027533278.1, read as the reverse complement.
GATGGAACTTGAGGGTGTTATGCTGAGCGAAATAAGTCAGGCAGAGAAGGACAGCTACCATATGTTTGCACATATAGGAGGATTAGGAGGAACTTAACGGAGGACCGTGGGGGAGAAGAAGGGAGAAGATGGTGGGGGAGAGGGAGGGGGGGAAATCATGAGAGACTCTTGAATGCTGAGAACAAACTGAGGGCTGAAGGGGGTGGGGGGAAGGTGAAGGGGGTTGATGGGCATGGAGGAGGGCATTTGTGGGGATGAGCACTGGGTATTATATGGAAACCAACTTGACAATAAACTATTTTAAAAAAAGAATAAATAAACACTAAAAATATTTTTTTTAATTTTATTGATCCTGGTGATGGTTGCCCAACTCTGTGAATAAATTAAAAAGTACTGAATTGTATACTTTAAATGGATGAATAATTTTATGGTATGTGAATTATATAACAATAACACTGAGAGGTGGGGATTGGCTGGGGAGGGAGCAGAGATAGCTGTGTTCAAATATGTGAAGGACCTTCCCAAGAATAAGAAGTTTTGTCTGATTGGTTGTCCTGAGAGCAGAACGTGGGTGTGTAGGAAGAAGTTACAGGGGAGCAGGTTTGGCTCCCCAGCAGGAAAAACATGTTGTTAAGTGGAATCCTGTGCCTGCTGACACAGAGAGCTTCCAGGTCTGTCCCAGTTCACTAGGAAGCTGGGTGGGGAGCACTTGGTAGGAAGGCTGAGGAGGAGGGTCTTGCACCAGGTAGAGAAGGTGGGAGCAGGTGATCTGAAAGCTTTTCTAGCCTGAGTTTGGTGAGTGCCTGGATGGAGAAAGGCTGATGAAGTGGGACAGATGGACTCTAGGCCTGTCTGCACCTGACATTCTGGTGCCATGGGCTGGCTCTGTCTCTTGGCTGCTCAGCTTCAGCCCCACATGTTTCCCGGATGACCAAGGGGAACCCTTGGAGTGCAGGATGGGAGACTGAAACTTCTGCTTCCCAAAGACAAATGGGCTGTTTCTCCTACAGCAGTCAGGGTCCCACTTTCACACCGGGGTCCTTTCTCCTGCCCTGCTCCTTGAATCTAAAATTAAAAATAGAATTACCTTTCAATAGATAAAGAAAAATCATTTGAAAAAATAAAGCATCCTTTCTTGATAAAAACCCTCAAGAAATAGGGATAGAAGGAACACACCCCAACATCATAAAAGCCATATATGAAAGACCTAACACTAATATCATCCTCAATGGGGAAAAACTGAGAGCTTTCCCCCTAAAGTCAGGAACGTGATAGGGATGTCCACTATCACCACTGCTGTTCAACATAGGACTAGAAGTCCTAGCCTTAGCAATCAGACAACAACAAAAAAATTTTTTAAAATCATACATGTTGGCAAAGAAGAAGTAAAGGTTCACTCTTCACAGATGACATTATACTCTATACGGAAAACCCCAAAAAGTCCACCAAAAAATACTGGAACTGATACATGAGTTCAGCAAAGTTGCAGGATATAAAATCAATGCATAGAAACTGGTTGCATCTCTATACACCAATAATTAAACATCAGAAAGGGAAATCAAGAAATAAATCCCATTTATAATTGCACCAAAAACCATAAGATGCCTAAGAATAAACTTAGGAAAGAAGAAAAAAAAGAAAAAAGAAGAAAGAAAAAAGAAGATGCCTAAGAAATAAATAACAAAGAGTTAAAATATCTGTGTGCTGAAAACTACAGAAAGCTTATGAAAGAAATTGAAGAAGACCCACAGAAATGGAAAAACATTCCATGATCATGGTTTGGAAGAACAAATATTGTTAAAATGTCTATGCTACCCAAAGCAGTCTATACATTCAATGTAATCCCTAACAAAATAACACCAACATTCTTCACAGAGTTAGAACAAACAATCCTAAAATTTGTATGGAACCAGAAAAGACCCTGAATAGCCAAAGTAATGTTGAAAAAGAAAACCAAAGCTGGAGCTATCACAATTTGGACTTTAAGTTATAGTACAAAGCTGTAATTATCAAGACAGTATGGTACTGGCACAAAAACAGACACAGATCAATGGAACAGAATAGAGATCCAGACATAGACTCACAAATGTATGGCCAATTAATCTTTGACAAAGCAGTATCCAATGGGAAAAAAGACAGTCTCTTTAGCAGATGAGGCTGGGAAAACTTGACAGCAACATGCAGAAGAATGAAACTGGAACACTTTGTTACACGACACACAAAAATAAATTCAAAACAGAGGAGACACCTAAACATGAAACAAGAAACCACCAAAATCCTAGAGGAGAAAACAGGCAGCAACCTTATTGACCTTGGCCACAGCAACTTCCTACTAGGCATGTCTCCAGAGGCAAGGGTAATAAAAGCTAAAATGAACTATTGGGGACTCATCAAGATAAAAAGCTTCTGTACAGTGAATAGAGCAATCAACAAAATTAAAAGGCTGCCTATGGAATGGGAGAAGATATTTGCAAATAATATATCAGATAAAGGGCTAGCATCCATCATCTATTAAAAAACTAATCAAATTCAACACCCCCCAAAAAAACAAATAATCCAGTGAAGAAATGAGCAAAAGACGTGAATAGAAACTTTTACAAAGAAGACATCCAGATGGCTAACAAGAAAAGATGCTCCACATCGCTCATCATCAGAGAAATCAAATTAAAACCACACTGAAATATCAGCTCACACCTGTGAGAATGGCTAAAATTAACAACTCAGGAAACAATAGATGTTGGTGAGGAAGTGGAGAAAGGGAAACACTTTTGCACTGTTGGTGGGAATGCAAACTGGTAAAGCCACTCTGGAAAACAGTATGGAAGTTTCTCAAAAAACTAAAAATAGAATTACCCTAGAATCCAACAATTGCAGTACTAAATATTCATACAAAGTATACAAAAATACTGATTCGAAAGGGCACACTCCCCCAATGTTTATAGCAGCACTCTCAATATTAGCCATAGTATGGAAAGAGCTCAAATGTCAACTGACTGACGAATGGATAAAGAAGTGGTATATAGAT
>NW_027533278.1:409-944 GCF_008692635.1 Crocuta crocuta | reverse complement strand
TGACGGGGGGGGGGGTGGAGACAAGATGGCAAAGAAATAGGGAGCTCCATGCACTTCGCTCGCACCCATCTCTCAAACAGAGAAGGCCTGAAGCCATAGGACACTGAGGCACAGGAGTTTGGGAAGAGAAAGAGACAGAGTACACTGGGAAGGCAACCTCATAAGTGCGTGAATGCGAACTGGGGAAGATAAAAGTGGGCTGGCCTGGAGACACGGAGACATGGAAGGAGGGGAGGGAGCCCCCCTTGTGGGCAGCCACGGTGAGTCGAGGGGAAAAGAAAGAGCCACTGAAACTGCTCATAGAACTGTCCCTGAAGAAGAGAAAAACCTCGGCTTGGAAGGTGAGTGTTTTCAGTTCTAGCTGGGGTGCTGACTTTGAACTGGGTGCCCCCGGTCCCAGAGGGAGCCAGGAAAAACTGCTCTGCTGAGCTCCCTCCCGGCACCATCCCCCATGGCATGGAGGTGGTGGGCCCAAGGCTCTGCCATCACTCCCCTTGACCCCCAGTAGCACAGAGGCGCCAAATCCGAGGCTGCA
>NW_027533278.1:0-325 GCF_008692635.1 Crocuta crocuta | reverse complement strand
GTTTGGGGACTGGAACCTGGAAAGGAGGCAGGGCTTGGGACAGAGAAAACAGCCCACCTTGGCTACACCCGTGGCACAGTGAGATCGGACCCAAAAGAGCGATTTGCAAAGTTTGCTTCAAGAAGGGACTGGAGTGCTGCCATTTTTCTCCCCACACGACCAAGGTGGGAACTCAGGGAGCTGCCCCGGGTCACAGTGGAGGCTAAGACCAGCCTACACCAAACCACGCCCATTCCCGCTAGAGAGCTGCTTTTTCTTAAATTAATTATTTATTTATTTAAAATAGTTTATTGTCAAATTGATTTCCATATAACACCCAGTGCTC
>NW_027533277.1:228899-337270 GCF_008692635.1 Crocuta crocuta | reverse complement strand
GGCCGCTGAGTACAATAAGATAGTTTCCCTGTTGATTTCTGTGGTCACCCCTTTATTGAACCCTTTCATCTTCACCTTGAGGAATGACAAAGTCAAAGAGGCCCTTCGGGATGGTTTGAAACGCTGTTGTCAACTGGTCAAGGATTAGATCTTTTTACAGCAGTTTTGGGTGGAAATGTCTTCACTATGATTATTCTATAACCTAGAAAACCCTTGCTACTCTCGTATAATTATCATATTTTCAAAGATTAGTAGTATACAACCTCCAATCCGGGCAGTTGGAGAAGACATGGCAGATAAAAATGAAACCCATTCTCTGCCCACTAGAATCTCATTCCTCAGTTTCTGATGGTTCCCTTCCTGAACCATGGAGGCATATCCTTGGGAAGTGGGAGAATTAAAGAAAGGTAATAATACATATATGTTTGTAGCTTTCTATAGTTCAGTTAATTAGCCTACAATGCATTTTTGAGGATGTATTTCCTAGGGGAGGAAGGAAGTGGGAGGAAAAGTAGGGGAGGCATCTGGCATAATCAGTATCATACACAAAGATACTCACTTTCTTTCGTTACCAGCTGTTATAGGGATTTTCCTATATTTTGTGCAATCTTGACGTGATGACTGTATGCACTTTAAATATTCTATGGTTTTCCTTTTCTCTGCTGGTTTATCATGTTATCCTGGCCCCATTGCTACTGCAGAGTACATACAATGCTATACACTTTGCCACAGAGCCAATCTAGAATGGAGACATGGAGATTGGAATACTTTTCTTTCAGTAGGTTGTAGCGAAGTAACAATATGAAACATTTGGGGACATATGGAGATTGAGACAAGTAAGAATTAAATGAATAATTCTAGAGAGAGCTTCCTGGGTTTTACAACTGCTTAAATCATCTATGTTTGTTGAGACTACTCCCAGACCCAGACTTTCGGCTTCATGATGTCTCTGGTTCTTTGTCTCCCAAATCCAGGTGTCTCAGTACCCTGTCATAGATTTTCTCTTTGAGGAGCATCAAAGAAATGAGAAGCTACCCTCTTAACTTGCAGCTCTTCAGAAATCCAGGGCATGGTTTTATGGCAATGCAACTGTAGGAAGCTCATTACGTTGGAGGAAGAGATTGAGGGTGGAATTTAAAATTATTTTTAAAATTATTTTTATTCTTTACTTTTTTATTTAAAAAGTTTATTTATTTTGAAAGTGAGAATATGTGTGAATGGGTAGAGGCGCAGGGAGAGACGGAGAGTGAGAGAGAGAGAGAGAGAAAAGAGAAGGGGAAGAGAGAGAGAATTCCAATCAGGCTCCATACTATTAGTGACATAGGCAGGGCTGAACCTCACTACCCTAAGATTTTGACCTGAACAAAATTCAAGAGTCATACACTTAACTTAATGAACCACCCACGTGCCCCAGGAAGGTTTTGATTAAATAATAACAGCATCTCCTCCAGCCCCCTACTGGGTGGAGATATTGAGCCACCCAGCAGTCAGAGATGGTGTTCCATAGGGTTGCAAAGAGTACTATGTGAGGATCCCTTCCCATTTGGTGAAGACAGAGAAGTCCACCAACCATGATATAGCTTATATTACCTCATATAGGTACCAGATGAGGTATTGAGTGGGTCCTTAATCTATCCCATTCTCTACTAGCCAAAAAACCAGGTTGTGATGGGGCTGCCTTGACTGGAAAATGTGTTGGAGACAGACACAAAAATATCTCCCCACCTCCAGGCTCATATCCTGAGGTTTACTCTCACCAAAAATATATTATTTTTCTCCTTCAGTAACCGAGGAAGGATGCCTTTACTCATTTATACAAAGGCTTTGCATTGCTTACATTGTACCTGGGCTGGTGGAGGCAAATTAGGAGGACAGAGAAGAGAGCCTCACTGTCCTCACTGGTTTCTTTGGTTTCTGAACCTGCCATCATCCATGCCTATTGCACCCTGGTTTCTGAACCTGTCATCACCCATGCCTATTGCACCCTGTCCTGAGTATCCTTTGTTCATCTGCCAACTGTATTCTTTTCATCTTCCTCTTTCCCCTTGTCCTTGAGCTCTCCTGTTCCTCTCTTTCCCTATTTTCCCTTTCCCCTCAAATCAGGCTCTGGCCACCCACTGCTAATGCATTTCCTATTCTTCCCCTTGTCCTCTATCATTTCCATTCTTCTCCTGTATCTCAGGGATGCAGTGCTCTAAACTGCGTCTCTGAATGCCCCGGACTAGGAGAAAAGAAGGAAAGTTCCAGGTCAAGTGACTTGCGATGGGGCATTAAGCATCCCTTGTACCAAAGGGAGGTTCTTCTGTTTGGTCTTTGTTTCTGAGTGAAGGAAAGTTACTGTCTATGTTAGTCTGCCTGGGCTGTCATAACAAAACACTACACACTTGGAGGTTTAAATAAGAGAAATTCATTTCTCATAGTTTTGGAGACTTAGAAGTCCAAGTTCAAGTTTCAGGCTAATTTAGTTTTGGTGTGAACTCTTTCTGGCTTGTATGTGGCCACCCACTGACTATGTCCTCCATTGGCTTTTCATTGGTGCGTGTTTGTGAGGAGAGAGGTAGCAAGGTCTGGTGTCTTTTCTCAGGACACTATTATTATGTGATGAGGGCCCCACCCTCCCAAATCATCTTCCCTGGGTGTCAGCATTTCAGCATGTGGATTTTGAGGAGACACAAACCTTCAGTCCATAACACTGTCACTGTGCCCCTGTCCTGCAAGCCATCTTATTCTCAACCATAATGCCTACTCTATGTTCACACTGTAGCTGGGAGACAGATACGTCTGTCCACCGAGGCTTAATTTCTCAACCAGCGGTTGTCTCCCACCCCAAAATGAAGTGAGATTCCTCACACCGTTTCCTCAATACTATATACACTATGAAACCTCAATAGCATTTGTTCTATTTGTTTTCTGTTTACTTTTCACAACTAAGTATATAGAGAATCAATATAGATATCTAAAAATAAATACTTGTAATATTTCATTCTATATATACATTACATCTTCTTTAACCATTTATTCAACCTTTGGCTCTTTCCATCTTTTGGCTGTGGTAGATCATCTGCTATAAACATCAGAGTGCATGTAGCCCTTTGAATTAGTATTTTTGTATTCTTTGGGTACATACTTAGTAGTGCAATTGCTGGATTGTAGGGTGTGCTATTTTTAACTTTTTGAGGAAACTCCACACTGGTGTCTGCACCAGTTTGCATTCCCATTAACAGTGCAAGTGGGTCCCCCTTTCTCCACATCCTCACCAACACCTGTTGTTTCTTGTATTGTTGATTTTAGCCATTCTGACAGGTGTGAGGTGATATCTCATTGTAGTTTTGATTTGCATTTACATGATGATCAGTGATGTTGAACATCTTTTCAGCTATAAGAGAAAATGAAATCTTGCCATTTGTTATAACATGGATGGTGTATGTTAAGGGAAAAAGTCAATCAGAGAAAAACCAATACAATATGATTTCACTCAAATGTGGAATTTAAGAAATAAAAAAAGTGAGCAAAGGGGAAAAAAGGAGAATGAGAATCAAACCAAGAAATGGACTCTTAACTCTAGAATACAAATTGATGGCTACCAGAGGGGAGGTGGCTGGGGGATTAAGTAGGTGATGGGGATTGAGGGATACATCTGTGATGAGCAGCAGGTGTTTCTATGGGCGTGCTGAGTCACTAAATTGTACACCTGAAACTAATAATACACTGTTTATAACATAACTGGAATTTAAATAAAAACTTTTAAGAAAGGAATAAGAAAATAATATAGATTTTTATTTGACTCCTAATTCGCATGTAATTACCATACACAAAATAAGTCTTGAGTGTAATTTGATGTATCTCAGATATGACATGTTGCAATTTTTTACCTAATTTAAATGTTAGCCTCTTAACATAATGCAAGTATATGTTTTTATGCTTAGTTATATGGTCATAGGTAAAATAAAAACAAAACTGAAGAGAGAATACTAGTTTTACCAGGAAGTTTTTAGTAGTCTCTGTTCTGGAAAAGTTCTTTGGTGAAAGAAAATGCTAATTCTTTGGTGAAAGAAAAACCTAACAGATAGTATCTGTTATATATATATATTATATATACATATACATATATCATATATACATATACACATATGTTATATGTATAACAGATACTATCAGATATATATACTTTTCTGCTTTATTTCCTACAGGTATTTCATTATATTCATTCTAAATGTTGCATAACTATTGGTGTGTATGATACAAATTAAAATATAATTTTCCTTAAAATTTTTTCTTAGTTTATTTTGAAAGAGATAGTGAGCTCACATGCACAGGGGAAGGACAGAGAGAGGGAGAGACAAAATCCCAAGCAGGCTTCGTTCCATTAGCACTGAGCCCCTCAGAGGCTGGAATTCACAAATTCATGACCTGAGCCGAGATCAAGAGTTGGACACTTAACCAACTGAGCCACCCTAGTCCATCTAAATTTTTTTATTTGTAATTTTTTTTAGAGAGAGATAGAGAATGTGAAGGGAGGCAGAAGGAGAGAGGGGGAATCCCAAGCATGCTCCATGCTCAGTGTTGGAGCCCAACTAGAGGCTCAGTCCCACGACCCTGGGAACATGACCTAAGCCAAAATCAAGAGTCAAAATATGAAATTTTCTAATCTAAATGAATGTTCCTTACTAGGAGATAAGGAGAAAAAACGGATTGGTATGTAATTAAAACTTCTGTTTCTTTTGCATAGCCACCTCAAATACTTATTTTTTTTGTTCCTGTTAGAAATACCTCCACTGTTTAATGAATATTCCTAATAAGTTTCAAAACTGAACAGGAATACAATTTGATGCAGGTTTGGGTGATTCCAAATTTTTCTCTTAAACTTCTTTGTTTTTTGTTCCATAAACGTGAGGAAATTTTTTCATTAAACATGGTGAATATAACTTTTATAACACTTGATTAATTTTTATACATTGACTATCTACTGCATAAGAAACTTTGCTGAATGCTTTGGAATCATATAGATGGAAGGAAGGAAGTATCGATTGTGTACTATATTTTTATTCAATACTGGCAATAACCTGCTAGGTAAGTAGTATTATGTTCACTTGACAGATGAGAATATAGAAACTAAAAGACATTTAACAATTAAACAACTTGCCAAAATATACTCAGCCATCAGCCATACCACTTCTAACTGATTGGAAAAAATTACAACTCTAGGAATCCTAAGTGATTCACATAATCTTTATGTGAATTCTGGGAATAGAGCTTTTATTCATTTATGATGGGAATATAAAATATTGTATCCTTAGTAATTCATAACAGATTTAATAAATACACTGTGGCCTATTCTCAAGTCTGTTAGTTCTTTCTTCATCTGTTTTAAGTTTCCTGATGATCTTATGAAAGGAATTCTTTTCTTTTTTTTTTTTTTACAATAAATGTTTATTCATTTTTGGGAGAGAGAGAGAGGGTGGGGAAGGGGCAGAGAGAGAGGCAGGGGCAGGGGATATCCAGCAGCCTCTGCACTGACAGCAGTAAGCTGGATGTGGGGCACAAACTCATGAACCATGAGATCACGACCTGAACTGAATCAGACACTCAACTGACTGAGCCACGCAAGTGCCCTGGAAGGGATTCTTTATCTCTCCTGTGATTTAAAAAAAAAAATTGTACTTTGATTTGATTCTTTTTTTACAGTTTTTATATTTTAGCTAAAGTTTCTTGTTTATAAATGCTGTGCATCTTTTTTAAATTGAATTTTGCATATTAATTATAGTTTTATTACTTTTGCATGATGTGAATATTTTCTGGTGTAACATTATACATATATTTTGTCTTTTTCACTTAAAAAAATTTTAGTACTGCTCTAGAACTGCCACATCCAACTTAACATGGAATTGATATTAGATATAAATTAACAGAGCCATTTAGCTAGGGAAATATTACTCCTTTGTAGCTCTCTTCCCTTCCTCCCTTTTGTGCATCACTGTGCATATTATATTTATATAGTTATAAACTCAATACATTGTTACAATTTTTTATGTAATGTGTAAAGAAACTGGGAGAGGAAAGGAGAACAAGTATATATTCATAGCATTTGTTAAATTAACCATATTTATCTTTTCTGGTTCTCTTCATTAGTTCTTCAGAATCAAGTTGCCATTCGGTGTCATTTCCTTTCTCCAAAACAGCTTTGCTCCTACTATTCATCTTTGCACTATCATTGACAAATATATTATATTTCTATGTTATCCACTGAACAATACAAGTATATACTTATTGTAAACAGTGCTTTTAAAATTAGTTAATGGAGTGGGGACACCCAGGTGCTCAATCAGTTAGCNCTGATGGCTGATGCTAGGACTTCCAGCACTATGTTAAACAGCAGTTAGCCATCCAACTCTTGATTTCAGATCAGGTCATGATCTCATATTTCATGAGTTTGAGCCCTGCATTGAGCTCTGTGCTGGCAGTGTGGAGCCTGCTTAGGATTGTCTCTCTCCCTCTTTCTATCCCTCTCCCCTACTCACACTGTCTCTGTCTCTCTCAAAATAATACATAAACTTAAAAAAATAAAATTTGTTAATGGAAGACAGGGAAAAAATTATACATTCATCTATATTTTATAATCACAGAATTACTTTTACCAGTGCTGTTTCTTTGCACATATCCTAATTACATCCTAGGGTCATTTGCTTATAGTCAGAAGAAATTTCTTTGCCATTTCTTGTAAGAAGACTCTGTTAGCAAAAAATTTTCAGTTTGAGTTTTTCTGGGAGTTTTTTTTAATGTTTATTTTTGAGAGAGAGAGAGAGAGAAAAAATGGTAGACGTCCAGAGAGGGAGACACAAAACCTGAAGCAGGCTCCAGGTTGTGTGCTGACAGCACACAGCCCAGTGCACAGCTTGAACCCTTGAACCATGAGATCATGACTTGAGCCAAAGTCAGATGCTTAACCAACTGAGCTACCCAGATGCCCTGTGTTTCTCTGGGAGTTATGTGTCTTTCTTTTGCTTTCATTTTTGAAAGATAGTTTTGGTGTATATAAGAGTCTTGATTGACCATGTTTTTTTCTTTCAGCACTCAAATATGTCATCCCATTACCTTCTAGTCTTAAATGTTTTCAGGAGAAGTCATCTGTTAATATTAATGAGTCTTGATGTATGTGAGGAGTCATGTTTTTCCTTATTGCCTTAAAGATTTGTTCTTTGTCTTTTAGTAATTTTAATATTCTGTATTTGTGTACAGATCTCTTTGAATTCATTTAACTTGGAGTTCATTGACTCTTCAGTGAGTAAATTAATGTTTTTCATCAAATTTGGAAAGTTTTCAACCATAATTTCTTTGAAGATTTCTTATTCTCCTTTGTCTCTCCTATTCTGGTGTTCCCACAGCTTATATTTGGTGCATTTAATAGACACCCTTATTTCTGTGCAGTTCTGTTCATTTTTCTTCACTCCTTTTTTAGTTACTTGGGTTATGAACATAGACTTTTTTGAGGAAAACACAGATCCCAGGATACCAAAAGACTTAAAGTTAACTACATAAGAATGAAATGTTTAAGTATAAAAACATAAATAAATGAATGAATAAATAGTGTGTTATTAAATTTTTTAAGTCTTTATTTTGAGAGAGAGAGAGTGCATGTGAGCAGAGGAGGGACAGAGTGAGAGAGAGTGAGGAGAGAATCCCAAGCAGGCTCCATTAGCATGGAGCCCAAAACAACATGAACCCATGAGATCATGACATGAGCCAAAATCAAGAGTCAGAGGCTTAACTGACTGAGCCACCCAGGTGCCCCAACTTCTAATTTTTTTAAATAAAGTTTTGCTTTGTTTGTGCATTAAGTTCTCTTCTAAATTGGTAAGTTCACAAAGAAAAATATAAATGGTTTTTGAAACTATGAAAGAGTCCAACTTGACTGAAATTAAGAACAGAACATTCAGCAAGAACACTTGTTGAATAACACTTATCTTTCAGACAATATGCTGAAAATATAGCGGGAAGCATAGTGGACATGGTCTCTTCCCTTATAGAGCATATTTGGTGAAGGGATATACCATACAGAGTAAAACCACACACACACACACACACACACACACACACACACACAGAACATATATAATTAAAATTGTGAATCATTCAGGAAAGAAATTATGAGGTTGTCTTAAGTCTGGGAGTGATCTTTGAGATAATTCCTGTAAAAGTATGAGGGAGAATATGTTCGGCCAGAGAGGAAGCTGACTGGTGAAGTTGTCACAGGGACTTCAATCCCAGGAGGAACCAATGCCATGGGGAGCTCTGGAGCTAGGATGGCTCTTTAGAATTGTCCTGACTGTGTCCCTAAACCAAACACAGGAACTGGGCACTTGCACTCCTGCATCAACAGGTCATTGGGTACAAGCCACCTTAGAGAAAAGGCTATAATCTTGGTGGAGGCATTTATTTTTAACTGAGGGCAGTTTCTAAGGATAACGTCAGCTATGGGGTAGGGATGAGTACCTTGGTCCTGAGGGGGGCCTGGGGAGTGCACACAGCATCTACTACAAGGGTATTTGGAGAGCACCTGACAGGGAACCTGAATACGTCTATGAAGGTTTGGGAAAGCATTTATAGGAAAGTGATCATGGGGTGCCTCAGTGGCTCAGTTAACTAAGCATCCAACTTCAGCTCAGGTCATGATATCACAGTTTATGGATTCGAGCCTGGCATCAGGCTCTGTACTGATAGCTCAGAGCCTGCTTTGGATTCTGTGGTTCCCTCTCTATGCTCCTGCTCTGTTTGTGCTCTCTTCTCTCAAAAGTAAATAAACATTTTAAAAATTAAAAAAAAATAAAGAAAGTGATCATTAACTGATGTGACATGAACAAGGTAAAGCTGGGTGGGAGCGAGCACATTAAGAGGTGCAACAGCATGCACTGAAGTCCTTGAAAGAACTAGAAGAATGTCACTGTTGCCAGACAGCATGGGGTGAAGAAAGGGAAACACAGACGACATTAGAGAAAAGCATTTCTGGAAGCCATGCAGATCCTTACAGAGCATGGGACTTTGATCAGTGAGCAGTGAGAAGGTTTTAATCAGGGGAGAGTCATGATCCAATCTGCGTTTTAAAAGATCAGTCTATAGCCATACTTATATCAGACAAACTATATTTTAAACCAAAGACTGTAACAAGAGATGAAGAGGGGCATTATATCATAATTAAGGGGTCTATCCATCAAGAATAGCTAACAATTGTAAATGTTTATGTGCCCAATGTGGAAGCACCCAAATATATAATAAATCAATCACAAACGTAAGCAAACTTATTGATAATAATACTGAAATTGTAGGTGACTTTAATACTCCACTCATAGCAATGGAAAGATCATCTAGGCAAAAATCAATAAAGAAACAATGGCCTTGAATGATACACTGGTCCAGATGGACTTAACAGATATATTCAGAACTTTTCATCCAAAAGCAGCAGAATACACATTCTTCGTGAATGCACATGGAACATTCTTCAAAATAGATCATATATACTGCGTCACAAAACAGCCCTCAACAAGTATAAAAGGATTGAGATCATACCATACATATGTCCTGATTGCAACACTATGAAACTTGAAATCAACCACAAGTAAAATTTTGGAAAGCCTCCAAATACATGGAGTTTAAAGAACATTCTACTAATGAATGAATGGGTCAATCAGGAAATTAAAGAAGAAATTAAAAATATATGGAAACAAATGAAAATGAAAACACAACAGTCCAAACACTTTGGGATATAGCAAAGGCAGTCCTAAAAGGAAAATAGATTGCAATCCAGGCCCATCTAAAGAAGCAAGTATGATCCAAAATACAGAACCTAACCTCACACCTAGAGGAAGTAGAAAGAGAGCAGCAAAGAAAGCCCAGCAGAAGAAGAGAAATAATAAAGATTAGAGCAGAAATACTACAGAATCCAAAAGCATATTAGAGGAGATCAATGAATCTAAGAGCTGATGTCTGAAAGAGAATAAACAAAATTGATAACCCCCTTAACCAGACTTCTCAAAAAGAAAAGAGAGAGGACCCAAATAGATAAAATCACAAATGAAACAAGAGAGATCACAACCAACACCACAGATACACAAACGATTATTAGATAATACTATGAAAAATTATATGCCAATAAACTGGGGATCTGGAAGGAATGGAAAAATTCCTAGACACCCACATACTACCAAAACTCAAATGAGAAGAAACAAAATTTGAACAGACCCATAACCAGGGAAGAAATTAAATCAGTTATCAAAAATCTCCCAGCAAATAACTGTTCTGAGCCAGATGGCTTTCCAGGGGAATTCTATCAGGCATTTAAAGCAGAGTTTATACCTATTCTTCTCAAGATACTGGCAAATTGAACTCAACAGTATATTAAAAGAATTATTTCCTCATGATCAAGTGGGATTCATTCCTGGGCTGCAGGTCTGGTTCAATATTCACAAATCAATCGATGTGATACATCACATTAATAGAAGAAAGGATAAGAGCCATAAAATCCTGTCAATAGATGCAGAAAAAACATTTGATAAAATATAGGATCTTTTCTTTTTTTTTTTTAAACGTATAAAGCTGTCCTGATTTACTTTTATTTCTGAGAGAGAGAGAGAGAGAGAGAGAGAGAGAGAGCGTGACACCGTGAGCAGGGGAGGGCCAGAGAGAGAGGGAGGCACAGAATCCGAAACAGGCTCCAGGCTCTGAGCTAGCTGTCAGCACAGAGCCCGACATGGGGCTCGAACCCACGAAACGTGAGATCATGACCTGAGCCGAAGTCGGACACTCAACCGACTGAGCCACCCAGGCGCCCTAGGATCTTTTCTTAATAAAAACCCTCAAAAAGTTCAGATAGAAGGAACATACCTTAACATCATAAAAGCTGTATATGAAAGGCCAACAGCTAGTATCATCCTCAGTGGGGAGAAACTGAGAGCTTTCTCTCTGAAATCACGAACATGACAGGGATGTCCACTATCACCATCGTTGTTTAACATAGTGTTGGAAGTCCTAGCCTCAGCAATCAGGCAACAAAATTAAATAAAACACATTCAAATTGGCAAAGAATAAGTTAAACATTCACATTTCACAGTTGACATGATACTCTGCATGGAACACCTGAAAGACTCCACCAAAAAACTGCTAGAACTGCTACGTGAAGTCAGCAAAGTCGCAGGATATAAAATCAATATATAGAAATAGATTGCATTTCTATACACTAATAATGAAGCAACAGAAAGAGATATAAGGAATTGATCCCATTTACAATTGCACCAAGAAACATAAAATTCCTAGGAATAAACCTAACCAAAGAGGTAAAAGAGCTATACTCTGAAAACTATAGAAGCTTATGGAAGTAATTGAAGAAGACACAAAGAAATGGAAAAACATTTTATGCTTACGGATTGGAAGAACAAATACTATTAAAATGTCAATACTACCCAGGGTGCCCGGGTGGCTCAGTCGGTTAAACGTCCGACTTTGACTCAGGTCATGACCTCACAGTTTGTGAGTTTGAGCTCTATGGGGGTCTGTGATGACAGCTCCCTATGGGAGCCAACTTCAGATTCTATGTCTCCCTCTCTCTCTGCCCCTCCCTACTCGCGCTCTATCTCTCTCTCTCAGAAATAAATAAACATTAAAAACTTTTTAAAAAATGTCAATACTACCTAAAGTAATCTACACATTCAATGCAATCCTAATCAAAATAGTGCCAGCACTCTTCTCAGAGCTAGAACAAACAATCCTAAAATTTCTATGGAATGACAAAAGACCCCAAACAGCCTAAGTAATGAAAAACAAAACCGAAGCTGGAGGCATCACAATCCCAGACTTTAGCTTCTACTACAAAGGTGTAATCATTAAGATCGTATGGTATTGGCAGAAAAACAGACACACAGACCAATGAAATAGAATAGATAACCCAGAAATGGCCCTACAAATGTATTGCCAACTAAACTTCAACAAAGCAGAAAAGAGAATCCAATGGAAAAAAGACAGTTTGTTTAGCAAATGGTACTGGGAGAACTGGACAGCGCCATGCAGAAGAATGAAACTGGACCACTTTCTTATACCATACACAAAAATAAACTCAAAATGGATGAAAGACCTAAATGTGACACAGGAAACCATCAAAATCCTAGAGGAGGAAACAGGAAAACACCTCTTTGACCTCAGCTGCAGCAACCTCTTACCTGACATGTCTCCAAAGACAATGGAAATAAAAGGAAAAATGAACTATTGTGATCTCATCAAGATATAAAGCTTCTGCACAGCAAAGGAAATAATTATCAAAACTAAAAGGCAACCCACGTAATGGGAGAAGATATTTGCAAATGATATATCAGATAAAGGTTTAATATCAAAAATCTATGAAGAATTTGCCAAAGTCAACACCCAAAAAACAAATAATCCAGTGAAGAAATGGACAGAAAATATGAATAGACACTTCTCCAAAGAGGGCATTCAGATAGCTAACAAATAGATGAAAAGATGCTCAACATCGCTCATCACCAGGGAAATATAAATCAAAAGCACAATGAGATACCACCTCACATCGGTCAGAGTGGCTAATATTAACAACTGCGGCATCAACAGATGTTGGCGAGGATGGGGAGAGAGGGGAACCCTCTTGCACTGTTGGTGGGAATGCAAACTGGTTTAGCCACTCTGGAAAACAGTGTGGAGGTTCTTCAAAAAGTTAAAAATAGAATTACCCTACGACCCCGAATAGCACTACTAGGAATTTATTCAAAGGATACAGGAGTACTGATTCAGAGGGGCACATGTACCCCAATGTTTATAGCAGTGCTAATAGCAAAATTATGGAAGGAGCCAAAATGTCCACCAATTGATGAATGGATAAAGAAGAAGAGGTATATGTATACAATGGAATACTACTCGACAATGAAAAAGAATGCAATCTTGCCATTTGAAACAACATGGATGAAACTTGAGGCTATTATGCTAAGTGAAATAAGCCAGTCAGAAAGATAGATATCATATGTTTTCACTCATATGTGGAGTTTGAGAAACTTAACAGAAGATCATAGGGGAAGGGAAGGAAAAAGAAGTTACAAACAGAGAGGAAGGCAAGCCATAAGAGACTCTCAAATACAGAGAACAAACTGAAGGAGGTGATGGAGGTGGAGGTTTGGTGGGTGGGAAAATGGGAGATAGGCATTGAGGAGTGCACTTGTTGGGATGAGTACTGGGTGTTTTATGTGAATGACGAATCACAGAATCTACTCCTGAAGTTAAGTAGCTAACGTG
Source organism: Crocuta crocuta (assembly GCF_008692635.1). Lineage (NCBI taxonomy): Eukaryota > Metazoa > Chordata > Mammalia > Carnivora > Hyaenidae > Crocuta > Crocuta crocuta. The sequence goes on along the minus strand of NW_027533277.1, from coordinate 323,989 downwards.
ACAACTAATTATTTTTAAAAAGATCACTCAAGCAGTTATGGGGAGAACAGAGTACAAAGAAGGAAGTGATAGAAGATGTGAGGGTCAATTAGCCGACTTGAGGCAGGCAAGTAAGGATAATTTCCTTCCATTCCTTCTTTTGTGGACAGGCACTCAGCCCTTAGGGTAATAACCCTATCTGTCCTACTAGATCATCAAGATGGCTCTTTCTTTCTTTGGTCCATGATGACTTCTCCTCTTGCCTGTGTCCCCAGGGTGCTTATGTGGAATATGGAAAAAATATAGACACGGGATGGCCTTCAGCTTTGGCCAAGTTTGAGTTTGGGCACTCACCAGTTTTACTCACATAAACAATCCAGTAATCAAGGGTAACTGTAGGTACTGAGTCTGGTGTGGTCTATGAAAGCCCATGATGTCTGGAAAGAGTTGATTCTGATGAAAAATTTATTTTTGCAGAGAGGTTCCATGACCAAAGGTAATGAGTGGAGAGACTCAGCAGGAGGCTGAGAAGCTTGGTGAATCACTAAAAGCCTTAAGGACTAGCTCAGGTTCTGCTAGGTAGCAGATGAAAGAGAGATCAGACATGTACATCCTTTCCCTGATATTTCAGATGAGAAAACCAAAGCCAGAGACTTGAACACTCATACCAAATTGAATATAACACAGCTAGTGGGTATGAAAAAGAATTAGCATTCAGGTTTCCGATTAATTTCAATAGTTTATCCACTACCTTGAGATCCTTTAACTTTCACCAAAGACATATNCTCATACCAAATTGAATATAACACAGCTAGTGGGTATGAAAAAGAATTAGCATTCAGGTTTCCGATTAATTTCAATAGTTTATCCACGATTGTGCACTACCTTGAGATCCTTTAACTTTCACCAAAGACATACATTTTCAAATTGCGCTCTTATGTTATAAGCTGTACTGGTGGTTTATATGTGTCATCTGTTTTACAAACTAAAGTAACTATTCTCTTAAGAGGTGCTTGCAGAAGGTTACTCAAAAAGTTGATAGAACGTGGTCAATGAGACATCTGTTTGGAGAATGGTCTGGGAATTACTTGTTACATTCTGACATCCATTAAGATTACTTAAGCCTGGTCTTCATTTTGTGTTCTTTTAACTTTCCCCGTCCCCACACCTAACCCGCAACCATATTCAACATATCTTACTTTGTCTACCTATTCTTTTTAGCCTCCAGTGTTACCTTTATACTTCAACTAACCCTACCTCATTTCTCTACCCATCAAGCCCCTAATGATGAGCCCTCTCCTGTTTATAGTTTGGATTTATTTAAAAAATATTTCCAACATTTTAAATATTAATTTATATACAATAGTGCAGCCATTTGAAGTATAAGTTTAATCGAGTTTTAACAAATCTATACATGCATGTAACTACCACAACGAAATTATACAACATGTTCATCACCCTAAATGTTTCTTTGTGCTCCTTTGGAATCAATCTCCATTTTCACTCCTAGCCTCAGGCTATTTCTGATATAGATCAGATTTTTCATTTCTTGAGTTTATTAGTGAAATAATAAGTACTTATGTCAGGATTCTTTTGCTTAATGTAGCCCTGTGCAGACTTATCCATGATTGTGCATCTATCAATAGATTTTTATTGCTGAGTAGTGTTCCACTGTAAGGATGTACCATTTATTTATCCATTCATCTATTAATCATCACTTGGGTTTTTTGAGTTTATTATGAATAAAATTGCATTCATAAAGATGTCTTTTGTGGATATGTGTTTTCTTATTGCTTGGGAAAATCTCTTAAGAGTGAAGTTGAATTATGGGTTTGTAGGGTAAGTGTATGTTTACTTTTTGTTATTTATATCACCAGCAGTGTCTGAAAGATCAAGTTACTCCACACCTTCATGTGGTTAAAATCAATTAAAGATATATGTTTGCATTTGTGTCTGAATTCTCTATTCTATTTTATTTGTTAATGTGTCCATTGGACTATGAGTCCATTGAACTATCATAGTATGTCAGTAACATAGTGTTTTGATTACTATAACTTTAAATTAAGCCTATAAATAAGGTATTGTGAGTCTCCCACCTTTGTCCTTCTTTTTCAAAATTATTGTGACTATTCTTAGTCCTTAGTAGTTGCATAGAAATCTTAGAGTCAACTTTTCAATATTAAAATAAAAATTTCCTGGGATTTTGAAGGACATTTTATTGAATTTAGAGAGTAATTTGGAAAAAAAAGGCATTTTAACAAATTTCAAGCTTCTGATTCATGAAAATACAATGTTAATTTATTTAGGTATTTCTCAGTTTATATCAGCAATGTTTTATAGTCTCAAGTGTATACTCATGTACAGTTTGTTATCTCTTAGTATTTAATATTTTTGCAACTTACTGTAAATTATAATTTTTATTTCCATTTCTAGTTTCTTGCTAGTATGTAACAATACAATAGATTTTTTATATATTGAGCCTTTATCCTGTGACCTTGTTGTTTTTCTTTCATAGTATATTGTCAAGTTGGATTCCATATAACACCCAGTGCTCATCAACAAGTGCCCTCCTACATACCTATCAACCCCTCCCCTCACCCCCCCCCACATTAGCCCTCAATTTGTTCTCAGTATTCAAGAGTCTCTCCTGGTTTGCCTCCCTACCTCTTCCCAACTATTTTCCCCCTTCTTCTCCCCCATGGTCCTCTGTTATGTTTCTCCTAGTCTTCCTATAAGTGGAAGCATATGGTATCTGTCTTTCTCTGCCTGACTTATTTCACTCAGCATAACACCTTCAAGTTCCATCCACGTTCCTAGACATGGCCAGATTTCATTCTTTCTCATTGCCATGTAGTATTCCATTGTATAGATAAACCGCATCTTCTTGATCCATTCATTAGTTGATGGACACTTAGGCTCTTTTCATGATTTGGCTATTGTTGAGAGTGCAGCTGTGAACATTGGGGTACATGTGCTCCTATGCGTCAGCACTCCTGTATCCCTTGGGTAAATTCCTAGCAGTGCTATTGCTGGGTCATAGGGGAGCTTTATTGTTAATTTTTTGAGGAACCTCCACACTGTTTTCCAGAGCGGCTGCACCAGTTTACATTCCCACCAACAGTATAGGAGGGTGCCCGTTTCTCTACATCCTCACCAGCATCAGGACTCCTGATTTGTTCATTTTAGCTACTCTGTCTGGCATGAGGTGGTATCTCAGTGTGGTTTTGATTTGTATTTACCTGATGAAGAGGGATGCTGAACATCATTTCATGTGTCTGTTGGCCATCTGGATGTCCCCTTTGGAGAAGTGTCTGTTCATATCTTCTGCCCATTTCTTCTTCACTGGATTGTTTGTTTTTCAGGTGTGGAGTTTGGTGAGTTCCGTATAGATTTTGGATACTAGCCCTTTATCTGGTATGTCATTTGCAACTATCTTTTCCCATTCTGTCAGTTGCCTATTAGTTTTATTGATTGTTTCCCTTGCCATGCAGAAGCTTTTTATCTTGATGAGGTCCCAGTAGTTCATTTTTGCTTTTGATTCCCTTGCCTTTGGGGATGTGTCAAGTAAGAAATTGCTGCGGTTGAGGTCAAGGAGGTTGTTTCCTGCTTTCTCCTCTAGGCTTTTGATAGTATCCTGTCTCACATTCAGGTGCTTTATCAGTTTTGAGTTTATTTTTGTGTATGGTGTGAGAAAATGATGTAGTTTCACTCTTCTGCATGTTGCTGACCAGTTCTCCCAGCACCATCTGTTAAAGAGGCTGTCTTTTTTCCATTGGATACTCTTTTCCACTTTGTCAAAGATTAATTGGCCGTATATTTGTGGGTCCAATTCTGAGTTCTCTATTCTATTCCATTGGTCTATGTGTCTGTTTTTGTGCCAATACTATACTGTCCTGATGATGACAGCTTTGTAGTAGAGGCTGAAGCCTGGGATTGTGATGCCTCCTGTTTTGGTTTTCTTCTTCTTTGGCTATTCAGGGTCTTTTGTGGTTCCATACAAATTTTAGGATAGTTTGTTCTAGCTTTGAGAAGAATGCTGGTGCAATTTTGGTTGGGGTTACATTGAATATTTAGATTGCTTTGGGTAGTAATGACATCTTAACTATATTTATTCTTCCAATCCATGAGCATGGAATGTTTTTCCATTTCTTTGTGTCTTCTTTAATTTCCTTCATAAGTTTTCTATAGTTTTCATCATACAGGTCTCTTATATCTTTGGTTAGGTTTATTCGTAGGTATTTTATGGGTTTTTGTGCAATTGTGAATGATATCAGTTTCTTGATTTCTCTTTCTGTTGCTTCACTGTTGGTGTATAAAAATGCAACCGATTTCTGTACATTGATTTTGTACCCTGCAACTTTGCTGAATTCATGGATCAGTTCTATAAGCTTCTGCTGGAGTCTGTCGGGTTTTCTATGTAGAGTATCATGTCGTCTGTGAAAAGTGAAAGTTTGACTTCTTCTTTGCCAATTCTGATGCCTTTTATTTCATTTTGTTTGATTGCTGACGCTAGGACTTCCAGCACTGTGTTAAACAACAGTGATGAGAGTGGACATCTCTGTCGTGTTCCTGATCTCAGGGGGAAAGCTCTCAGTTTTTCCCCACTGAGGATGATGTTAGCTGAGGGCTTCTCATAGATGGCTTTTCTGATGTTTAATTAAGTTCCTTCTATCCTGACTTTCTCAAGGGTCTTTATTAAGAAGGGATACTGTATTTTGTCAAATGCTTTTTCTGCATCTCTCAACAAGATCATATGGTTTTTATCTTTTCTTTTGTTGATGTGATGTATCACATTGTTTGATTTGCAAATATTGAACCAGCCCTGTAACCCAGGAATGAATCCCACTTGATCTTGGTAGATAATTCTTTTTATGTGCTGTTGGATTCGATTTGCAAGGATCTTATTGAGGATTTTTGCATCCGTATTCATCAAGGATATTGGCCTGTAGTTCTCTTTTTTTGAGGGGTCTCTGACTGGCTTGGGAATCAAAGTGGTGCTCGCTTTGTAGAATGAGCCTAGAAGTTTTCCTCCGATTTCTATTTTTTTTGGAATAGCTTGAGCAGAGTGGGTATTAACTCTGATTTAAATGTCTGGTAGAATTTCCCAGGAAAGCCATCTGGCCCAGGGCTCTTATTCTTTTGGGAGATTTTTGATAACTGATTCAATTTCTTCACTAGTTATGGGTCTATTTAGATTTTCTATCTCTTCCCGTAGAATTTTGGTAGTGTGTGTGTGTTTAGGAATTTGTCCATTTCTTCTAAGTTGTCCAATCTGTGGGCATTTAATTTTTCATAGTATTCCCTGATTATTGCCTGTATTTCTGAAGGACTGGTTGTAATAAGTCCATTATCATTAGTGATTTTGTGTATTTGGGTGCTCTCTCTTCTTTTTGAGAAGCCTGGCTAGAAGTTTGTCAATTTTGTTTATTTTTTCAAAAAACTAACTCTTGGTTTCATTGATCTGTTCAACTGGTTTTTTTTTTGATTCTGTATTTTTTATTTCTGCCCTGATTTTTACTATTTCTCTTCTTCTGCTGAGTTTGGGATTCTCTTATTGCTCTCCTTGTTCCTTTAGGTGAACTGTTAGATTTTGTATTTGTGCTTTTTCTAGTTCCTTGAAATATGCCTGGAGTGCAGTGTACCTTCCTCTTAGGACTGCCTTTGCCGCATCTCAAAGAATTTGAATAGTTGTATTTTCATTTCATTTCTTTCCATATATTTTTAAATTTCTTCTCTACTCGCCTGATTGGCCCATTCATTTTTTAGTAGGGTGTTCTTTAACCTCCATGTTTTTGGAGGTTTTCCAGACTTCTTCCTGTGATTGATTTCAAGTTTCATAGCATTGTGATCTGAAAGTGTGCATGGTATGATCTCAATTCTTTTATATTTTTTGAGGGCTGCTTTATGACCCTGTATATGTGCCATGCACACTTGAGAAGAAAGTGAATTCTATAGCCTCAGGATGTAGAGTTCTAAATATATCTGTCAAATCCATCTGGTCCAATGTATCATTCAAGTCCATTGTTTCGTTAATGATTTTCTGTCTAGTTGATCTATCCATTGTTATAAGTGGAGTATTAAAGTCCTCTGCTATTAGCACATTCTTATCCATGAGACTGTTTCTGTTTGTGATTGTTTTCTGTATTTGGGTGCTTCTGTATTTGCTGCGTAGACATTTAATAATTGTTATCTCTTCCAGATGGATGGACCCTGTAATTATTATATAGTGCCCTTCTTCATCTCTTGTTACTGCCTTTACTTTAAAGTCCAGTTTGTCTGAAATGAGTATGGCTACTCCAGCTTTCTTTTGACTTCCAGTAGCATTTTAGATATTTCTCCATCACCTTACTTTTTTTTAATTAAAAAATTTTAAATGTTTTATTTATTTCTGAGAGAGAGAGAGAGAGGCAGCATGAGCACAGAGGGTCAGAGAGAGAGGGAGATACAGAATCTTAAGCAGGCTCCAGGCTCTGAGCTGTCAGCACAGAGCCTGACACAGGACTTGAACCCACGAACCACGAAATCATGACCTGAGCCAAAGTGGGACACTCAACCAACTGAGCCATCCGGGTGCAATTGGAGCATTTAGTCCATTTACATTCAGTGTTATTATTGAAAAATATGGGTTTAGAGTCCTTTTTTTCTCTGTAGAATTCTNGTAGCAATAGCTTCTCTGATGTCTTCCATGATTTTTTCAAGCCCAGCGATTATTTTTATGACTATTGTTCTAAATTCTTGTTCAGTTATTTTGCTTATATCTGTTATTTTTTAAAACATTTATTTATTGAGACGCAGAGAGAGACAGAACATGAGCTGGGGAGGGGCAGAGAGAGAGGAAGACATAGAATCCAAAGTAGGCTCCAGGTTCTAAGCTGTCAGCGCAGAGCCCAGTGCGGGGCTTGAACCCACAAACCGTGAGATCATGACCTGAGTTGAAGTCGGCCACTTAACTGAGCCACCCAGGCACCCCTGCTTATATCTGTTTTAAGCAGCTCTTTAGCTGTCATATCTTCCTGGAATTTCTTTAGAGGAGAGTTCTTCTGGCTGGTCATTTTGGCTAGCTTTCTGTCTCTTGTTAGTTTTAAAATCTCATTATGCGCTCTGCACCTGCAAGTACCGCTATATTAAGGAAGGCTCATTGACTGTCTAGGGCCTGTCCGTGCAGGAAGTGTTCTTTTAATGTTGTCTCTTGTTCTCTCTTATTGTTTGATTATTTTATTTCCCTACATGTAGTGGTATTTGGGACTCTCCACCATGTGTACTTTGGCTTGTTTCTTGAGGTAGCCCTGGAAGAAAAAACAGACAAACACACAGGGAACAAAGTCACGCAAACGCACAGACAAATCCAACAAATGAGCAAACTGAAAGGGAAAAATAAAAAGAAAATTAGAAAAAGAAGAAGAAAAAACTCCAAAAGACAAGGGACAGTCTAAAAGTATAAAACCAGAATTTCCAGCTATAAATAGAGAGCGGGTGTATGCAGTGCTGATGGAAGAGCATATACACAGAGAGAAATGTCAGGGCGGGGAGAAAGCGAAATTGGACAATGACTAGGCAGAGAGACTAAGAGGCTTAATTCAGAGAGAGAAAGAGGAGTAAGGGGAGAAAGAAACGAAGATTGTGTTACTCAGATAAACTATATAGTCTGATTACTCCAGAGAGAGAGACAGAAAGGTAGCGGTAGAGGTGTAGAATATACATCTAGAGAATGGATTAAATGTGACTGTTTAAGCAAACCAATGATCACAGTGCCCAGTCCAGCAGAGGGGAGAGATAAGAGTCAGACAAGGGGAAAATATATCTGAATAGAAAGAATTGATCTAGAATTAATCACAGCAGTGTGTCCATGTTTGTCTTGCCTCAGGCTCTGGTAAAAAAAAAAAAGCAGCTCTCTAGGGGGTTGGGCTGATTTGGTGTAGACAGGTCTTAGCCTCCACTGCATCCCTCGGGCTGCTCCCTGAGGTCTCACCTTGGTGGTTGTGGGGAGCAAAATGGTAGAGCCCCAGTCCCCTCTGGAACTAAGCACTGCAAATCGCTTCCTTGGGTCAGATCTTCCTGTACTGCGGGTGCAGCCAAGGTGGGCTGTGTTCTATGTCCCAAGCCTCGCCTCATTTCCAGGTCCCAGTCCAAGCCCTTCATTGATACCACCTGAAACACAGTCCTGCCGGTCAGCCGCTTCTCCATTGCAGGGGGTCGAGCTGGAAGCAGTTTCTCCTGGTGCCACCTGGGACTGGGGGCACCCAGTTCAAAGTCAGCACCCCAGCTAGAACTAAGAACAGTTTCTGTCTGAGCCAAGGTTTTTCTCTTTCCCGGAGACAGTTCTATGAGCAGTTTCAGCCTCTCTTTCTTTTCCCCTTGACTCACTGAAGCTCCCCTCAAGGGGGGCTCCCTCCCCTCCCTCCGTGTCTCCAGTCCCAGCCCACTTTTATCTTCCCCAGTTCGCACTCACGCATTTATGAGGTTGCCTTCCCAGTGTACTCTGTCTCTTTCTCTTCCCAAACTCCTGCAGCTCAGTGTCCTATGGCTTCAGGCCTTCTCTGTTTCAGGCAAGCGAAATGCACAAAGCTCCCTACTTCTCCGCCATCTTGCTCAGACTGTTGTTTTTGTTTTGTAGACCTCTTAGGATTTTCTGCATATTGGATTATGTAATCTGCAAATAAATATTTTTTCTTTATTTCCCAACTGTATGCTTTTAATTTCATTTTCTTGCCTTATTGCATTAGCTAGGATGTCCAGTTTAACATTGAATAGAAGTGGTAAGAACAGATATTGTGACCTCTCTCCCTGTCTTGGAGGGAGAACTTAGGTCTTTCATCATCAGGTTTCATGTTAGCATAAGATTTTTGATGGATTCTATTATGAGTTTAAAGAAGATCCCATTTATTCTAGTTTGATCAAAGTTCTTAATCAGTGGATGTTGATTTTAGTGAAATGCCTTCTCTACTTATATTTAATTGACCATGTGGCTTTTCTCTTTATTTCTGTTCATATGATGAGTTATATTAATTAATCTCCTAATGTCAAACCAACCATGCATATCTGGAATAAAATTACCACTTTGTTATGGTACATTATTCTCTTTAAGTATTGCTGGATTTTATTTTCTCAATTTTACTAAAGATTTTTGTTTTCATATTCAAAAGGGATCTTAGTTTTCTTTTCTTTCAGTGTCCTTGATCCTTGGTACCAAGATTTAATTCTGACTTCATAAAATTAATGAGCAGTGTTCCCTTGTGCTCAATTTTCTGGAAAATTCAGTGTAGAATTGGAAATATTTCTTTCTTAAACATTTGATAGAATATACCAGTAAAGCCACTATAGTGGCTATAGTTTTCTGTGCGAGAGCATTTTAAATTATGAATTCAGTTATTTTCCATATTAAGAATACTTAGGAAATGTGTTTAATTTCTTTTTGAGTCAGTTTTGGTAATTTTTATCTTTCAAAACATTTTCTATTTCAATAGATTTTCCAATTAATTTCTCGATTAGGGTATTTTAAATGAATTATGATTATATTTTTAGTTAGTAGCAGATCAGGAAATCAAGAGTGCTCTTACCACAGTCTTAGTGTCAGTGTGAACCAATCCAAAAATCTTTGGATTGGTATTAATAGGAACCAATACGTTCAATAGATCTATCTTTTAGCTTAGAGGTGCCCAGACTAGGGATTTATCAGAAATATCAATGTGTATGGAGTTATGAATGTATAAAGATATTTATAGCATCATTTTTTCACAATAAAATTAAAACAACAATAAACAATGACCAGTAGAGAGCTAACTAATAAAGAATGAGGGTCCATATACTAGAACACTGTGTAGAAATAAAAGTGGGCAGCATGTGTAGATATGCTTTATGTATCTATTTATACATCTATTGTAATATATTGTTATGTGAGAGGGATAAGGTTTTAAAAAGGATTTTCACAGCATATTCTATAAAGAATATGCAGATACATTAGAAATTATTAGATTTTTTTCTAATATTACATGGTAATCTGTTTGGGCTTGGCAATGTCAGAAATGAGGAGGAAGATTATTCCCAGTTGATACCCTTCTGCATCTATTGACACTCTCAGATTTAACAGGTATACTTCAAATGAAATCCCAAATCCAGATAAATGTTTTGTAGGCGGTGCTATTTCTGTCTCACTCTAGCATAAAGCAGATGTACAACGTACATGTGTCAGTTGGTTCAGGTTGTAGATATAACTGCCTACGTTGTCTGTCTTTATGCCTCCCACTTTGAAGTGCCCAGCCGGCAAACATGGACACACCATCGAAATAACTGTAAGAATCATGCTTGAATGCATACAGATGCATGTGTGTGTGTTCTGAAGAGGGGAAACCTGAGACAATAGCAGAGAGTGGAGTACGATTTGGAGGTAGTATCTCTCCCCAGTGTTCAGGAAGGTTCTCAGGGTTAGGAGCAGGAGCCTCTCTAGGAAATGAGTGAAGAAGGAAACAGACTTTATAGGGGATTTCTGATGAAGGCTTTGGCTGGGACTAATATGCATGCTTTTAGGATATTGGTGCACATTTTAGCTGTCAATTGTAATGTGTCCTATTGGGGCTGGGGGATGATTTTTTTCTCTGAATAGCTAAGAGAATCAGGGAAGAGTCTAGGATATAGAGCAGAAGGGGTGATCTGCTTAGAGTCTGAGATGTCTCTTGAAACTTGGACTTGAGGCTTTTGAGAAGGCAGTAGTGATATTGAAAACTTGTGATTGGTGAGATTTCAGATTTCTTCATTAAGCAAAAAGTTTAGAAAGTTCTGACATTTAATTGGTCAGAAATGAGAATAACTAAAAGTTTCCTCTGCCTTCCTCAGTCTGATTGCTTAGGGACGCCCTGAACCTGGGCTAATTAAGAACAGGTACCTCAGCGACTAAATCCCATTGGGAAGGAGGGTAGTGGAAAGGAAGGAGAGAGAAAGAGACCCTCAGCTCCAACAATGTTGTTATTTCTGGACTTTTTACTCAGCTCCTCCTGAGTAAGTTGCTGTAGTCCCTGTATATTCATCATCAGTAGCCAGACAAGTTATCCAAGTCCTGGAAAGTCTGAGAAGGGTGGAGAGGACCCTCCATGGAGGTAAGTATTTTCTCAGGGGTTTCCTTTAGGGAGGAAAAAGTAAGGGAAGATCAAATTAGAGTTCTGGGCTTGGCTACCTGTTAGAAGAAAGGATGCCCAAAACCTAAAGAGTGGTTGAGGTCATCTCCATATCCCCACTACACAGCAGAGACCAGATTCATTTCTTCTCTGTTCCAATATTTAAAACAGTCACTACTAAGATTCTTTTCTATTTTTTCACCTAGTTTCCTATATGCAGAAATTGTAGAATGCAGATCATTGAGCTATCCCAATAATACCTGACCTGTTTGCCAATCATTCCAAACCACAGAGGCTTAGAGGAGGTGGCATGAGTAAGGGAAGTGAGGAAGAGAAAATGGTAATGTGAGCCATGAAGGTAAGTTAAGAAGAGTAGGATCCAGGGGGTATGGCCCAACTACTTGAATGAGGGTCAAGTACTATTTAATCAAATAGCACATATCCATATATCAGTCATGTACAAAACTTTATCAGCATGACTGTATAGCTCAACAATAATATGTATATATACATGTCCTTGCCTTCATAGGGTTTATATTCTAATATCATAGATGAACAATTAATAAATGAAATTAAATTTCCAGTCCATCTTCCTTGACTTATATTTATTTCAGCATGATTAATAGGCTAGTATCATAATTTTACTTACTTTTCTTGTATATAATCCAACATCCACCCTCCCCTTGAATGTAAGCTCCACAGGGCAGGAATTTTTGTTTGTTCTATTCACTGCTGCATTTGCTTAATGTTAAATGAAGGAATGAAATTAGCATACATATCAGATCAGGTAATAAAAAGTGATACAAGGAATGGCAAAGTCCAAAATGAACAAGTTATTCCTATTTCGTGTAGGGCTAGTAGAAAGAGTCCTCTGAGGAGATGACATTCGAGTAATGGGGTGGATAAAATGAAAAGTAGAAATCTAGACATCCACAGGGGCTATTGGCCTCAGATCTATCTTTGTCAGTTGCCAGGTGCCACCATTCCTCTATCCTAAAATTTTACAAAGCACGTGTGGTTAGTGAAGAATGATTCTGCCCTGGGAAATTACCTCAAGCTCCAGAGCTCTCATTTGTAGATGTTTCTGCTCTGTACTATGGAAGTTTATGATCTGGGGAAAGCAGGGGTCTTGGTCTTAGTCCTTTGTGCTTTTCTACTACCCCAAGATGGGTCTAGACAATACCAGTAAGGTTGCTCTATCGGGTTCAATGTTCCATGTTTTGAACACCACCTAGGACACCCTTATGTTATGTCATCTGCTACAGTTAACATAAGAAGTGACACAGTCTCAGGACTGGTGTGGCTGATCAATATAGCTTCATAACTGGCCAGTTTAAACACTCTTCTCCTCCGAGAATCCCCTGAAAAAAGGCATATCCTGTGATGCGAAAAGACAGAGAAGGTTTTCTTACCCCCAGTAAGAGATTCAGGAGTCTTCAACTAGTCCAGACAGGCAGCCTTGGGCTAGATTGCAGGTGATCACATTGATGTCTGACCTTATGCAGAACATTGCAGTAGGGGCATGTCACCTGGTCTTCAGGTTGGAAATAGTTTCTCATCCTAACCTGTCTTCCTTCTCTTTGGAGAACAGGACCATGTGAGCCATTCTACCAGTCTTTGAGCTCTAGGTTTTACAAGGAGCAGAAACAAGGAGTAAATGATGAGGAATATCTCCAGTGCTACAGAGTTCTGCCTTCTAGGCTTCCCTGGGTCCCAAGAACTACACCACATTCTTTTTGCTATATTCTTTTTCTTCTACTCAGCGACATTATTGGGAAACATGGTCATCATCGTGATTGTCTGTGTTGATAAACGTCTGCAGTCCCCCATGTATTTCTTCCTTGGTCATCTCTCTGCCTTGGAGATCATGATCACAACCATTACTGTGCCCATGATGCTTTGGGGTTTGCTGCTTCCTGGGATGCAGACAGTATCTCTGGCTGCATGTGTCACCCAGCTCTTCCTGTACCTTGCTGTGGGGACCACGGAGTTTGTGTTACTGGGAGCCATGGCTGTGGACCGTTACGTGGCTGTCTGTAACCCTTTGAGGTACAACATCATTATGAACAGCCACACCTGCATCTGGGTGGTCATCGTGTCATGGGTGTTTGGGTTCCTTTCTGAAATATGGCCAGTCTATGCCACATTTCAGTTTACCTTCTGCAAGTCAAATCTGTTAGACCATTTTTTCTGTGAACGCGGGCAACTGTTCAAACTATCCTGTGGTGACACTCTTTTCACAGAGTTTGTTCTCTTCTTAATGGCTGTTGTCATTATCATTGGTTCGCTGGCCCCAACAATTGTCTCCTACACCTACATCATCTCCACCATCCTCAAGATCCCCACAGCCTCGGGCCGGAGGAAAGCCTTCTCTACGTGTGCCTCTCACTTCACCTTTGTTGTGATCGGCTATGGCAGCTGCTTGTTCCTGTATGTGAAACCTAAGCAAACACAGGCCGCTGAGTACAATAAGATAGTTTCCCTGTTGATTTCTGTGGTTACCCCCTTCCTAAACCCTTTCATCTTCACCTTGAGGAACGACAAAGTCAAAGAGGTCCTTCGGGATGGTTTGAAACGCTGCTGTCGACTGGTCAAGGATTAAATCTCTCTACATCAGTTTTGTGGCCATGTCTTCACCAAAGATTATTCAGTAACTTAGAAAACCTCAACTCCTCTCTTATAACCGTTATCCCTTCAAAGATCAGTAGTGTATGACTTCCAATCTGGGCAGTTGGAGAAGACATGGCAGATAAAAATGAAACCCATTCTCTGCCCGCTAGAATCTCATTCCTCAGTTTCTGATGGTTCCCCTCCTGAACCATGGAAGCATATCTTTGGGAAGTGGAAGGATTAAAGAAAAGCAATACATACATGTTTGTAGCTTTCCATAGCTCCATTAATTAGCCTACAATGCATTTTTGAGGATATATTTCCTAGGAGAGGAGGGAAGTGGCAAGAAAGGGTATAGAGGCATCTGTCATAATCAGTACCAAAGGGAAGGTGCTCACTTTGTTTCTTTATCAACTGTTATAGGGATTTTCCTATACTTTTGTGTAATTTCTTGATGTGATCTGCTGGTTTATCATGTTATCCTGGCCTCATTGCTACTGCAAAGTACTTACAATGCTATATACTCTGCCACAGAGCCAATCTAGAGTGGAGGTATGGAGATTAGAATACTTTTCTTTAAGTAAGTTGTAGTGAAGTAACAATATGAAACATTTGGGGACATATGGGGATTGAGACAAGTAAGAATTAAATGACTAATTCTAGAGAGAGCATTCTGGGTTTTACAATGCTTAAATCTTCTAGGTCTGTTGAAACTACTCCCAGAACCAGACTTTCTGCTTCATAATTCCTCTGGTTCTCTGTCTCCCAAATCCAAGTGTCTCAGTGCCCTGTCACAGATTTTCTCTATAAGGAGCATCAAAGAAATGAGAAGCTATTCTCTTAACTCAAAGCTCTTAGGAATCTAGGGCATGGTTTTATGGCAATGAAACTGTAGGAAATTCATCATGTGGGAGGAAGCGATTTGAAGGAAGGTGGAATTTAAAATTATTATTATTATTATTTTATTAATTTAAAAAGTTTATTTATTTTTAAAGTGAGAATGTGTATGTGGAGAAAACTGAACCCTCTTACACTCTTGGTGGGAATGCAAACTGGTGCAGCTGCTCTGGAAAACAGTTTGGAGGTCCCTCAAAAAATTAAAAGGAGAACTAACCTATGACCCAGCAATAGCTCTGCTAGGAATTTATCCAAGTTGTACAGAAGTGCTGATGGATAGGGACACATGTACCCAAATGTTTATAGCAGCAATTTCAACAATAGCCAAATCAAGAAAAGAGCCTAAATATTCATCAACTGACAAATGGATAAAGAAGATGTGGTTTATATATGCAGGGGAATGCTACTGGGCAATGAGAAAGAATGAAAATTGGCCATTTGCAGCAATGTGGATGGAACTGGAAGGTATTATGCTAGGTGAAATAAGTCAGAGAAAGACAGATACCATATGTTTTCACTCATATGTGGATCTTGAGAAATTTAACATAAGACTATGGGGAAAGGGAAGGGGTAAAGGAAAAAGTTACAGAGAGGGAAGGAGGCAGCCCACAGGAGACTCTTGAATACTGAGAACAAACTGAGGGCTAGGGTAGAGGGGAAAGTGGGTGATGGGCATTGAGGAGGGCACTTGTTTGGATGAGCACTGGGTATTGTATGGAAACCAATTTGACAATAAATTACATTAAAAAAAAAGAAAGTGAGAATGTGTGTGAATGGATGGAGGGACAGGGAGAGAGAGAGAGGAGAGAGGGAATCCCAAGCAAGCTCCATGCTATTAGTGACACAGGCAGCGCTGAACCTCACTACCCTAAGATTTTGGCCCGAGCAAAATTCAAGAGTGAGACACTTAACTGGCTGAGCCACCCAGGTGCCCCAGGAAGGTATTGGTTAAATGGTAATGGCACCTCCTGTCATCCCTGTACTGAGTGGAGATATTGAGCCACCCAGCAGTCAGAGATGGTGTTCCATAGGGTTCAAAGAGTACTGTGTGAGGATGCCTTTCCATTTGGTGAAGACAGAGAAGTCCACCAACAATGATATACTTATATTACTTCATATGGGTACCAGATGAGGTATTGAGTGGGGTCTTAATCTATCCTGTGCTCTGCTAGCCAACCAATGGGTTGTGAGGCGGCTGCATTGACTGCAGAACGTGTTGAAGACAGACATAAAGATATCTTCCCACCTCCATCCTCATATCCTGAGGTCTACTCTCACCATAAAAATACTAACTTTCTCCTTCAGTAATCCAGAAAGGATGCCTTTACTAATTTACACACAGGCTTTGCATTGTCTACATTGTCTCTAGGCTGGTGGAGGCAAATTAGGAGGACAGAGAAGAGAGCCTCACTGTCCTCACTGGTTTCTTTGGTTTCTGAACCTGCCATCATCCATGCCTATTGCACCCTGGTTTCTGAACCTGTCATCACCCATGCCTATTGCACCCTGTCCTGAGTATTCTTTGTTCATCTGCCAACTGTATTCT
Source organism: Crocuta crocuta (assembly GCF_008692635.1). Taxonomy (NCBI): domain Eukaryota; kingdom Metazoa; phylum Chordata; class Mammalia; order Carnivora; family Hyaenidae; genus Crocuta; species Crocuta crocuta. The sequence continues at coordinate 307,849 of NW_027533277.1, read as the reverse complement.
TTTCATCTTCCTCTTTCCCCTTGTCCTTGAGCTCTCCTGTTCCTCTCTTTCCCTATTTTCCCTTTCCCCTCAAATCAGGCTCTGGCCACCCACTGCTAATGCATTTCCTATTCTTCCCCTTGTCCTCTATCATTTCCATTCTTCTCCTGTATCTCAGGGATGCAGTGCTCTAAACTGCGTCTCTGAATGCCCCGGACTAGGAGAAAAGAAGGAAAGTTCCAGGTCAAGTGACTTGCGATGGGGCATTAAGCATCCCTTGTACCAAAGGGAGGTTCTTCTGTTTGGTCTTTGTTTCTGAGTGAAGGAAAGTTACTGTCTATGTTAGTCTGCCTGGGCTGTCATAACAAAACACTACACACTTGGAGGTTTAAATAAGAGAAATTCATTTCTCATAGTTTTGGAGACTTAGAAGTCCAAGTTCAAGTTTCAGGCTAATTTAGTTTTGGTGTGAACTCTTTCTGGCTTGTATGTGGCCACCCACTGACTATGTCCTCCATTGGCTTTTCATTGGTGCGTGTTTGTGAGGAGAGAGGTAGCAAGGTCTGGTGTCTTTTCTCAGGACACTATTATTATGTGATGGGGGCCCCACTTATTGAGCTTATTTCCACTTAATTGCTTCCTAAGAGGCCCCATCTCCAAATTCATCTTCCCTGGGTGTCAGCATTTCAGCATGTGGATTTTGAGGGGACACAAACCTTCGGTCCATAACACTGTCACTGTGTCCCTGTCCTGCAAGCCATCTTATTCTCAACCATAATGCCTGCTCTATTTTCACACTGTAGCTGGGAGACAGATACGTCTGTCCACTGAAGCTTAATTTCTCAACCAGTGGTTGTCTCCCACCCCAAAATGAAGTAAGATTCCTCACACCATTTCCTCAATACTATATACACTATGAAGCCTCAATAGCATTTGTTCTACTTATTTTATGTTTACTTTTCACAACTAAGTACGTAGAGAATCAATACAGATATCCAAAAATAAATACTACTAATACTCCTTTCTACATATACATCACATCTTCTTTAACCATTTATTGAACCCTTGGGCTGTTTCCATCTTTTGGCTGTGGAAGATCATCTGCTATAAACATCAGGGTGCATGTAGCCCTTTGAATTAGTATTTTTGTATTCTTTGGGTACATACTTTGTTGTGCAATTGCTGGATAGTAGGGTAGTTCTATTTTTAACTTTTTGAGGAAATGCCATACTGTTTTCCAAAGTGGCTGCACCAGTTTGCATTCCCATAAACAGTACAAGTGGGTCCCCCTTTCTCCACATACTCACCAACACCTGTTGTTTCTTGTGTTGTTGATTTTAACCGTTCTGACAGGTGTGAAGTGATATCTCATTGTAGTTTTGATTTGCATTTCCATGATGATCAGCGATGTTGAGCATCTTTTCAGCCATAAAAGAGAATGGGTGGAGTATTAAGCTAAGGGAAATAATTCAGTCAGAGAAAAACAAATACCATATGATTTCACTCAAATGTGGAATTTAAGAAATAAAACAAATGAGCAAAGGGGGGAAAAGGAGAATGAGAGTCAAACCAAAAACCAGACTATTAATTCTAGAGAACAAACTGATGTTTACCAGAAGGGACGTGGGTGGAGGGATTAAATAGGTGGTTGAGATTAAGGGGCACACTTGTGATGAGCAGCAGGTGTTTGTATGGAAGTGTTGAATCACTAAATTTTACACCTGAAAGTAATATTATGCTGTTTGTTACCTAACTGCAACTTAAATAAAAACTTTAAAAAATTTTATGTTTATATTTATTTTTGAGGCAGAGAGAGACAGAGCATGAGTGGGGGAAGGACAGAGAGAGAGGGAGACACAGAATCTGAAGCAAGCTCCAGGCTTCAAGCTGTCAGCACATAGCCTGATGAAGGGCTCAAACTCATCAATCATGAGATCATGACCTGAGCCGAAGTTGTACGCCCAACTGACTGAGCCACCCAGGTGTCCTAAAACTTTTAAAAACACTAAAATTACAGACTTTTATTTAAACTCCTAGTTCACATGTAATTATCGTATTCAAATCTCAGGTATAATTTGATGTATCTCAGATGTGATGTGTTGCAACCTTTTAACTTATTTTAAATGTGTGCCTCTTAATATATATTTTATATTCTTAGTTATATGGTCATAGTTAAAATAAAAACAAAACTGGATAGAATACTACTCTTACCAAGAACTTTTTAGTAGTCTCTATTCTGGAAAAGTTCCTTGATGAAAGAAAATGCTAATCCTAGATCATATCTGTTATATACACATGAGAAGATATTCACTTTTTTCTGTTTTATTTCCTACAGGTATTTCATTATATTCATACTAACCATTGCATAAATATTGTATTTGATATGAAGTAAAATGTTTTTTCTTTAAAAAAATTTTATTTTTTTAAAATCTATTGTGAGAGAAAGAGAGAGAGAGATCTAGGAAGGGGCAGAGGAAGAGGGAGAGAGATAATTCCAAGTGGGCTCTGCACTGTCATCACAGAACTCAGCTGAGGGCTAGAATTCACAAATTGTAAGATTATTACCTGAGCCCAGATCGAGTCGGATGCTTAATCAACTGAGTCATCCAGGAGCCTCTAAATTCTTTTATTTTAAAAATTTTTAGAGAGAGAGAGAAAGAGAGAGAGAGCAGGGGAGGGGAGCAGAGGAAGAGAAGAGAATCACATTCAGGTTTCACTCCCAGTGCTGAAACCCGACTTGGGGTTGCAACCCTGGGAACCTGACCTGAGCCCAAATCAAGACCCCAATGCTTAATGACTGAGCCACCTAGGTGCCCCAAAATATGAAATATTCTAGTATAAACTAACGCTCATTATTAGGGGATAAGGAGGGAAAAAAGAGTGGTATATGATTAAAACTTCTATTTCTTTTGCATAGTCACTGCAAATATTTAATTTCCTTATTCCTAATAAAAATACCTTTTTATTAATATTGACGATAATTTTAAAAACTGAACAGGAATACTATATGACATAGGTTTGTGTGATTCCAAATTTTCCTCTTAAACTTGTTATTTTGCTCCATGAACATGAGGAACTTTTTTCAGTATATATGCTGAATATAACTTTTATAACATTTGATTGATTTTTATACATTGACTATCTACTGCAGAAGAAACTTTGATGAATGCTTTGGAATCATATAGATGGAAAGAAAGAAGTATTGATTATATACTAAGTACCTTGTAATTTCTGTATATTTTTATTCAATCCTGGCAATAACCCATTAGGTAAGTAGTATTATGTTCACTTAACAGATGAGAATATAGAAACTAAATAAGACATTAAACAGGGGTGCCTGGGTGGCTCAGTTGGTTAAACGTCCAACTTTGGCTCAGGTCATGATCTCATGGTTCATGAGTTCAAGCCCCTTGTTGGGCTCTGTGCTGACAGCTTGGAGCCTGCTTCAGATTCTGTGTCTCTCTCTCTCTGCCCCTACCCTGCTCATGTCTCTCTCTGTCTCTCAGAGTAAATAAACATTAAAAAAATTAAATAAGACATTAAACAACTTGCCAAAATATACTCAGCCATCAGTCATATCACTTCTATCTGATTGGAAAAAAGTAAAATTCTACGAATCCTAAGTGTTCATGTGAATTCTGATGAATAGAGCTTTTATTCATTTATGATTAGAATATAAAATATTATGGCCCTAGTAATTAATAACAAAATTAGGAAGCATATGCTGTGCCTATACACTGTGGACCTTTCTTGTCTGTTAATTCTTTCTTCATCTGCTTTAAGTCTCCTTATGATCTCATGAAAAAATTCTTTTTTAAATAAATGTTTATTCATTTTTGATAAAGAGACTGAGATACAGAGAGAGGGACAGAGGATTTAAAGTAGGCCTTACACTGATAGCAGTGAGGAAGGGAGAGTCAGAGAGAGAGGGAGAGTGAATCTCAAGCTCCATGCTGTCAGTGCAGAGCCCAAGACAAAGCTCGATCTCATGAACCCATGAGACCATGACCTGAATTGAAATCAAGAGTCAGAGGCTTAATTGACTGAGCCACCCAGGTGCTCCGATTTTTAATTTTTTAAATAGTATTTTTGCTTTATTTGTGCATGAAGTTCTCTTCTAAATTGGTAAGTTCACAAAGAAAAATATAAATGGTTTTTGAAACTATGAAAGAGTCCAACTTGACTGAAATTAAGAACAGAACATTCAGCAAGAACACTTGTTGAATAACACTTATCTTTCAGACAATATGCTGAAAATATAGCGGGAAGCATAGTGGACATGGTCTCTTCCCTTATAGAGCATATTTGGTGAAGGGATATACCATACAGAGTAAAACCACACACACACACACACACACACAGAACATATATAATTAAAATTGTGAATCATTCAGGAAAGAAATTATGAGGTTGTCTTAAGTCTGGGAGTGATCGTTGAGATAATTCCTATAAAAATGTGAGGGAGAATATGTTTGGGTGGAGGAGAAGCTGACTGGTGATGAAGTTGTCACAGGGACTTCAACCCAGGAGGAACCCATCCCTCTGGAGCTAGGATGGCTCTTTAGAATTGTCCTGATTGTGTCCCTAAACCAAACAAAGGAGCTGGGCACTTGTACTCCTGCATCCACAGGTCATTAGGTACAGGCAACCTTAGAGGAAAGGCTATAATATTGATGGAGGCATTTATTTTTAACTGAGAGCAATTTCTAGGGATAACGTCAGCTATGGGGTAGGGATGAGTACCTTGGTCCTGAGGGGGGCCTGGGGAGTGCACACAGCATCTACTACAAGGGTATCTGGAGAGCACCTGACAGGGAACCTGTTTTTGTTTTTGTTTTTGTTTTTTTTTTACAAATAGTTTATTGTCAAATTAGTTTCCACATAACACTCAGTGCTCATCCCCACAAGTGTCCTCCTCCCCTGCCCATCCCCCCCTCCCCCGCACATACATCAGTCCTCAGTTTTTGTCAGCATTCAAGAGTCTCTCATGGTTTGCCTCTCTCCCTTTCCCCCACCATTTCCGCCCTTCTTCTCCCCCTTGTTCCTCCATCAAGTTCCTCCTAATCCTCCTATACGTGCAAACATATGATATTTGTCCTTCTCTGCCTGACTTATTTTGCTCAGCATAACACCCTCAAGGTCCATCCATGTTGCTACACATGGCCAGATTTCATTGTTTCTCATTGCCATGTAGTATTCCATGGTATAGATAAACCACATCTTCTTGATCCATTCATACCTGACAGGGAACCTGAATATGTCTGTAAAGTTTAGGGAAAGCATCTATAAGAAAGTGATCATTAACTGATGTCTGGCATGAACAAGGCAAAACTGGGTGGGAATAAACCGAGCACTCTAAGAGGTACAGCAGCCTTGAAAGAATTAAAAGAATGTCAGTGTGGCTGGACAGCATGGGGTGAAAGAAGAGAAACACAGACAATATTAAAGAAAAACATTTCTAGAAATCATATAGATTCTTATAGCACTTGGGACATTGACCAATGAATTAACAGTGAGGTTTTAATCAGGGAGGAGACCTGATTCAATCTGTGTTTTAAAAGATCACTCAAGCAGTTATGAGGAGAACAGAATAGAAAGAAGGAAGTGATGGGAGATGAAAGGGTCAGTTAGCAGGCTTTTGAGGCAGGCAAGTAAGGATACTTTCCTCCCATTCCTTCTTTTGTGGACAGGCACTCAGCCCTTAGGGTAATAACCCTATCTGTCCTACTAGATCATCAAGATGGCTCTTTCTTTCTTTGGTCCGTGATGACTTCTCCTCTTGCCTGGGTCCCCAGGGTGCTTATGTGGAATATGGAAAAAAATATAGACATGGGATGGCCTTCAGCTTTGGCCAAGTTTGAGTTTGGGCACTCACCAGTTTTACTCACATAAACAATCCAGTAATCAAGGGTAACTGTAGGTACTGAGTCTGGTGTGGTCTATGAAAGCCCATGATGTCTGGAAAGAGTTGATTCTGATGAAAAATTTATTTTTGCAGAGGGGTTCCACGACCAAAGGTGGAGAGACTCAGCAGGAGGCTGAGAGGCTCAGTGAGTCACTAAAAGCCTCAACTAACTCAAATTCTGCTCCTTGCCCCTTCACTTTGGGCAAGGTAGAGATGAAAGAGAGATCAGACATCAGATATTTCAGATGAGAAAACCAAAGCCAGAGACTTGAACACTCATACCAAATTGAATATAACACACCTAATGAATATGAAAAGGAATTATCATTCAGGTTCCTGATTCTAATTTCAGTAGTTTATCCATGATTGTGCACTATCTTGAGATCCTTTAACTTTCACCCAAAGACATTTATTTTCAAATTGTGCTCTCATGTTATAAGCTCTCCTGGTGGTTTATTTGTGTCATCTGTTTTACAAACTAAAGTTACTATTCCCATAAGAGGTTCTTGCAGAAGGTTACTCAAAAAGTTGATAGAACGTGGTCATGGGTGCCTGAGTGGCTCAGTCGGTTCAGCATCCACACCTCTTCAACTTTAAACTTGACATCCTAGCTAATGCAATAAGGCAAGAAAATGAAATTAAAAGCATACAGTTAGGAAATAAAGAAAAAATATTTATTTGTAGATTACATAATCCAATATGCAGAAAGTCTGAAGAGATCTGAAAAACAAAATTGATCTACATCCTAGTATGTCAGTAAGATAGTGTTTTGATTACTGTAACTTTAAATTAAGTCTATAAATAAGGTATTGTGAGTCTTCCACCTTTGTTCTTCTTTTTCAAAATGATTTTGGCTCTTCTTAGTCCTTCATAGTTGCATAGAAGTCTTACAGTCAGCTCTTCAATATTAAAATAAAAACTTCCTGGGATTTTGAGTGACATTTTATTGAATCTGCAGACTAAGTTGAAAAAAAAAAGGCATTTTAACAAACTTCAAGATTCTGATTCATGAAAATACAATGCTTATTTACATATTTCTCAGTTTATCGCAGTGTTTTATGGTTTCAAGTGTATAGTCATGTACATTTTGTTGAATTAGTTTCTTAGTTTTTTGTTTTTGCATCTTATAATTAAAATTTTAAATTTTCGTTTCTAATTTCTTGCTACTATGTAGCAATACCATAGCTTTTTATATATTGAGCCTTTATCCTGTGGCCTTGGTAATCACCTATTATTTCCAGAAGATTTTTTCTTAGAATAGCTAAGAGAATCAGGGAAGAGTCTAGGATATAGGGCAGAAGGGGTGATCTGCTTAGTCTGAGATGTCTCTTGAAACCTGGACTTGAAGCTTTTGAGAAGGCAGTATTGGTATTGAATGTTTGTGATTGGTGAGATTTCAGGTTTCTTCATTAAGCAAAAAGTTTAGAAATTTCTGACACTTAATTGGTCAGAAATGAGAATACCTAAAAGTTTGCTCTGCTTCCCTCAATCTGATTGCTTAGGGACGCCCTGAACCTGGGCTAATTAAGAACAGGTACCTCAGTGACTAAGTCCCCTTGGGAAGGAAAGTAGTGGAAAGGAAGGAGAGAGAAAGAGACCCTCAGCTCCCACAATGTTGTTATTTCTGGACTTTTTACTCAGCTCCTCCTGAGTAAGTTGCTGTGGCCCCTATATATGCATCAGCAGTAGCCAGACAAGTTATCCAAGCCCTGGAAAGTCTGAAAAGGGTGGAGAGGCCCTTTGATGGAGGTGAGTATTTTCTCAGGATTTTCCTCTAGGAAGGAAAGAGTAGGAAAAGATTGAGTTTAGAGTCTGGGTTTGGCAGTCTGTTAGAACAAAGGAGGCCCAGAGCCCAAAGAGTGGTTGAAGTCATCCCTGAATCAAAGGGAAGATTCATTTCTTCTCTGTTCCAATATTAAGAACAGTCACTGCTAAGATTCTTCTACTTTTTTTCACCTAGTGTTCATTACACAGACATTGTAGAAATGGAGATCGCTGAGGTATCCCAACAATTCTGTCCTTGACCTGTTTGGCCATCATTTCAACCCACAGAGGCTTAGAGGAGGAAGCATTAGTAAGGGAAGTAAGGAAGGGAAAATGGTAATGTGAGCCATGAAGCCAAACCAAGTAAAGTAGACTCCAGGGGGTATGGCCCAACTACTTTAATGAGGATCTAGTACTGTTTAATCATATGGCACACATCCAAGCATCCATCATGTATAAAACTTTATCAGCATGACTTTATGGCACAACAGTAATATATATATAAACACAACAGTAATATATTATATATATGTTTATTTATATATAAATATATCCCTGCCTTCATAGTTTATATTCTGGTGTTACAGATTAACAATGAATAAATGAAATTAAATTTCCTGTTCATCTTCTTTGCCTTATATTTATTTCAGCATGATTAATAATCTAGCATTATGATTTTACTTACTTGTCTTATATATAATCTAGCATCCACCCTCCCCTTGAATGTAAGCTCCACAGGGCAGGAAGTTTTTGTTTGTTTTATTCACTGCTGCATTTGTTTAATGTTAAATTAAGGAATGAAATTAGTAAATATATCAAATCAGGTGATAAAAAGTGCTACAAAGAATAGTAAAGTCTATAAACTAACAAGCCATTCCCAATTGGTGTAGGGTAACTGGAAAGAATCCTCTGAGGAGATGACATTTGAGTAATGGGATGAATAAAGTGAGATGTCAAGTTTCAGACAGACATCCTAAGGGTCTACTGGCCTCAGATCTATCCTTGTCAGTGCCAGGTGCCACTTTTCCTCTCCCCCAGCACTTTGCAAAGCACATGGAGGTAGAGAAGAATGATTCTTCCCTGGGAAATTATCTCAAGTTCTAGAGTTCGCATTTGTAGATGTTTCTGTTCTGTACTATGGAAGTTTACAATCTGGGGAAAGCAAAGATGTTGGTCTTAGTCCTCTAATGCTTTTCTACTACCCCAGGTTGGGTCTAGACAGTACCAGTAAGGATGAGGCATAAGGTTCAAAGTTCCAATTTGGAACATCACCTAGAACACGTTTACATCATCTGCTACAATTAACATAAGAAGAAGTGACACAGTCCCAGGCCTGGTGTGGCTGATCAACACAGCTTCATAAGTGGCCCATTTAAACACTCTTATACTCTGTCCCCTGATAGAAGGCATATCCAGTGCTGTAAAAAGACAAGGAAGGTTTCTTATCCTCAGTAGTGATGAATGAGTCTTCATGCAGTCCAGACAGGTGGTCTTGAGGTAGATTGGTGGTAACTACATTCAGGTCTGGCCTTGTACAAAACATTGCAGTAGGGGCATGCCACCTGGTCTTAAGGTTGGAAACAGTTTCTGATCCTAACCTGTCTTCCTTCTCTTTGGAGAACAGGACCATGTGAGCCATTCTACCATTCTTTGAGCTCTAGGTTTTACAAGGAGCAGAAACAAGGAGTAAATGATGAGCAATCTCTCTCGTACCACTGAGTTCTGCCTTCTAGGCTTCCCTGGGTCCCAAGAACTACACCACATTCTTTTTGCGATATTCTTTTTCTTCTACTCGGCAACATTAATGGGAAACACGGTCATCATCGTGATTGTCTGTGTTGATAAACGCCTGCAGTCCCCTATGTATTTCTTCCTTGGTCATCTCTCTGCCTTGGAGATCTTGGTTACAACTATTATTGTGCCAATGATGCTTTGGGGATTGCTGCTTCCTGGGATGCAGACAATATCTCTGGCTGCATGTGTCACCCAGCTCTTCCTGTACCTTGCTGTGGGGACTACAGAGTTCGCATTACTGGGAGCCATGGCTGTGGACCGTTACGTGGCTGTCTGTAACCCTTTGAGGTACAACATCATTATGAACAGCCACACCTGCATCTGGGTGGTCATCGTGTCATGGGTGTTTGGGTTCCTTTCTGAAATATGGCCAGTCTATGCCACATTTCAGTTTACCTTCTGCAAGTCAAATCTGTTAGACCATTTTTTCTGTGACCGAGGGCAACTGCTCAAACTATCCTGTGGTGACACTCTTTTCACAGAGTTTGTTCTCTTCTTAATGGCTGTTGTCATTATCATTGGTTCGCTGGCCCCAACAATTGTCTCCTACACCTACATCATCTCCACCATCCTCAAGATCCCCACAGCCTCGAGCCGGAGGAAAGCCTTCTCTACGTGTGCCTCTCACTTCACCTTTGTTGTGATCGGCTATGGCAGCTGCTTGTTCCTGTTTGTGAAACCTAAGCAAACACAGGGTGTGGAATACAACAAGATAGCTTCTCTATTGATATCAGTGGTTACCCCTTTCCTGAACCCTTTCATCTTCACTCTGAGGAATGATAGATTCAAAGAAGCCCTTCTGGATAGAGTGAATCGCTGCTGTCAACTGATCAAGGATTAAATCTTCTACCTCAGTTTTGTGTGGAAACACAGTAATCATTGGGGATTATTCAGCAACCTAGAAAACCCTAATTCTTCTCTTATCATTATCATCCTTTCAAAATCAAATAGTGTGTACAATTCCCAGTCAGGCCATGGAAGGAGACAAGGCAGATGAAAATGAAACCCATCTGTGCCCGCTAGAATCTCATTCTTAAGTTCCTGTTACTCCCACTATTGAACCATGGAAGCATATCGTTGGGAAGTGGGAGGAAGGAGAGAAAAGAAACACATATATTTTTGTAGGAATCTGTAGCTCCGTTAATTCATTTATACATACATGAAAATGTATATCCTGATGGAGGAAGGATATGGTAGGAGCCTAAGGGTGCAGGTCTGGAATAATTAGAGTACCAAGGGGAGAGAAGCTCATTTTTTGTTTGTTTGTTAACTGTTGTAGGGCTTTTCTATATTTTGTCCAATTTCTTGACAAGATGACCATATGTATTTAAAATATTCTGTGTTTCTCTTTTTCTCTTGTGGTTTGTCATATTATACTGGTTCCATTCTACTGCAAAGTAAATGCAATGTTATATGCATTTCGCCACAGAGTGAATCTAGATTGGTGAGGTGGGGATTGGAATACATGTTTTAAAGTAAATCTTTGTGATGTACATATATGAAATTTTTGGGATATTTGGGAATTGAGACAAATAAGAATTAAATGACTAATTCTAGAGAGAATTAGTGCTTTACAGCTGCTTAAATCAACTGTTTCTGATGATACTGCTCCCAGACCCAGACTTTGGGTTTCATAATGCCTTTGTTTCTTTGTCTCCCAAATCCATATGTATTAGTACCTTTCCATAGATTTCTCTGTGGGTAGCACCAAAGGAATGAGAAGCTACCCTCTTAGCTCACAGTCCTTCAGGAAGTCCAGGGGAAGGCTATTTAGTAATGCAATTGTAGGATATTCATAATGTTAAGGAAAGGATTGGATGGAAGGTGTTGATTAAATAAATGGTAATACTCAGCACCTCCTGCCAGCCCTGAATTGGGTGGAGATATTAGTCACCCTGCAGTGGATGATGGTGTTCCATAGGTTTGCAAAGAGTACTGTGTGGAAATGCCTTCTATTTGGTGAGGACAGGGAAGACCACCACATACGATCTAGTTGATTTCACCTCATCTGGGCACCAGGTTTTGAGTGGGGTCTTAATCCAGCCCCTGCTGTACTAGCCAACCAATAGGTTGTGATGGAACTCCATTGGCTAGGGAAAGGGCTGAAGGTTGCTACAAAGGTATCCTTCCACATCCAGGTTCATTTTCCGAGGTCTGTCATTTTTTCTCCTTCAGTCATCCAGAAAGGATGATGTCTTTTCTAATTTGGACAAAGGCTTTTCATAGCCTATGTTGTCTTTGAGCTGGTAGACCAAATTAGGAGGACAAAGTCAAGAAAGCCTCACTGTCCTCATCAGTTTCTTTGTTTTTTCCATTTGCTATCACCCATGCCTCTTGCACTCTGTCCTGATCACCCTGTGTCCATCTACCAACTACGTTTTTTCTTCTTCCCCTCTCCCTTTGTCCGTGAGCTCTCCTGTTCCTTTCTTCTTCTTTCCCTTTCCCCCTGAATCAGTCTCTGACCGCCCAATGCATTCCTCTTCTTCCCCTTCTCCTTTACCAACATTCCCATTCATTTCCTGTATTTCAGGGATGCAAGGCTTTAAACTGCCTCTCTGAGGGGTGCCTGGGTGGCTCAGTCGGTTAAGCGTCCGACTTCGGCTCAGGTCATGATCTCACGGTTCGTGGGTTCAAGCCCCGCGTCAGGCTCTGTGCTGACAGCTAGCTCAGAGCCTGGAGCCTGCTTCAGATTCCATGGCTCCCTCTCTCCCTGACCCTCCTCTGCTCACACTGTCTCTCTGTCTCTCAGAAATAAATAAAACATTTAAAAACATAAAAAAAATAAACTGCCTCTCTGAACGCCCTCAGCCATCAGGAGAGAGGGAGAGTTCCAGGTCAAGTGACTAGTAATGGGGCATTAAACATCTCTTGTATCAAAGACAAGGCTGGTGTTTGGTCTTAGATTCTGAATGAAGGAAAGTACTGTTTTGAAGGAAAGTATCTGTTTTAGTGTGTGGGGATTGCCATAACAAAACACTAAATTTGGTGGTTTAAACAAGAGAAATTTTTTTCTCATAGTTCTGGAGACTGAGGTGTCCAAGATCAAAGTTCATGCCAATTCAGTGTCTGGTGAGGGTTCTCTTGTAGATGGCCACCTTTTCTCTATGTCCTTAATTGGCCTTTGTTTGTTGTGTGTTTGAGGGGAGAGAGCGAGCTCTGGTGTCTTTTCTTATATGGAACAGAGACTCATATGATCAGGGCTCTGCCTAATGACCTCATTTCAACTTATGTACCTCCTAAGAGGCCCCATCTTCCAATACAGCTGCAGTGGGTGTCAGAGTTTCAACATATGGCTTTTGAGGGGACACAGATTGTTAGTCCATAACATAGTCATTATGCCCTTGCCCTGTAAGCCAAGCTTATTCTCAACCAAGATGCCTACTCCATGATCCTATTGGGAGCTGGGAGAGAGTTCAGTCCATGGGAAGCTCTAAGTTCCCAAGCTTAGATATCTCCTACACAAAAATGAATGAGATGCTTCACACCGCCCCCTCTCTGCTATGTACACTGTGCATAGCAGCAATCTCTTGCTCTATTTATTTTTTGTCTCTACTCCTCACAACTGAGTATATATATAAACACTGCAGGTATTCAAAAAAGAAATATTAAGTATAGGCACTTTTTTGAACATCTTACTTACATGGAACTACCATACTCAAAATAAGTCTTACGTATACTTTGACATATGTCATATGTAATGTATTGCAGTTTTTATTTAATTTGCACATTGGCCTTGTAACATATACTTTTTGTTGTTATTTATATATTCATAGTGAAAGCAAAATCAAAATTAGAGATGATACCACTTTCTTTTTTATTTTTTTAATGTTTTTTTATTTATTTCTAGGAGAGAGAGAGAGAGAGACAGCGTGAGCAGGGGAGGGTCAGAGAGAGAGGGAGTCACAGACTCTGAAACAGGCTCCAGGCTCTGAGCTGGCCGTCAGCACAGAGCCCGACGTGGGGCTCGAACCCACGAACCACGAGATCATGGCCTAAGCGAAAGTCGGACGCTTAACCGACTAAGCCACCCAGGCGCTCCAGATGATACCACTTTCAACCCAGAAAGATTCTGATAGTCTCTTCTGGAAAAATTCCTTGGTGAAAATAAAATGCTTACCAAGTTAGCTAGTATCTGTTACATAGCTCTAAGAAACATTTATCTTTTCTGTTTTATGTCTTATAGGTATTTCCCTATGTCCAATATTAATAATGCATAAATATTAGTGTATATTATACAAATTAAAATATAAAATTTATTTTATGCTTATGTTCCTTATCAGGAGATGAAGAAAAAGAAGAGAGTGGTGTATAATTAAAACTTCTATTTCTTTTGCATAGCCACCAGAATATTTATTTTCTCTTCCCTAAATTGAAATATCTCCAGTGTTTTATTAATATTGATAAAGAATTTTTATGGGTGCCTGTGTGGCTCAGTCGGTTAATCGGCCGACTTCGGCTCAGGTCATGATCTTGCGGCTCACGAATTGGAGGTCTGGGTCGGGCTCTGTGCTGACAGCTCAGAGCCTGGAGCCTGCATCAGATTTTGTGTTTCTGTCTCTTTCTCTCTTCCCCTCCCCTGATCATGCTCTGTCTCTCTCTTTGTCAAAAATAAATAAAAAAATTAAAAGCACATATTAACAATGAATTTTTTAAAAAAAGAACAGAAATACAACTTGACACAGGTTTGTGTGATTCCAAACTTTGCTTTTAACTTCCTTGTTATTTTGTTCCATGAACATGAGGATCTTTTTTCAGTAGAGACACTGAATATAACTTTTATATCATTTGATCAATTTTTCTGTATTGAGTATGTACTATATAAGAAACTTTGTTGAATGCTCTGGAATCCTATATATGGAAAGAATGAAGTATTAATTGTATACTAAGCACCTTGTAATTTCTGTATATTAAAATTTTTTAAAAAGTGTTTATTTACTTTTGAGAGAGAGAGACAGAGAATGAGCAGGGGAGGGGCAGAGAGAGAGGGAGACACAGAATCCGAAGCAGGCTTCAGGCTCTGAGCTGTCAGCACAGAGCCTGACATGATGCTTGAACTCACACAAACCATGAAATCATGACCTGAGCCAAAGTCAGATGCTTAACCAACTGAGCCATCCAGGAGCCCCAATAATTTCTGTATATATTTTTATTCAATCTTGGCAATAACCTGTGAGGTAAGTAGTAACACATTTACTTAACAGATGAGAAGATAGAGGCCTAAGGAGGTTAAGTAACTTGCCGAAGTTTCCATAGTCATCAACCATATCAATTCTATAAGATTAGAAAAAAACTGTAAAACAGTAAAACTGGGAATACTAAGTACTGATATGAACGCTCAAGAATAGGAACTTTTATACATTTTTGGTGGGAATATAAAATATTATGGCCCAAGTAATTAGACAGTAGCAAACTTAGTAAACATATGCTATACATATATAATATAGTATATTCTCAAATCTGTTGATTCTTTTTTCAGCTTTGTTGAGTCTACTGATGAGCTTATGAAAGCAGTTCTTTTCCCCTCATGCAGTGTTTTTAAATTTATAATATCTTCATTTGATTCTTTCTTGCAGTTTTTATTTCTCTGATGAAATTCCTTCTTGTTTATGCATGTTGGCCACCTTATCCACTATATCATTTTACGTATTAATCATAGTCACTTTACTTTTACACAAGTCAATATTTACTAGTATAACATTTTATTTGTTTATTTACTTGGACTATAGTACTTTATTTTTAAATTGAAGTATAATTAACGTATAGTGCTATAATAGTTCCAGATGTATGATGTATTGTTTTGACTACTCTATGCATTACCCAGTGTTTACCATAATAAGTGTAGGCACCATACAACATTAGTACAATATTATTGACTATTCCTTATGCTGTGCTCTTCATTTCCATGCTTGTTTATTTCATAACTCAAAGTTTGTACTTTTTAATCCTGTTTATCTATTTCACCCATTTCCTAACCCACTTCCCCTCTGGCAAACACCAATTTGTTCTGTACTGAGTTTTTTTGGTTTGTTTGATTGTTTTGTTTTGTTCATTTGTTTTGTTGTTTAGACTCCACATATAAATAAAATCATATGGTATTTGTCCTTCAATGTCTGGCTTACTTTACTTAGCATATTACTCTCTGGGTCCATCTGCCTCAAATGGCAAGAGCTTATTTTTTTATGAATGAGTAATATTCCATTATATATATATGTTTATCCATTCACTTAGGATGGATAACACTTAGGTTGCTTTCTATCTTGGCTATTGTAAATAATGATACAATAAACGTAAGAGTGCATATATCTTTTCTAATTAGTGTTTTCATTTTCTTTGGGTAAATATTCAGTAGTAAAATTACTGGATCATATGGCATTTCTATTTTTAATTTTTTGAGAAAACTCCATATTGATTTCTACAGGGGGTGCACTAATTTCATTCCCGATTGTGCACAAGGATTTCTTTTTATTCACATCCTTGCCAACCCTTGTTATTTCTTGTATTTTTGTTTTTAGCCATGTTGACAGGTGTGAGGTGATATTTCATTATAGTTTTTATTTGTATTTCCCTAATGATGAGTGATGTTGAGCATCATTTCCTGTGTCTGTTTTGACATCTTTAAGTCTTCTTTGGAAAAATGTCTATCCAGGCCCTTTGCCCATTTTTAAACTGGATTATTTGTGGGGTGTCTTTTTATCTTTTTTGGTGTTCAGATGTGTGTGCTTTTAAATAATAATTTAATAATAATTTTTAACTTAATGATAATTTCAATTTTAGATCATAACTCTTCATCAGATATATCATTTGCAACTATCTTCTCTCATTTAGTAGGTTGCCTTTACATTTTGTTGATGGTTTACTTCACTGTGCAAAAGCTTTTTATTTTGATATCTTTGATTGTTTTCTTTTTAAAGTTTAAAACTTTTTTTTTTGATGATGCTCTATGGCTTGCCATATACATCTTAACTTAGAATTGACTTCAGGTGTATACTAACAATGCCAGTTAGCTAGGGAAACATTACTTCTGTGTGGCTCTCTCCTCTTCCTCCTTTTATTACTGTTATTACCTGTGTCTATATAGTTATAAACTTAGCAATACATTGTTACAATTATTACTTCATATATTTTTATTTAAAAAATTTTAGTTTATATATTCTTTAAAGAACCTGGAAGAAGAAAGGAGAGCAAGTCTATATGTATAGCATTTGTTGTATTATCCTTATTTACCTTTTCTAGTAAATAAGGTGCTCTTCATTTTTTCTTTAGATTCAAGGTGCCATTTGGTATCATTTTCTTTCTCCAGAACAGCTCTGGCTCTATCCATCTCCTTTGTGCTGTTATTGGCAGAGTTATTGTATTTGTTTATGTTATCCATTCAGTAATACAACTAGGTACTTATTGTTTTGTACAATTGCTTTTAAAATCAGTTAATGCTCAGTCAAAGACAGATATCATATTTTTCCACTCATATGTGGAACTTGAGAAATTTAACAGAAGACCTTGGGGGAAGGGGTAAAAGTAGTGACAAACAGACAGGGAAGGAGGCGAACCACAAGAATCTTAAAAACAGAATAAACTGAGGGTTGATGGGGGGGAAGTAAGGGAAATTGGATGATGGAAATTGAGGAGAGCATCTGTTGGGATGAGCACTGGGTGTTGTATGTAAGTGATGAATCATGGGAATCTACCCTCAAAACCAAGAGCACACTCTATATACTGTATATTAGCCACATTAACAATAAGCTATATTAAAAAATAAATAAATCAGTCCATAGTAGGCAGGGGAAGAAATACGCATTTATACTATTTTATATCATTACAAAATTACCCTTACCACATTATGGATTTAATTACTGCCTGAGATTGTTTGCTTTTAATTGGAAGAGATTTCTTCAGTATTTCTTGTAAGAGGGTTGTGCTAACCACAAAATCTCTGTTTTAGTTTTTGGCAATGTCTTTCTTTGACTTCCATTTTTAAAAGATAGTTTCACTGGATATAAGATTCTTGATTGACTATGCATTTATTTGTTTATTTTTATTTAAGTATAGTTTACACGCAATGTTACATTAATTTAAGGTGTACAAAATAGTTATTGACCATGCTTTCTTCTTTCAGCATCTGAATATATCATCCCATTGCCTTCTGGTCTTAAAATGTTTCAATGAGAAGTCAAGTAGTTAATCTTATTGGTGTCCTCTATTACCCGGGAAGTCTTTCTTTTGCTGCTTTGAATTTTTCCTTTGCCTTTTAGAAAATGTACTATTATGTTTTAGTTTGTGAATTTCATTGAATTTATTTTACTTGGATTTAATCGACCTTTGTGGATGCATATACCACATACCATTTAATACCATAATACCATTAGGTATTAAAATTTAGAAAATAACTATTATTTTTTGAAATATTTTTTATTATCCTATGTATCTCTTCTATGCTTCTAGTGCTCCCATACATATATGTTGGTGAACTTAATGGAGTCCCATATTTCTCTGAGGCTCTGTTCATTTTTCTTCATTATTTTTTTCTTTCTGTTTTTTCTGTTGCATTATTCCTATTGATCTATCTTCAGGTTTACTAATTTATTTTTCTATCAGTTAAAAATCTACTATTATGCTCTTCTACTGAATTTGTTTGTTTGTTTATTTATTTTGAGAGAGAGAGAGAGAACACATGCAAGGGAGGGGCAAAGAGAGAGAGGGAGAGAGAGAATCCCAAGCAGGCTCCACACTGTCAGCACAGAGACTGACATGGGGCTTGAACTCACAAACTGTGAGATCATGACCTGAGCTGAAATTAAGAATTGGATGTTTAACCAGCTGAACCATCTAGGCACCCCATCTTCTCTTCTACTAAATTTTTGATTTCACTTATACTTTTCAACTCTTGAATTTCCATTTGTTTTTGTTTTTTAATTTTGATCTCTTTGTAGATATTCTCTATGTGGAGAAACTTTGTCGACCTATGTTCTTCTTCTTCCTTAAGTGTTTTTTTCCTTTTGTTGTTTGAACATATTTTTATGGCTACTTTCACGTTTATAATGGCTATTTTGAAGTCTATGACTACAAAATGTGATATCTGGGCCCTCAACAAACAGTTTCCGTTGTGTTCCTTTTGTATTATGTATATGTCATACTTTGTTTCTTTATATGTCTTGTAATTTTTATTGAAAACTAGACATTTTATATACTATATAATAACACTCTGGATGCTGGCATTCCACCTCAGGGGCTTGTTGATATAGTTGCTTGTTGATTTGTTTAGTATTATGGCTGGACTATTTTAGTCCATTTCTCTGGCAGTGTGTACCCTCCAGGGTCACTCCTTAGAAGCCACAGTCTTAGGCATACGCACAGTCTCCCTAATGTAACAGTGGTTTTAACATGACTCTCTCTTTCTCTTATCACACCAAGTTTTTAGGCTGTACTGATTCCTAGCTAATTCTTCTACTGTTTTTGACAATGTCCTAGGGCATAAATTGCTCCATAGTTGGGTTCAATTAACTTAAGATTCCTTTACAGAGGTAAGTTTTGAGGTCAGAGTTTGACATTTATTCTGACCTCAGGAAGGCATATCTTAGATGTCTCTTTCTCTGTTAAATTAGCTGCCCTATACTTTTCTTTGTACCCCTTTATGAAGTTACCACATTCCTCTTTTGCTCACTACCAAAACCTTTATTGTTTTTGAAAGTACCCTTAGGGTTGAACTTCCCCACACTGTTTCAAATAGTTCCTTCAGAGCTGGCTGTCCCCCCTGGGAAAAATATCTGGGACATGACTCTGTAGCTGGGATTGAGGACAGTGGCGCAATTTTTTCTAAGTGATACCCCTGCTTCAGTTGCAGGGTGCTGGGCAGTGGCAATTGTTTTTGAACATCGTGGCTTGCCTTTCCGCAAAGGACGGTGATTGAGGCTCTCATATTCTCAATGTGCTGCTCTTGAGGTAGAGCCTCTGCTATATGAATGGAGACTGAGTAGGAGCAGGGAGTCCCAAATCTGTTGTCTGCACTCTCCTGGAAATTAGCTTTTGCAGCATATAGTTGTGAGAGAGGAAGAGGAAGAAATGCAGAACTCTGCCCCTTTTGGGAAGATGCTGTGGCCCTTGACTTGGAGCTGGGGGTAAGAGAGCCCACTGTTCTTGGCTATACCTGCCTGAAGTGGAATTTCCATCATACTGAATTGGGAAGGAGGAGGAAGGTGTTGAGTCATGGTTCGTGCCACAGACTCTTGCTGTTCTTGCCAGATTCTTTTGAATAAATGTTCCTTCAGTTGCTATATGCCTTTAGTACAATTTCCAGAGACTTTAAATATTTTTAAATGGTTGTTTTAAAATCTCTTACTGATAGTTCCAATATCTGGATCTGCTCTGAGTTTAGTTACATTACCTTTCCTCTTAAAAATACATTGTTTTTTGTGAGTGTGTGTGTGTGTCCCATATGTTTTAAAATTAAATTTTGTATATTCTATGTAGAGCAGTCGAATCTGAGGTAAATAGTATTTATGCCTCAAAATAGGCAAACTTTTTTGGTCCAGTTGTAAGTTTGAGGAGTTCAGTTAATATGATGACGGAGTTGAGATGGATTGAAGGTATTTTGTTGCCTTTAGTGAATCAGATACTTCAAATTCCTTTAGTGGTGGGACTCTGTGCCTTGGTCTTAAAGTATCTAGACTGGATATATACATTATTGGATTTAACATAGAACAATAATCAACTTGATACTTTATATTTCTGAAACGTTTTTAAATCTTTATAGTGCTATTACAACTGTTTTTGACACTGTTGACCCTTCCTTGCTCTATCCATAGTTATATTTGTATGAGGGATAATTCCCTATCTTGTGGCCATTGTTCTCAGTATGCTCAGATAGTCTACTCTTAGTGAAACACTTTTTCATTACCCTTTCTCCCAAATTTATTTTCTTTTTTTAAATTTTTAAAAATGTTTTGTTTATTTCTGAGAGAGAGAGAGAGAGAGAGAGGAGGGGAGGGTCAGAGAGAGAGAGGGAGATACAGAATCTGAAGCAGACTCCAGGCTCTGAGCTAGCTGTCAGCACAGAGCCTGACGTGGAGCTCGAACCCAAGAACTGTGAGATCATGACCTGAGACAAAGTCAGACGCTTAATGGACTGAGCCACCCAGACATCCCCCAAATTTATTTTATATTAATCTCAAGGCCACAAATGTGCATGGTTTGAGATAGAGTTTTCCAAAAATCACTCATGTATACAAATATTCTTTTTATTTTCCTAGACCTCCATTTCTTCAGTATGCTTAGCACTAAGTATGATTCTTTGAAAATTGACCAGGTTTTAAATCTGTTTTCTCTTCTTCACCACTAAATAAAAACTTTTCTTTTCTAGAATTCTCTTTTTATTAACTTTTACTTTTACCTTCTATTCTTTTTTTGAGAATAGGATGTTAACAACCATGCTGAAGACAACAAAAACTGTTTTAATTTTATAAAGATTAATACAGGGTCTAACATTACACACACAAGCAATTACATAATTTATCTCTAACTCCCTTGAAATTTGCTTGTTGTTGGAATCTTCTTTCTAGTTACTTCAGACAATCCCATTTTTATATGAGATCTGTCTCTCACTAGATATCAAAAAAAGTATGTCTTTGCTGAGGTGATTTTTTGGAAGTTGTTGTGGAAATGGGATTGTTGGCAGACCCTACTCAGCATCTCCTCTACCAGCTCAGTGCACTGNGATTCAGCCAATGGCTCTTCTTCAGACAATTGCCCATGGCTGGACAGAAGCCATGCAGGAAGTTTATAATCTACCATTCTCCAGAGAAAGACTGACTGACTGACTGACTGACTGACTGACTGAGAGATATAGAAAACCATTCCACTTGCCTCAACATGCAACCAACTCTATGGAACAATTCTTTTGTCAAAAGTCCTATGGGACCAGGCTAAACCAGTCCTCAGTTGAGACCAATCTTTGGTTAGCCTTCTTTCCTTGAACTATTCTGCTTCCCTCACTCTTCCTTTCCAGAGAGCACTTTTGCCATAAATCACTTCCTCAGGAATCCTTGTCTCAGGCCATTTCTAAGGAACCCAATCTAAAACAGTTGGTATGAGAAATGGTCTTAAAAGCAAACACAAATGAGGAGAGTCTGGAGGTGGATCACTTGTTGGTCAGATGTCAATCACTGACAGCTTAGATAGACCCTAGAATGATTATAATGATATATCAAATACAATTGTTAAGATTTTACATTCTGGTAGACTAGTATCTGAGAGGTCCAAGGAAAATAGAAACTGTAAGGAAAATGGAGTTTTGTAGATATTGTGAAGTGCCATTATTGAGGAAAGAAAACGGCAGGCTCAGCTCTATTTAAAGCTAAGTGTGAGACTTCCAGGGCGCTCTTTGGCAACATTAAAGACACTCACTCTCTATAGTCAGAGGACTGACAGAGGGAAGAACAGACACAGAATTTAATTATAAAAGTAATATAATTTCAAAGAAGGCCTTGCTACCTCTCCTTGTTCCAGAGATAGGGCCCTGATAGGAAATCAGTGGCGCCCTCAGTCTCAGTATGATGATTTCTGGGTAGATACCAATGAGAGCTTTGAACACCCAGATTCCTCTGAATTCTCTTAATCTGCAGTAATGGCGCATTCTCCTATTGGAAGATATGCCCCCTCCCTTCCTGTAGGACCAAAAGAAGTCACATAAGACACAGGCCTTATAAAACAATGATAATTTCCTCAAGATCTGCATCCATATCTTCTCCTACCAGATTCATAAATTAGGTTTAATCTCCACAAAACCAGGGAAGAGCTAAATCTGCCAACATAAGAGCGATACACATCAAAGTTTCTGCAAGAACTGACTAACATGCACTAGCAAGCACTGGGAGAGCCTGCTTAGGAGTGAATTTAGAGGGTGGGGAATCAAAGGATAGTTGGAACTTAAAGCTGAATAAGAGAGAGTTTGTTGATATGGAGCCACTCCACTCCCCCACCATGCAGGATTAACACCTTGGCAAGGGTCCTAGGGAAAAAAGGTCTAATGTATGCTATTTTCTGACTCATAGAATTCTGAAAAAAGTGAGAGCCCTCATTGAATTAAATAGAAGTGCCAAAAGTTGCCTTGGAAGCCTCATAAGGAAGGAATCAAAAGGCTTGTAGAAGTAGAAATGTATAATGGGGCTATTATATAAGACTGAGAAGCCCACAAGTTTACCATGTTGCTTGGGAGGGAGGCCTAGAGGATATTCTGATCAACAAAGTGATAAAAACATATGGTTAGGGAGGACATCAGCTGAGGCTATTGTTCTGTTGTTACAGAACTGGGCTTCCTAATGGCAAAAGCACACAGGTAACCAGAATAACAGAGATCACATGGCAACTCTTAACTGTCAGATGCAAAGTGCACATACTTTCTCTATTAGGCAGCAAGGTCAAAATGGCAAACAGGAGGAATCTGAGCTGCATCTTTGGATATAGAAAATAGAACATGGTGTTCATGATGCAAGGTATATGGGCAACCAGCAAGAATACTGTTTAGGGCACATAATTGAAAGAGATTAAGAATGAATGAGAAGGCTCATATTAGCGCCTCCAATGGAGTCATGATCCCTTTGCCCAGTCTCCAGATTTTAACCAGCTCTTAACTGAAGTGTCATCAAATAAAAGAGTGTGAAGTACCAGAAGAAGGACCCTATGATACCAGAAAAAGTATGTTCAGTGTGATTTCCCCAGATTTGCCCCTAAAGCCTACAACCATTTGCTTGGATAACCATCACTAGAGAAAGGGGGAATATTCAGACATTTTAAGAGCTGTGGGATATAGTAGGAGTTGAAGCTTATATTCAGGGATATAAAGCAACAGCAATGCTACCTTATTAGAGAAATATATGGGAGCCAGGTAATTAATGGAGTTTGGATCCAAATATCTTGTAGTGGCTTCACTGGATTCATCTATTCTTAACTCTTTTTCTCCCTGTATTCTTCTCCATTTTCCCCCTTTCTCTCTTCTCCTTTCCTCTCCTCTTCTACCTCTCTAAATTCCAATCTCTCTCTGTCCCTCCATTCCCCCTCCCCCATCCCACTCTCCCTCTTTTATAAACACAAACTGCAAATACTCATTCTGCATCAGGTCCTATACTAAGTACTGAGAATTCAAAGATGAGATCCAGACTCTTCCATCAAGGAGCTCACAGTGCAAGGAGGGAGAGGGGCAAGTCAGGGAACAGCACAATATGATAGGGTCCCCCAGAGAGTCATGCATAGGGGGGCGTGTCAGCATAGAGGGGGAGCCTCCAACTCAGCTAGGAAGGAGTAAAATAAGGAAATGATTCTCAGAATCAATCATGTTTGAAAGAAAAATGATCATTATCAGGTGGAAAATGGGAAATCCCCTGTGTTCTTATGCTCATTTTCAACTGGACCTGACTTCCTTCAAGGTTAGTCTATTGGCATGTATTCCTAGTCATGTTAAATAGATGTTTCAGAGAAGACACAGCTGGTGTTCAATCAACCATAAGAACGTTCAGAAAGCCATCTTGGAAGCAGGCACTTCCCCCTCAGGAATTTGGATTCTAGAAAATAACTGGCTTTTGCTAGCTTATATTATTTCTCTCTTACAAATGAGCTACCTTCCTAGAGCCACCCAGAATACTCCAAGATGTGAGTAGAAATCCGTTCCAGCTAGAGAAGCTATAAATGCAGAAGAGAAGCTTCCCCAGGAGCCCAGATTTTTCTCCTGAATTCTCTCTTGCCTTTGGAAGATGATTAATAGAGAGACATGGAATTTACAACCAGGCTTAAGCTCAAGTCTTTACCATTTCTGAGTTGTGTGACCCCAGGTCAAATATCCAACCTCCCTGAGAATTACAAGGTTGACCTCTGAGGAAGTTGCATATAATATATGTCTAAATTCACATAATCAGTGTCCATGCTAGAAATTAAACTTGGATCTGCCAAATTAAAGAGCAGAAGGTGGACTGAAGCTCCAAGAGAGAGCATGTACTGAATGGGCAGGTTCATGGTAACAAGCACTGCAAATTGCTTAGGTCACTTAGGAATCAGGGGAAATCAGGAAAGATTCATGGTCAAATCCTAGAAAGAACTTGCCAGGAAGCAGAAATGTAGGTAAAATGCAAAAGAGAAAAACCCAAACAAACAAATGAATGTTGATAGATGAAGGGGTCTGTAGATTAATCTATAGGCAGGATCACAGACTCAAAGTAGGCTAAGCCCTCTCTCAGTGACCAGACCAGATGTGATTGGAGCAGGAGGCTAGGGAGGCTGGAGTCCACAGCACAGAGATGACATCTACATGACAAGCCTAGTGACGGTCATTGTGTTCTTTCTAAGTGTGAGAGATCTGCTTCTTTAAGTGGGATACCTTGAGGGTCAAGCCACATGAAGAAAAAAGGAGACTAAACCAAAATGTTATGCAGTGATGTGGGGCATCTTAAGAGAGGGAGGTGTTGATGAAGCAATGACTCTAGAATATTGTGTGTGACAGGAGACAGTGGGTAAGCTGTCTGGTAGACCTCGCTGGACTAGGAGGTGAATTACCCAAGTAAGCATGTTGAAAGAAGTCAGTATGCACAAGCAAGGTGTTAGAAATTTAGGGTGACTAAAAAACAAAAAAGAATTAGAAAAAGATTGACCACATCTAGTGATATGATAAGTTGGCCAATCTTTTACTTACATGTGGGTTATAGTGGTGATTTTTTCCATTCGTGTTAAAATAAAAGTATAATTCATTGGTGTAATTTTGAATAGGAAATTGGAGGGATGAAGGAGGAGACTATATGGTAAATAGATATCAAAATAAGGTCATAAACATTTAAAAGAAAAGAGGTAGCAAGGGACTTGACTGGATACAGAGGAAAGTATTTGCTATTTGAAAGGATGACTCCATGTAGAAGCCAAGGGAAGATTCAGAGAGGCAGACATTGGTGCAGTGGGAGAGGCAAAATCCTGGGTCAACTGGGTCAGGTCACCGACAATTGAACAGAAAACCCAGGGTCCAATAGGAAAGGATAAAGAATGTCTCTAAAATTCTTAAGCAAAACTGCTTAAGAGTGAAATTAACTTTAAGCAGCAAATATCACCATTGTTGGGAACACACCTCCAGACCTCATGCTGATGACCCTGTATACATTATTTGGAATCTTCACAATGACCTTGCCAAGAAAAGGTTATCATCTCCACTTTACAGATGAAGAGTAGGAGACCCACAGAAATTAAGAAACACAGCTTGAAAGTGACAGAAGTCATGGGGTGCCTGGGTGGCTCAGTAGGTTACCGTCTGACTTTGACTCAAGTCATGATCTCACGGTTCATGAGTTTGAGTCTCACATTGGACTCACTGCTGTCAGCACAGAGCCTGCTTCAGATCCTGTCTCCCTCTCTATCTCCCTCCCCCACTCTCTCTCTCTCAAGAATAAATAAACATTTAAAAATTTTTAAAAAAGTGACAGTAGTTGTTTTTGAACTCTAGTCTAACTGATGCCAAAGCACCACCCGGGGGCTTCCTTCTCAACCAGGGTTACTGCAAGGTGCTTGCAGATAAATGTGCACACCCAGCATCACCAATACACTGAATAAGTAACAGGTCCAGTTTAAATGTAGGTAGTTGCTGCTCTGATAAATGAAATGTCCATCTTTTGGGAAAAAATTGCTGATTTTGCAGTTTTGTGTGAATTTTCTCAACTAAGGAATATTAAAACAATCCATTTTATAACTTGTAGTGTCAAGGGGAGGGTTTTCATAATTCGTTACCATTTAGAAGAGAGTCCTGCAACTGAAAGACTCCATGCCGTGTCACGTTGGCCCAGGTTGTGTGTCCTGCAGGCCAATAACACGCACAAAGTACGCACCCTGAAGTTCTTCACAGTGTGCAAAGAGGCACTGTGTACTTTACACAGATGTGTGAATATGAAGTGCACAGAAGAACACGTTATGAAATGAATGAGAGGAGAGGCAAATGCCTTGAGTCTAAGATGCTTAACTAGAATTTGAATGCTGTTAACTAGAGACCCGAGGTGATAGGAGAAGCCTTTTGCTTAAGATAGTTCCTGCTTGATTATAGCTATCTTCATTATATTTATCTCATTTTTTCAAATTAACTAATGTTAATAAACAACTACTATTACCTCCTACCCTTCAAAATCGAGAGCCGGATCCTTGGGAGACCACATTACCAAATCTCACAGGTGTGCACTTCCTCAGAAATGTGTCTACACCTCCACCTAGTGGCGGCTCTGAAGAATTCAGCGGTGATCCCTGGGAGCTGTCAGGCAACAAACTGCTTATTCCAGGGATGATGTCAGAAGGAAAAGTGAGAACCAGAGCATATGCTCATTTTTCCTGAGTGAGAAAGGAAGGAAGGAAGGAAGGAAGGAAGGAAGGAAGGAAGGAAGGAAGGAAGGAAGGAAGGAAGGAAGAAAGAAAGAAAGAATGAAAGAAAGAAAGAAAGAAAGAAAGAAAGAAAGAAAGAAAGAGAAAAGAAAGAAAAGAAAAGAAGGAAAGAAGGAAGGAAGGAAGGAAGGAAGAAAAAGGAAGGAAGGGAGAAAGAGAGAAAGAAAGGAGAGAGAAGAAGGAAGAAAGAGAAAAAGAAAAAAAAGTTAGGGAACTTTTTTAAAACTTGAAAATATTAGACATTTCTTTTTTTAAATATTCATTTATTGAGAGAGAGAGAGAGAGAGAGAGAGAGAGAGAGAAGATGAGTGGGGGAGGGGCAGAAAGAGAATCTAAAGCAGACTTCACGTCCAGCACAGAGCCCTGAGATCATGACCTGAGCCAAAATCAAAAGTCAGATGCTTAACTGACTGAGCCACTCAGACACCCCAAAATAGTAGACATTTCTGAAGTAAATTAGATTTACAGAAATTGAGGGAGATCCATGAACAGAGAGAGGCTCATTACCTGAAAATAATTAACAGAATTTATTTCCATGAGTTGTAAACCAGAATTGAACTGATTGTTAAGAGCTAGATTGAACTATGGCCTGAAGAAAGTAGAATAGTGAAGGGGGTTCAATATTATGTTGATTCCCTCCAGAAGAGCTGAAGACCTGAGGACAAATTTTGGGGCCACCGTTAGTGCTCTAAAACCCAGACTTTTATATCTGAGAAGATCAAGTTCTCAGATACATATTTAACTGGGTTTATTGTCTCTGTGGGGACTATGGGTGGTATATGTGAAACTTTTTATGATTTTATTGAGTGCTGTTGATAATGTAACCACTGTCTGTGAAGCCCATACCATGTAACAGATCTGTCATGGGGATTTTGCTGCCTCATCTTCACCACCACCATGTAAATGAAGTGTTTTGCCCCAGGTTAAGAATAAGGAAACAGGGGGCGCCTGGGTGGCTTAGTCGGTTAAGCGTCATGATCTCGCGGTTCGTGGGTTCGAGCCCCGCGTCGGGCTCTGTGCTGACTGCAAGCTCAGAGCCTGGAGCCTATTTCAGAGTCTGTATCTCCCTCTCTCTCCAACCCTCCCCTGCTCACGCTGTCTCTCTCTCTCTCTTAGAAAAAAAAAAAAAAGAATAAGGAAACAGGAGATACAGAGATGCTGAATAACTTGCCCACACTGTCCTAAGTACTCACACATCAAGATGGAATTCAAATTCTGGACGATAATTCCAGGTCCCGTTCTTTCCACTAGATCATATTTCTTTTCTCACTTAAAATTTAATTTTAAGGTTTATTTTAAAGTGTGTTTACTTGTTGAATTATTAATAAATTCATATGGTATAAAGTTCAAAAAGTACAAAATTGTAAGAACAAGTGAAAATCAAATGAAAACAAAAAGAGCACATGGAAAGCAATCTCTTTCCCACCTTACCTATTCAGCCCCCCTTCTGAAGGCATCCCTCTCTTGCCAGCAGCTTCTATTCTTTTCAGAGTATATTATCCATATGCATGATGACCACATATTACATCAATTTATTAAGCCTCCAACATAATAGGAAATTTTATTTGTATGGCTAATGCAGAAAATCGCAAGAGGTAAATTAATTTAAATATCATAATCAAAATTACCTTGCTTGCTCCAATAGAATTTCCAATTCAGCCAAGAGTTAAATATAGAGGATTTTCAAAATAAAATATGTGTTAATTCATCATTCAGTCATTTGAATAGTTTTGAGTGACCACTAATGTAAGGCTTCAAAACGATTGCTTAAATTTTCTCCAGAGCTTGCATGGATTCCAAAAACACTCTTGAAAAGCTTCCAAATCATCCAGAGGTTTTCCTTCTTCTTTTTCTTTTATTAAAAAATGTTGTTCTTATTCCCAGATCCTTTTCTTGGTTATTGGATTGACCATTAGCCAATCAAGTTACTGTTGGCTGGAGACACTCTCATCAAAAGAATTTGAGCCAAAAATGCCAGTCTGGATTTTATTTCTGGATATATCATGGGCAAGCTAGCTGGTCATTTCTCCAACCAAATGCCTTGAAGTTTTGAAAATGCTCTAAAACTCTTTTCTCACATGTTGTTTTGTCAGTATGAGTTCAGTTTTCACATGCAAAGTGAATCAGATTCACCGCACTCAGTTTTACAGTACATTTTTTGCAAGAGATCCCATTTTTAGCCAAGTCACAGCTGAGCTTTACTTTCAGCTAATTAGTACTTGTTCTCAAATTGGGCAGTTCTAACCCAAGCTAGGAGATGAGATGCAATTTACTTCCTCTCTACTCTCCTAAAATTAACTAAGCTATAAAATGTGAGTTCCCTTGTTTTCCCCTTTGTCTGTCCCAGGAATTGGTTCTATCATAAAGAATTCAACAGAACTCAGAATGTTTCAATAAATCTTGCCGTTCTGATTTGAACGGTAATGGAGTACTTCCTTTCAAAATCTCAGCTCTCTGGTTGCCAAGCAACCATTAATTTACCGTACCTAGTTAATATTTAAAATTATACATGATAATTAAACAGAACAGTATGCATTTCGTATTCCTGAATATACACAGCTTTGGCCAGGTCGCAATTAATATGGCTGGTTTTGGAATATCCAAAATAAATCACAAGGAAGGCTTCTTGAGATTAAAAGGAGAGGGAATCTGCCTGTTCCCCTGTCTGAGCCCTATAAGTGGTCTTAGAAATTACAGTGAGATGTGAGGGCCACACAATTAAACTGTCCTCAAAGTTGGAGGAAGCCCAGGTACTAGAAGATCCTTGTTTTACTAAAGAAGAATTCTTTGACTTAGGAATAAAATATAGGGATTCCTTGAAAGCCCCCAAGTGCACTTCAATTGAGTGATTAGGCTGATCCTTTTAATACATACTTTTTTGTATTAGGACATTTCCAAGTGTGTGTAGCCAACTTATTAAATTAGCTTAATGGGATAGAAATAAGAAGTGGCTTTATTTTTCTTTGAACCTTTGCCTCCAACATGCTCCATCAGATATCCTTTTCCTCCCCCTGTGTGACATTTAGGGTATATCCTACAATTTTCCAGTCACTTTTCTTGCAAACACAGCTTCATATTGTTCATGAAGACCTGTTTGTAGGCCCTAAACCATGCATCCTAGTCTATATTAGAACTTCAATGTTCATCTCACTTAAAGGTTTTCTTCTCCCCTGGTCATGTCCGACCTGCATCTTGGAAACCTGCAGGCGGAGAACAGGAATGGTTTGCTCTTTCACTCCTCCTTGCTGGTCTATTCCAATTCTCCATCTCTGCCCTGAGTCTTCTTGTGTAAGGACAGAGAAGAGGTTAGGGGAAAGGGACTGGAGTCCTTCTACTTGCCTGGAGCTGTTCCTCCTTTCCTTTCCGGCTGATGCTCTCTGTGGGATGGGTTCTCATTGGGCACACTTGTGCATTCTTTAGATATTCTGAAAGAACATGTGCATTTCACATCACTTAGTGACTTCCCTCCAATTCCTGCACTGCTTGTTCAACTTAGAACCTCTCAGTTCCAGGGTCTCCTCGTACAAGGAGGTAGCCCTCTTGGACCAGGAACCTTCAGATGGCTCTTACCTTCTGTGTTATCTACTTGGCCCTTTTGCCTTATCAATAATAAGAGTGCAGGCTTGCTATAATTCTCACCCGTGATAATGCAAAGCTCTCCCAGCTCTCTCAAACTCTGAGGATAGGTGTTTATTTCTTCCCAGAACTTTGTCACCATGCTGCTTCTTTAGTGGCACCACAGTGGGTCTGTAGGGTTTTGCATCCAACCAAGCAGTGGGATAGGTAACAGACCACTCTTGCATTTCCAGACTCTTCGGTGATATCATTTTGGAGACTGACTTCACCTGCCTGGTGTGTGTGTGGGAGCAGGTGGAGCAGGGACTACAGAACTCTTCCCCTTTGAACTTCTTCCCACTAGTAACTGTTGTCTTTTGTTTTTATAGCTTGGCTGGGGGATGAAATGAAGACCATTCCATTTTTTTTAGTAAGTCTTGCAGAGTTGTGTCTTGTACTTCTTTAGAATTTGTGGTACTTGATACCTATTTTCTAAACTTTGGCCTTTGAAATTCTATGACAATGAAAAGGGACATTTCAATATGTCATTATATAGGCAATCAGAAAATGAGCAACATTTCTTCATTAGAAGCAGAACCATGGGATGCTGTGATGCTGCCCACCTTGGAGTCGACTAATTTTACTTAGATGACTTTGGTTTGCTTTGGTTGAAAGCTAGATGGGAAGTACAGAGTTGGGACAAGGTGAGGGATCCCACAGGGAGAATGAAAGCATTGAGAATAAAGCTGTGATAAGATAGCAGGACATGTGGCTGGCAGGCAGACAAATGCTAGAAAGTCTGGAAAGGAATCTGCAGGAAAGAAGTTAGGGAATCAAGTATTCTTCCACTTCTGCCCTTATCCTTCAAGCCCACTCAAGGCTATTTCACTCTGTGTTAGACTAGGTTCTTCAAGAAATAGACACCAAGCAGGATCAGAAGTCCAAGAAATTTCTTAGGTAAAATGCCCATGAAGGAGAAGGGAGGAATCCTGGGGGTCAGGAAGTCAGGGAAGGCCATCAGATTGTCATGCAGGCATGAGCATTATGAAGGAGAGAGGGCAGGTTAGAAGATTGAGTGACAATGTCTGACACTGTAGCACAGTCATGATACAGTTCAACAAGGTCATCAAGTTGTTCTTGAGCCTAAGTCACCATCTGAGTCAACCTGAATGTTGTCCCAGGAACAGACTGGCTTTGGTGCCCTGTCATCTGCAGTCATCAGTGGGGGGTAGCCATGGGATGCATGGCAGACAGGGAAGCATTTCAAGGCACAGCAGCTGGAGCTGCCTGTCAATTACAATCCCGGCCATTAGAGACACTAGAGGTGCCTTTGCATGGTCACCTCACACCCTAGACAATGAATGAATGAGTGAATAAATAAATGAATGAATATACTTTTCTTCTTTCTTAACCACTGAGTTACAATTCACTCTTACCTATCTCACCAAATTTCCTGAAATAGAGCTATCTACCCACTGTTATTACTCCCATACTTCCCATTCATTTCTTCACCCACAGAAAGGTAGGTTCTCCTACCCATCACCCAGTGAAACTGCTCCAACCAAGATGACCATGGACTTCCCAATTTGAAGGACTGCGTGAGTTTGGAGTTCAGAAACAGTCAGGGATACTTGTGGATACAAGAATGTGGAAACAGCCACATTCTGGGGGAGGAAAAGCACAGCTAAAAATCTGGAAGTTTTATAAAAGAGAGGGAAGAAATGAAAGAGGCAGGGAGATTAAAGGAAAGTATGGAATTTAAAAATACTTTTTGGGACACTGAAAAATCTTTTCAGACAGAGAGTCTAGGAAAACTCTTAGGGAAAATAATCAGAACTGCCATCTTCTGACTGGTTTCATACTTGCCAGAAGAGGTCAGCAAAGACATTAGTATCAGTCTTTGCCTTCCCTAGAGGCAAGGTGGTCTGTTAGGAAAGGAGTTTTGCCTTGGCCCCAAGTTTATACAAGGCTTCTTTTGTCCAGATTTTCCTTTTTCTCAAGCCCTCTTCCTAGAGCTTAGCCTTCTCTGTGTTCCTGGTGAAAGGATGGATCTCAGGTTATGTGTTTCATGAAATGGCAGATCCTCAGTTTAAGTGTATATACTTTCCCCTCTAAGTCTGAGTAAATGAATTAAAACTTATGGCATGTTAGCCAATGCAATTAGACAAGAGAAAAAATACTGGGGTAAAATATTAGAAAAGAGGAGACAAAATTAACCTTAATCTCAAGCAATTTGATTGTGTATCTGGAAAACTTGAGAAAATATTAAACTAAAATACATAAAGTAACTCAGTAACATGCCTGGGTACAACATTTATACTCAGAAATCAAAATCTTCACAAATACAAAAAGATCCAATTAAAAGAAGTAATGGAGGAAAGGACTCCATTTTCAAAAGCTACAAAAATAAATATATTACTAAGAATAAACCTAAGAAGTTTAAGATTTACATAAAGAAAACTTCAAGATACTCCTGAGAAACATAAAAGTGAACAAATGGAAAGTTGGAGTCAAAAGTACAAAGATATTGATTCTTTCCTAAGTTTATCCATAAAAATTACATACAATTCCAATTAAAGATATCAATCTTTCTTTAGCTAGACAAGCTGATTAAAGTTTGTATATGGGAAATAAGCAAGAAAAAAATAGCCA
This sequence comes from Crocuta crocuta, assembly GCF_008692635.1. Lineage (NCBI taxonomy): Eukaryota > Metazoa > Chordata > Mammalia > Carnivora > Hyaenidae > Crocuta > Crocuta crocuta. The sequence continues at coordinate 274,815 of NW_027533277.1, read as the reverse complement.
AAACATTCTGAAAGAGAAGAGCAAGGAAAAACTAGCTCTGTATGATAGATTATATACCTATAATTAAGATGCCCAAGTATTGTCATTTGGGAAAGGTGGTTTATTCGACATGTAGGGAAACAACTAGGTGACCATCTAGAGAAAAAATTAAGGTGAATCCATTCCTGCATGTATCACACCAGGATAAATTTTAAGTGAGCCAAAAGTATAATTGTAAAAATTAAACCATAAATTTAAATATAAAATAAAAGAATGTGTAGAGGAATAGATAAGACCTTCCTAAGTATGGCATAAACACAGAAATAAAAAAAAAAAAAGATTGACAAGTTTGATGTGATTAACAATTTTTTAAAAAGCCAGTGTGGTTGATACCACCGGAAACAAAGTAAATAGAGAAATGATGAACTGAGAAACATATCTGGGATGCATATCATGAAAGATTGATTTGCGTAGTGTATATAGAGCTTCTACAAATCAATAAAGAAGTATAATAACCCAACAGAAAATATGGGTAAAAGATAAGAACATAGGAGAATATCATCATCTTCACTTATAAGGAAATCAATGCACATTAAAACAACTTTAAGATACCGTTTCCACTTATTAAATTTACAAGTACCAAGAAGTTTTAGGGGCGCCTGGGTGGCTCAGTCGGTTAAGCATCCAACTTCGGCTCAGGTCATGATCTCATGGATTGTGGGTTCGAGCCCCACATTGGGCTCTGTGCTGACAGCCAGCTCAGAGCCTGGAGGCTGTTTCAGAGTCTGTATCTCCCTCTCTCTCTGACCCTCCCCTGCTCATGCTGTCTCTGACTCTCTCTCTCAGAAATAAATGAAACATTAAAAAAAAGTTTTATAACACACTGTGGGGAAACAGCGTAAAATGAAATAACCTGCATAAAGGGCAGTTTCCTGGTATCTATCAAATATGTGCCTTAGCAAATTTCTCCTCTAGAAATTTTCATTTAGATATTCTGGCACAGGGATATAATGTATTTATTTGGTTATTAAAATGCATCATAGGTTGTAAAAGCAACAGATTGAAAACAACTTAAATATTGATCAGTGGGGAAACAGTAAAATAAACAATGGCACATCCATATGGTAGAATAATCTGGAGCCACCAAAAAAAGAAAAGGAAAAAGAGTGATCCCTTGTGTATGGATTTATAATGATCTGCAAAATATTTTACCAGGTGTAGGACATTTGTTTAATACACTGCCATTTGCACAAAAAGAGAAAAATGTTTTTGTGTGAATTTGCATATATATGGTTAAAATACCTCTATAAACTTACACTAGAACACTGATAACATTGGTTGTCTTTGGGGAGGGGGAGTCAGGTGGCTGGGGGACAGATGGGAAGAAAAATGTTTTAAAGTGTCTTTAAAATTTTGAATCATGTGTGTATACTATGTTTTCTTGCTTTAATATTTGAGTATGGTTGTATCTTCCTTTGATATTCTGGGATTTTTAAAACAAAGTCTGTGTTTGAGATACTCTATAATCCTAGTTCTCTAAATTAATATATACAGTAAGATATTGTTCATCCAAAATTAAACTATAGAATCACTTCACCTCTGGGTCGCCTGGGTGTCTCAGTAGGCTAAGCATCCGACTTTGGCTCAGGTCATGATCTCATGGTTCATGGGTTCGAGCTCTGCATTGGGCTCTGTGTTGACAGCCAGCTCAGAGCCTGGAGCCTGTTTCGGATTCTGTCTCCCTCTCTCTCTAACCCTCCCCTGCTCATGCTGTCTCCTCTCTCTCAGAAATAAATAAAACATTAAAAAAAGATTCAGAAAAATATCTTAGAATCACTTCACCTTTCCAGAATCTGACTAGGATTAGGAAATAGCAAAATAAGCCACCAAGCAGGCAAAATAGATGTCCCAAAGTCCATGTACAAAATAAAGCCTAGGCATTTTCCTCACTGGAACTTCATCAGACTTCCTTTAATCTATTTATTTATTTATTGGAGGCAATTATATTAAGCTTGATAAAGTGGTTAACTCATAGAAAGTAGACAGGGCAGGACAAGGCCTACTGAAAATACCTAGCAGTATAAGTTCACAACCTGAGAAGCGTGTTGGAAAAAGAAGCACATGGAGACAATCCAAGACCTGAAGACAGCAAGATATGAGTTCATTAGTGCGGGCACAAACTCGCAGATTATATCCCTATGACCATGACATCCTAACAGTGGTCTTGAGGGACCAAAATCACAGTCAGGTATGCTCAGGAGGATATGTTGAGACTCATTTTTATCCCTAATGTTTATTAAAAAAAATTTTTTTAACGTTTATTCTTTTTTGAGAGAAGAGAGAGACAGAGTGTGAGTGGGGGAAGGGGCAGAGAGAGAAGAAGACACAGAATCGGAAGCAGGCTCCCGGCTTTGAGCTGTCAACACAAAGCCCGATGCGGGGCTTGAACTCACGAACCATGAGATCATGATCCGAACCGAAGTCCAATGCTTAACTAGCTGAGCCATCCAGGTGCCCCTATCCCTAATGTTTAAGTGAAATAGAAAATCTTTTTTATGATAAAGAGTCTTAGGTTTTCTGGAAAATAAAATGATATATTTCAGATAGGTGGTGTTTTAGAGTGTATTTTTAAAAGCACTTAACTGGAGACATCATCAAAAATGGCAGAATAATTGGTCAGCGATTCCTTTATCTAATGAACACAGTAAAATTCCTGTATAAAGCCTCTACAAATGAAAACATCAGTATCTAAAACTGACAGTAGATATGGAAAATGTGAGGCAAGAAAAGTAATCTAGCACAATAAAAGAATTTCATAAGGGCCCAGAAGAAATTTCTAATTTTTCTGTAATAGAATGACTTCAAAAATCATTATCAAAATGTAAAGAATAGAAAATATTTATTAGTAAAGAAATGAGAGGAATCATAACAGTTATTAACCTAGGACAGATTGGAATGAAAGAGACAGTAACTTAATGATTAACCAACAGAGTAATTAAGAATATTGCTGGCATACTCTTTGACCCAGCTATCCATTTCTAGGAATTGTTTCTCTAGATATACCCACACCAGGGTACAGAGATATGTATGCAAGAATATGTATAGCCGTGTGGGAGATGTACATAGCAAATAACAAAGCTAGAAGCAATTAGAAATAACAAAGCCAGAGCAACTTCAATGCCCACTAAAAAGGGAATGATTAAGCAATGTATATCCACAAGATGGAATATGATGTAGTCATTAAACAGGAGGGAATACTATGTATACTGATGTATAAACTTGAATATTTTAAAATAAATAAAAAGGCAAATTGTGAAACATTATTATATATTTTGCTTCAAGGAATTTCTGTGTGTTGTGGGCCACACGTGCATGTGTGTGTTAGGATATGGATGGAGAAAGGGTTAGAAAGACAAACACAAACTGTTATATAGTTGACCATGGATTTGGGGGAATGGGCCCTGGTCAGAAATTCACAATTTACTTGACACTATTTATCTTATTTGGTGTGTTAAGAATTATTTTTTAATGTCTAAAAACTATTGTTTACCCTGAAAAGCCCAGCTGATTGGCTAGACTAGGAAATGAAACCCTACATAGTCCTATATTTATTTGGACCAAAATAAAGTAATAACAATGACTGAACTTGAGAATGGTGTAAAATAATATGACTTGGACTTAATTCCTTTGTAGGAATTCCTATAGAGAATTCCTGAATAGGTGGTTTCAAATTAGCAAAAGTAGGGGTGCCTGTGTGGCTCAGTTGGTTAAGCCTCCGACTTCAACTCAGGTCCTGATCTCATGGTTTGTGGGTTCAAGCCCCACATTGGGCTTTGTGCTGACACCCAGCTCAGAGCCTGGAGCCTCTTTCAGATTCTGTATCTCCCTCTCTCTCTAACCCTCCCCTGCTCATGCTGTCTCTCTCTCTCTCTTTCTCTCTCTCTCTCTCAGAAATAAATAAAACATTAAAAAATTAGCAAAAGTTATTGTCATGAATAGGGATTATTTCATTTGCCTAAAATTCCTCCCTCCCTTCTCTGCAGCAGCACCCTCTCCTTTTGGAAAGTGCTTCTTTCTTTCCCTTTTGCAAACATTTGGCTTAAAGAATATGCAATTTTCCTTTCAACTCTATGTTCTTGACCACAAGTGATAGGACTAAATACAAGCACCTACTCCACCCAGCTCAGCCCATCACTTAAAGACCACCACCTCAGCCCATTTATAACTGATGATATAGGTATTTCCCTGACCCAGGCAAGACCAATCACAGTCCTTTCTTGTCATTTTTCACACTGGACTTAGAGGAGAAGGAGAGTCATTCCTTCCTCGGTGGTGAGAATTAAGGAACACACATCTCTGGAGTTGCCACTACCCATGTGGAGAAAGCCAATTTGCTGGAGATCATGGAGCCAATCTTAGAAGCCGTCATGAGAGATGGAGCGGAAGTTACCACAGTCATACTCCTGCCCTCCTTCCCTTCTTGTGACCACATGGAGAAACAAGTCTCCTTTTCTGACTAAGTTCAAGTTGGGCTTCTGTCCTTCACAATCCAAAACATACTGGCTAATAACAGAAAGAAAAGGGATGAACAAACTAACACGTTTATTTGCTCTCACCTTCATTTCAATGGCAGCATAATGATGACATATGAATCCAAAAAGGAACCAATAATATTGAAAAGATTACAGATTAGGATGGCTACAACTTCTAGAAGCTAAATCATAAAATCCCGGAAGAGGGAAGGATTTATAAATTCTTAAAGAATATCTATTCTTCCAAAACCATTTTTTTTCTGGTTGAGTGATCAATCAGTTGGAAAACAAAAAGTAGAATGATATTTTACAAGTTCAAAGTCCTTAGAGACATTCCTTTGGCCCCACATTTCATCTCCAAGTATAATTTAAAAGTCATTTTTAGCAGCTTACTGTGTGGGAAGATGATGCTGAAAAGATTTAATTGAAAATTCATGACCCTCATGATCAATGTAATCCTGGGCTCAAAACCATACATGAAATCAAGAAAGAGAATGAACAAAACACATATTCAGACATGAATAATTAGTGCAAAACTTCGTTTCAGAGAAAGGAGTCCAAAGTTTCTATTCTCGATGTTTAATGTAAATAGAGATAAGAATGTTAGTTAACCTTCTAGAATTGAGTTCAATAAAACTATCTTCAACCCATTTTAGAAAAATAGTACATATAAATGTAGTCTATGTATGAAAAGGCATAGTTGTCAAAGAAAAACAGAATAACAAGTACAGGAGAGAGAAAATTCACTAGAGTAGATTTCAGAGATTCTCAAAAAGATAAAATTCACCTCTCAAAAAAGAAAAAAATGGTCTCATTCTATATTTAAAAATAAAACCAATTTATAGTTTAAAAGTAGAAGAAGAGCTGAGATACTACTAAATTATAGAGGAAGTATAAATGATAGTCAATATAATAGAAGACAATGTGTAAGTTATTAATTATAATAGTCACTACATAAGATAATGATAGGGCACAACGAAAAAGACCACTTTATTTAGTATTTTTTAATATATTGTCAAATTGGCTAACATACAGTGTGTAAAGTGTGCTCTTGGTTGTTTGGGGTAGATTCCTGTGGTTCATCGCTTACATACAACACCCAGTGCTCATCCCAATGAGTGTCCTCCTCAATGCCCATCACCCATTTTCCCCTCTCTCCCCTCCTCCCCCCCATCAATCCTCGGTTTGTTCTCTGTATTTAAGAGTCTCTGATGGTTTGCCTCCCTCCCTCTCTGTTTGTAACTACTTTTCCCCTCTTCCCTTCCCCTATGGTCTTCTGTTAAGTTTCTCAAGATCCACATATGAGAGAAAACATATGATATCTGTCTTTTTCTGACTGATTTATTTTACTTAACATAATACCTTCCAGTTCCATCCACTTTGCTGCAAATAGAATGATTTCATTCTTTCTTATTGCCAGTAGTATTCCATTGTATATATAAAGTAGACTTCTTTAAAAAAATTTTTTTAATGTTATTTATTTTTGAGAAAGACACAGACAGAGTGTGAGCACGGGAGGGGTAGAGAGAGAGAGGGAGACACAGAATCCGAAGTAGGTGCCAGGCTCTGAGCTGTCAGCACAGAGCTGGACGTGGGGCTCGAACTCACAGACTGCGAGATCATGACCTGAGCCGAAGTTGGATGCTTAACTGACTGAGCCACCCAGGTGCCCCTCCATTGTATATAAAAACCACATCTTCTTTATCTATTCATCAGTTGATGGACATTTAGGCTCTTTCCATAATTTGCCTATTGTTGACAGCACTGCTATAAACATTGGGGTACATGTGCCCCTATGAATCAGCACTCCTGTATACGTTGGATAAATTCCTGATAGTGCTATTGCTGGATCATAGGGTAGTTCTATTTTCAGTTTTTTGAGGAATCTCCACACTGTTTTCCAGAGCGGCTGCGTCAGTTTGCATATCCACCAACAATGCAAGAGCAGTCCCCTTTCTCCACAACCTCGGCAACATCTGTTGTTTCCTGAGTTGTTAATTTTAGCCACTCTGACTGGTGTGAGGTGGTATCTTAGTGTGGTTTTGATTTGTATTTTCCTGGTGGTGAGTGAAGTTGAGCATCTTTTCATGTGGAAAAAGACCACTTTAACAATTTTACATTCAATCAAACAGTGTGACACTCATACATATTAATGAAAAGTTGTTTGTAATGATGGAGAGTATGGCAGCCATCAGAACTCTGACCAGTACATTGAGAGCAGCTCCAGCTGCTGGGTTGTTGTGTCTACCATTGTGGCAGGCTCTGGCACCCATGGGCACACCCATTCCTGGATACAAGGGATTCCTCTGACTGAAACTTCAGCTTGGGGACTCCTCGACGATTTTCCAAGCATCCTGAGGCCACGCAGCAGTCTAAAATGTTTCCGCCCACCTTCTCTCTCTCTTTCCTCCACTGCAGGTCAGATTTGCATTGTACCTGATGACTCTCCCAGACTTCTCTGGTTCCTTTCCCATATTATCTCCCTAGTGTTTCTTTTCTTTTCTTGTCTTGTCTTTTTTCTTCTTCTTCTTTTTTAAAGTGTTTGTTTATTTTGAGAGAAAGGTGGGGAGGAAGAGAAAGAGGGAGAGAGAATTCCAACAGGCTCTACTTAGAGTAGTGTGAAGCCTGATGCAGGACTTGATCTCACAAGTCGTGAGATCATAACCTGAACTGAGATTAAGAGTTGGATCCTTTGCTTGCTGAGCCACCCAGGTACCCCATATCACATCTTTTTTATCCATTCATCTATAAATGGACACTTGATCTGCTTCCATAATTTGGCTATTGTAAATAATGCTGCAGTGAACATAGGGATGCATATATCCTTTCAAATTAATGTTCTTGAGTTCTTTGGGTAAATAATCAGTAGTGCAATTACTGAATCATATGGCAGTTCGTGTTTCTTCATATCCTCGTCAACACTGGTTTCTTGTGTTTTTGATTTTAGCCATTCTGATAAGTGTGAGGTGATATTGTAATTTTTATTTACATTTCACTGCTGATGAGTGATGTTGAGCATCCTGTTCATGTGACCATTGGCCATCTGTATGTCGTCTTTGGAGAAATATCTCTTCATATCTTCTGCTCATTTTTAAATGAATTATTTGGTTTTTTTGTGTGTCAGATTGTAGAAGTTTCTTAAAAATAACCCCTTATTGGGGTGCCTGGGTGACTCAGTTGGTAAGTGTGTGACTTCAGCTCAGGTCATGATCTCAGGATTCATGAATTTGAGCCCCAAGTTGGGTTCTGTGCTGACAGCTCAGAGCCTGAAGCCTGTTTTGGATTCTGTGTCTCCCTTTCTGCCCCTACTCTACCCACATTCTGTCTGTCTGTCTCTTTCAAAAAATAAATAGACATTAAAAATTTTTTTAAATAACCCCTTATCAGACATGTCATTTGCAAATATTTTCTCCCATTCAGTAGGTTGTCTTTTAGTTTTTTTGATAGTTTCCTATGCTGTGCAGAGGCATTTATTTTGATGTAGTCTCAATAGTTTATTTTCACTTTTGTTTCCCTTGCCTCAGGAGACATATGTAAAAAAAATGTTGTGGTTGGAGATTCAAGAGGGCAGAGAAGTAGGGGAACCAGAACTTCCCTCATCCCTCAAACACAGTAGTACTGAGGTCAGAACACTTGGAATTCCAGGAATCCAGGCTACAGAGTGACAGAAACATCTCCATGGGTGTACAGAGACAGCTTGGTGGGACAGAGGTGTGTGTTTGCCAATTGGGAGACATAAAATGGGTGGTGTAGGCACAGATGGGAGGGTATCCCTTCAGCGGAAAGACAAAAGGAAGAAAAAGGGAGGCTGTGGAAGTGTGGGATTGTATTTGGACAAGAGAAGAACCTCTTCAGACCATGGACTGGGGGAAAAAATACAGACAGAGCCAGTTTCTACCTTGCAAACAGCCCTTGGAATAAAGATGAGAGTGTTCAGGATTGTATGACTTTCTCTGGACTGGAGCCAGCCGTGTATGCACGCCTTGTGGGGAGGGAAGCCAGCCCTGGAGCTTGGTAGTGGTCTTGGGAGCACACTGTGGGAGAGCAGCCTCTCCCTTCAGTACTGTGGGAAGAGAGTATATTGCCCCTCGATGGACAAAAGACCCTGCAGGGGCCAGAGGCCAGCCAGAGGCCCTTTTTCGACTGGGCAGAGTAGCACTCTTCCAGAACCAGGTCTGTGGGGAGTAGGATCCTTTAAGAAGCCAGGTTTTGAATCCCAGCCCAGTGCCTTGGAGGTGCAGGAGACTATGAGCAAGAAAAACCAGGCTGCCCTCCCTGCCTTGTAACGTTTGCCTGAACAGCATGGTTTGAGACACCTGGTCTGGGGAGGAGACATTGAGATGTCACCATTTTTCTCCCCATCAAGCACACAGTGAGACCTCAGGGAACAGAACAGTAGCACCCAGTGGAGGTGGGACCTGCTTACACCAAATCCCACCCATCTGCTTATCCTCACTGCTTATCTACTAGAATGAGATTGACACTGACCAAATCAGATGGTGTCTCCTCCAGACCAGCACAGCCACTGGTCCCAGGCACCAACAGACAACAGTCTTGTGGTTTTGCATTTTCTGATTTGATTTTTGTTTAATTCTTATTATATATATTATATACATTATATATAAAATGTAAGATATATATTATATATTATCTTATATGTTATATAAGAAAAAATATATTTTCTTTTCTTTCTTTCTCTTTTCTTTCCTTCTTTCTTTCTCTCCTTCTTTCTTTCCTTCCTTCTTTTCCTTCTTTCTTCCTTCCTTCCTTTCTTCCTTTCTTTCTTTCTTTCTTTNCTTCCTTCCTTCCTTCCTTTCTTCCTTTCTTTCTTTCTTTCTTTCTTTCTTTCTTTCTTTCTTTCTTTCTTTCTTTCTTTCTCTGTTCTGGTTGGTTGTTTAATTCAGCATTTTGACTCCATTCTTTTTACACCTTTTCTGTATCTCTCTCTGCTTTATTTTCCTCTTGCTCTCTCTGGATTAAGTCCTATAGTTTCTTTGATTCTCTGCCTGGTCTTTTTTTCCTGCCCCTGTCACTTCTCTCTTTTTATGGGATAAGGCTTCTTCCACCCTCCCCCTTTTTCACTTTTTCTAGGGTTACTTCAATGAACAAATCAAAGCACACTTGGTGGAAGGTTGAAATCACCACTACGAGTAGGGAGATAAAGCAACCAGAGACACAACAAGAGAGTACATTCAACACACTCCAAAAACATTTCCTGAAGTGCCAGGCCCTGGACCGTGTATGACCCCCTGTTAATATAGTAGTACTTACAGGTGCAGGACACATAACAAGCTATTAAAATATGTAAAATACAGAAAACTAGCCAAAATGACAAAATGGAAGAATTCTCCTCAAAAGAAATTTCAGTAAGAAATGACAGCCAGAAAATTGCTCAAAAGAGATCCAAACAATGTATCTGAATATGAATTTAGAATAATAGTCATAAGACTAATAGGTGGGCTTGAAAAAAGCATAGTAGACAGCAGAAAAATCTATTGCTGCAGAGATCAAGGACCTAAGAAATACTTACAATGAATTAAGAAATGCTGTAAAGGAGAGGCGCCTGGGTGGCTCAGTCAGCTAAGCTTCCGACTTTGGCTCAGGTCATGATCTCATGGTCCATGAGTTTAAGCACCACATCGGGCTCTGTATTGACAGCTCAGAGTTTGGAGCCTGTTTCAGATTTTGTCTGTCTGTCTCTCTGTGCCCCTTCCCCACTCATGCTCTGTCTCCCTCTCTTTCAAAAAGTAAACATTAAGAAGAAAAAGAGAGCAAAATGTTGTAAATGAGGGGAGCCTGGGTGGCTCAGTCAGTTAAGCGTCTGACTTCAGCTCAGGTTATGATCTCATGTTTGGTGAGTTCAAGTCCTGCATCAGGCTTTGTGCTGACAGTTCAGAGCCTGGAGCCGGCTTTGAATTCTGTGTCTCCCTCTCTCTCTGCCCCTCCCCTGCTCATGCTCTGTCTCACCCTCTCTCTCTCAAAAATAAATAAATGTTTAAAAAAAGGACATGCTGTAATGAGATGCAAAATAAACTAGATACAGTGACAGCAAGGATGGAAGAAGCGGAGGGGAGAATAGGTGAAATAGAAGATAAAATTATGGAAGATGATGAAGCCAAGAAAAAGAGGGATAGGAAAGTACTAGATCATGAGGGGGGAATTAGAGACCTAAGTGATTCAATGAAACATAATAATATCCATAGCATAGGAGTTCCAGATAAAGAAAAGAGTAAGAAAGGAGTAAAAGGCTTATTTGAACTTCTCTAATCTGGGAAAGGAAGCAGACATCCAACTCCAAGAGGCACAGAGAACTCCCTTCAAAATCAACACCATGAAATATCATAGCAAAACTGGTAATATACAAAAATAGAGAATTCTGAAAGCAGCAGGGACAAACGGGCCTTAACCTACAAGGGAAGACACATAAGGGTAGAGACAGACCTGTCCACTTGGCAGACCAGCAGGGAGCGGCAGGACATATTCACTGTGCTGAACAGGAAAAATATGCAGCCAAGAATCCTTTATCCAACAAGGCTGTCATTCGAAATAGAAGGAGAGATAAAGGCTTTCCCAGATAAACAAAAACTAAAGAAGTTTATGACCACAAAACCAGCCCTGCAGGAAATCCTAAGGAGGACTCTCTGAGTGAAAAGCAGCAAAGACTACAAAGAACTAGAGACACTACCACAAGCATGAAACCTACAGATAACACAATGACACTAAATCCATATCTTTCAATAATCATTCTGAATGTAAATTGACTAAATGCCCCAATTAAAAGAGATAATGTATCAGAATGGATAAAAAACAAGATCCATCTATATGCTGCCTATAAGAGACTCATTTTAGACCTGAGATTGAAAGTGAGGGGATGGAGAACCATCCATCATGCTGCCGGATGTCAAAAGAAAGCTGGAGCAGCCATACTTATGTCAGACAAATTAGATTTTAAATCAAAGACTGCAAGAAGAGATAAAGAAGGGCATTATATCATAATAAAGGGGTCTGTCCATCAAGAACAGCCAACAACTGTGAATGCTTATGCTCCCAATGTGAGAACACTGAAATATATAAATCAGTTAATCACAAACACAAGCAAACTTATTGATGATAATACTATAATTATAGGTGACTTTAATACTCCACTTATAGCATTGGACAGATCATCTAGACAGAAAATCAATAAGGAAAAAATGGCCTTGAATGATACACTGGACCAGATGGACTTAACAGATATATTCAGAACTTTTCATCCAAAAACAGCAGAATACACATTCTCCAAAACAAATCACATACTGGTTAACAAAACAGCCCTCAACAAATATAAAAGGATTGAGATCATACTATGCATATGTCCAGATCACAATGCTATGAAACTTGAAATCAACCACAAGAAAAATTTTGGAAAGCCTCCAAATACATGGAATTTGAAGAACATCCTACTAAACAATGAATGGGTCAACCAGGAAATTAAAGAAGAAATTTAAAAATATGTGGAAGCAATGAAAATGAAAACACAACAGTCCAAACCCTTTGGGATGTAGCAAAGGCAGTCCTAAAAGGAAAATACATTGCAATCCAGGCCTATATTAAGAAGAAAGATCCAAAATACAGAACCTAAGTCATACCCAAAGGAACTAGAAACAGAGGAACAAAGAAAGCCCAAAGCCAGCAGAAGAAGGGAAATAATAAAGATTAGAGCAAAAATAATACAGAATTCAAAAACCCGAAATACTCCACTAAAAAACTGCTAGCACTGATATATGAATTCAGCAAAGTCACAAGTTATAAAATCAATGTACAGGAATTGGTTGCATTTCTATACACCAATAATGAAGCAACAGAAAAAGATATCAAGGAATTGATCCCATTTACACCTGCACCAAGAACCATAAAATACCTAGGAATAAACCTAACCAAAGAGGTAAAAGATCTGTACTCTGAAAACTATAGAAAGCTCATGAAAGTAATTGAAAAAGACAAAGAAATGCAAAAACACTCCATGCTCATGATTGGAAGAACAAATATTGTTAAATGTTGATACTACCCAAAGTAATCTACACATTCAATGAAATCCCAATCAAAATAGCACCAGCATTCTTCTCAGAGATAGAACAAGGAATCCTAAAATTTGTATGGAACCACAAAAGACCCCCGAATACCCAAAGTAGTGTCAAAAAAGAAAACTAAAGCTGGAGGCACTACAATTCTGGACTTTAGCCTGTACTACAAGGCTGTAATCATCAAGACAACATGGTGTTGGCAAAAAACAAACAAACAAAAGCAAAAACAACCCAGACACATAGACCAATGGAATACAATAGGAACCCAGAAATTGACCCACAAATGTATGGCCAACTAATCTTTGACAAAGCAGGAAAGAGTATCCAATGGAAATAAAGACAGTCTTTTTAGCAAATGGTGCTGGAAGAACTGGACAGCAACATGCAGAATGAAACTGGACCACTTTCTCATAGCATACAAAAAAATAAGTTCAAAATGGAGGAAAAACCTAAATGTGAGACCATCAAAATCCTAGGGAAGGAAACAGGCAACAACCTCTTTGACCATGGCCACAACAACTTCTTACTTGACATGCCTCTGGAGGCAAGGGAAATAAAACCAAAAATGAATTGTTGGGACCTCATCAAGATAAAAAGCTTCTGCACAGTGAAGGAAACAATCAACAAAACTAAAAGTCAACTGACAGAATGGAAGAAAATTTTGCTAATAACTTCCCTCTTAAAGCAGCTTTTACTGCATCCCAAAGATTTTTGAACTGTTGTGTTTCCATTTTTGTTTGTCTCCGTGTATTTTTTGATTTCCTCTTTGATTTCTTGGTTAACCCACTCATTGTTTAGTAGCGTGTTATTAACCTCCATGTATTTGTGGTCTTTCCAAATTTTTTTCTTGTGTATTTGATTTCTAGTTTCACGGCACTGTGGTTGGAAAAGATACATGGTATCACTTCTGTCTTTTTACATTTGTTGAGACTTGTTTTATGGTCTAACAAGTGATCTGCTTGGGAGAATGTTTCATGTACTCTTGAGAAGAATGTGTATTCTGCTGTTTTAGGATGGAATGTTCTGAATATATCTATTAGATCCATCTGGTCCAATGTGTCATTCAAAGCCACTCTTTTCTTGTCAATTTTCTGTTTGGATGATCAATCTATTGATGTAAGTAGGGTGTTAAAGTCTCTTACTATTATTGTATTACTATCGATCACATCATGTATGTTTGTTAATAGCTGATTTATGTATTTGGGAGATTCCATATGAAGAGCATAAATATTAACAATTTACATCTTCTTATTGGATTATTATGTTTATGATTATACAGTGTCCTTCCTTGTCTCTCTTTACAGTCTTTGTTTCAAAGTCTATTTTGTCTGATATAAATATTGCTACCTCAGCTTTTTTTCACTTCCATTTATATTAAATGTTTCTCCATTTCTTCACTTTCAGTTTTTTTGCATGTGTCTTTATGTCTGAAATGAGTCTCTGGTATGCAGCATATAATAGGTCTTATTATTTTATCCATTCTCTCATCCTATATCTTTTTATTGGAATATATAGTCCATTTGCATTCAAAGTAATTATTGATAGGTATGTACTTATTGCCATTTTGTTACTTGTTTTATGGTCATTTTTGTAGTTCATCTCTGTTCCTTTCTATCTTTGCTCTCCTCACTCAAAATTAGTTGGCTTTCTTTAGTGATATATTTGAATTCCTTTATCTTTATTTTTTGCATATTTATTACTAGTTTTTGATTTGTGGTTACCATTTGGTAACCATTAGGTTTGTATATAGCATCTTCTACATAACAGCAGTCTATGTTAAGTTCATAGTTGCTTAAGTTTGAACCATTCTTTACCTCTCTCCTCTCCCATGTTTAAGGTATATAATATCATACTTTATATCCTTTTGTTTCATAAGCCCCTTGACTGAGTTTTGCAAACATATTTATTTTTGCTACTTTTGTGCTTCCTGTTTTTCTTACTTTAACTTGTGATCTTTCTTTTCCATTCAAAGGGTCCTCTTTAACATTTCTTGTAGGAGCAGTTTTGTGGTCTTGAATTCCTTTAACATTTGTTTGGGAAATTCTTTATCTCTGCTTCTATTCTGAATGATAGTCTTGCTGTATAGAGTACTCTTGGCTGTAGATTTTTTCCTTCTAGCACTTTGAATGTATCATGCCACTCCCTTTGGGCCTGCAAAGTTTCTGCTGAAAAATCAGCTGATAGCCTCATGGGGTTTCCCTCGTGTGTAACTGTTCTCTCTCTCTCTCTTTCTCTGTCTCTCTGCTTTAACTCTGCTATTGTGGCTGAGCCACCTTTTACTTCAGTCCAGTCATCTGCAGATGGCTCTTTTTTCCTGTTGTGGGCAGTGTTTGGTCTTGTGGTGTTAGTCAGTAAGTCTAGGGCCGCCTTGGGCTTTATTTGACAATTTTAACAAATTATTGGGAAATTTAATGAGAGAATTTAAAAACATATCTGTGTATAGCTGTCACCAAAAAAAAAAAATCATAAATAGGCCATAAAGGTATTTTAAAAATACCAACCACCAATCTAATAGAAAGAATTCTTCCCAGCACATTCTCTAATCATAACACATTTAAAGAAAAAATAAATAATGAAAATACTAACAAATTGCTTAATTTCTTGGGATATTAAAAACACTTTTTATAAGTAAAAATTGACTTAGGAAAAATTAATAATTCAATAAAAATCTATTTTAGAGTTATAATAAACACAAGTCTGCATAGCAGACTTATTGAGATGTGGCCAAAACAGAGTTTAGAGAAAATGTACTCATTTAAAAGTCTTTAATAAGAAGAAATTAAAAAATGATATTAATGAAGAAACTTATACTTTAAAATTCTAGAATAGAACAAAGTATTAATCTAAAGCAGAATAGGAAAATAATATAAAAGCATAAATTAATAATATGGAAAATAACTGGTATAAATTAAACATAAAATTAAGAGCTGGTTATTTGAAGAAAAGAAAATTGATAAGTCTCTGATAAATATGATTCAAAAGACACAGAATAATTCCAGTGTGTAAAGAAATCTGAGTGGATACCCATACATCTATATATCTCTTGGATATCTGCAACATCTATCAATGAAATAACATCAAAGCATGTGCACACACACACACACACACACACACACACACACACTCCTAACATTCCACAAATTAATCTTTTTTTTTTCTGGCTTCTCTTTCTGACCATCATGTGTTGGAAAGGCCTGTGTTCTGATCTCTTAGATTCATCCCTACATGATCTCCTCTGGTCTCTTGGCTTTAAAGATAATCTACTTAAATTCAAATGTCCAATTTATTATATCTATCCTTGACCTTTCTGTTGATCTCTAGGTGTTTGTATTTAATTTCCTACTTAACACTGCTCCTTCAGTGTCTAAAAAGTATCCTTTAATTTAAATACCTAAAACAGAATCCTCTATGCACACCCACTCACCCTCCCTCAATTTTTTTTCCCTTAGGAAATGGAACGAAAATTCATAGAGGTCTTCAGGTATCAAATCTGGGCATTATGCTTGCTACATTCTCTCATCTCTCATCTCATCTCACATGAAATCCATCAACTAGTCCTATTGGCACTGTCTTTGAATATACCTAGAATTCAGCTGCTTCTTACCACCTTCATTGCTATTGCTTTAATTCATATGTTCATCATCATCAAAATCACCTGGATTTTGCAGTGATTCCAATGGCCTCCTAACCAGGCTTTCTGCTTTTCAAAAACATCTCTTCAGGAGTCTGGCTGATCCTTTAAAAATAGTTCGATGACTTTCCATCACACATAAAGGAAAGTTCAAAGTCTTCCCTCAGATAATTTTGCTGACTCCATCACTCTTTTGGCACAAATGACATCATCAAAAGTGGTGCTACATTATCACTATCCTTCATCTCTCTCTACCCCTGTTTCTGCTTTATTTTTTCCCACTACCTAAAATTGCAGTGTTTATTTGTATACTTGTTTTGTTTGTTTATCTCTCCCCTGAATGCCAGAACATTTCATATACTTTTGCTCTGCTCCACCTCTATTACTTTTTTTTTTTAAGATCTATTCAGAAGCAGCAATTCCTAAAAATATTTAAGCAAGAAGGTGGATGGGGGGCTTGGAGAAGGTAGTGGATTCTCTGAGGCTGTGGAAGCTCTCATGTATCATGGTCAGAGACAAGTACAATGAACACAGTAGTTTCAATACATGTTAGGAATTAGAGTTTTCACACAAAATGGAGAAGTTATGACCTCAGTAGAGAACAGCTGTATTGATTTGTGCCTGCTAGAAATAAACACAAGTCCTGAAAGTACTTCCTGCCATTTATAAATAGGAGAATGGGAGTTCTGGGGTGGAACCAGAATGGATTCTTTATTTTTTAGGTGAGTCTCAAGGTATAAACAAAGCATGCTAGCTTTCATCCACCTCTCAGGAGACTCTTAAATCAAAGAAAGGATTAATGAGTTATCTTATTGCTTCTCACTACTCCCAGTACAGTGAGGGGGAGGGTCTCTTGACAGTCCGTGAGCCCTCAAGGAAATGTGTTGCCCCCAGGTTCAGCCAGTGGATGAACAGCACTTGTACGTGGGTTTCAGTCAGCTGAGGGGTAGTAACTCACATAGGGGTGCATGACTTGTAGCTACAGACATTCAGTCAGTCAGCGTCTGCATCATCTCTTTTTTGGAGAACCACGAAGTGTAGTTCTGACCCTTCTCAAGAGTAATTAGGCATTCCAGCCTCAAGTCACCCACCAGCCTTTTAAACATAGATAGTACAAATCCAATAACATCCTTATATTTCATACATAGCATTGGCACCACATTCAAACTGCTATACTAAAATCCAGTGACATCCGCCAGCTCTATATTTATGGACCACAGGTTTTAGAAAATGTACAAGACAATCTGGAAAGCACAGTAAGAAAATTTCAATTCAAAATAGGATTTGCTTGGGAAACTCCAACCCCCAAAAGAGAATTGTCCTGGAGACCCCTTACCAAGACAATCATACAAATAGATCTAGAGACAGGATAGAGGCAAAATATGCATTTTCTTAAATCTGGCAGTCTCATCTTGTTCAGTTGTGAAGAGGAAACAGCCGGGGACTAGACTTAGGAGAATCTGATTTTAGGAACGAAATGATGGGATGAAGACAAGGTTTCTCTCTCTCCAATGTTAACTCCATCTCTTGAATATAAGCTCTACTTCCACACAGGCTTCCAGCAGCTCTGGGGCTAAGTACTTTCTCGTTTATGCTAGTCTGACCAGGATTGGTGTGAGGGTGGGAGATTCTCTTCTCCTAACAGGTAGGTAGGAGTCTTGTTTTTTTTTTAAATTCAACCGACATAGGTCATATACCCACACTTGAACCAATCACTGTGGCCAGTAGGATTCCAGGCACTGATTGATTATAACTGAGCTATTTGCCTTGGTGAGGCAGTGGGGGTGGGTGTGAAATGACTCTGATTGCCTTAGGTCAAATGGGGCCCAACCCAAGTATGGTGGTGGAGTCGACACACCTAAACTGCATTTCCAATGACATATGAATAGAATGGCTGTTGGGGAGATCATTGGAGTTATTACCAGCTCCTGGATTTCAAATGATTTTTGTTTTCTTTTTTGTGTTCATTTTGGGGGGTTGGTAGGGTTGATTTTCAAATTTGCTATAAGAGACATGTATTTTGTAACAAAAAAAGAGAATGGAATACAAAATAAAATAAGATTAGAAACAGAAAGAATATGTAGCAAGGGAGAAAATGTTAAAAGTAATTTTAAAATGTTAGGCACTTAATACAATGAAAAAGACAAGTGAAAAGTATGAATTTTTTTAAAAAAATTAATGTTTATTTATTTTGAGAGAGAGAGAACAAGCACGGAAGGGGCAGAGAGAGAGGGAGACAGAATCCTAAGCAGGCTGAGTGCTGTCAGCACAGAGCCTGATGCGGAGCTCGAATTCACAAACCATGAAATCTCGACCTGAGCCAAAACCAAGAGTAGGATGTTTAACCGACTGAGCCACCCAGGTGCCCCAAATGTATCACTTTTTAATAACAAACAGTATATCATCATTGGACTAAAAAATAGAAAGTCACAAGAACTGAAGGGGAAAATGGGTAAGTTATCAAAGAGGCATACGTCCTTCCCCCACCTACCATATTCATTGGAATTTGAAATGTTTCTTTAACTTTTCAAAAAGTAAATGGTCTCTTGTTCACAAAACATGCTATTATACTTATGGTGGACATTTGTCATGT
This sequence comes from Crocuta crocuta, assembly GCF_008692635.1. Lineage (NCBI taxonomy): Eukaryota > Metazoa > Chordata > Mammalia > Carnivora > Hyaenidae > Crocuta > Crocuta crocuta. Next base: position 256,017 of record NW_027533277.1, on the reverse strand, counting down.
TTGTAGCTGACAAGTATCTTGTGAAAACCTTTTTAGAGCTGAGGACTTCCCATTTTATAAATCCCACTTCTCCAGGATAGAAGCCAGGCCGTGCTCTCCTAGACTCTGTTGTAGTCAGGCACAGGCAATGACCTAGGTTTTACCAATCAGAGACACTTGCACCAGACATCACTTACAGAGTGAAAAATAGGAGAAAGAGTATACATTGTGGGTCAGCCTGGGGCAAATGTAGTGCCAGAGCTTCTGCTCTCTGTTCACTGATGGGAGCCACAGGGTCTGGGTACCAGTGGCTGCAGGAGAGGTACGATGGCCAGAGCATGGTGTGATTCTGGGTTTTTTGTTTGTCTGTTTTGTTGCATAGCCTTTGATTTTGTCTCTCTGCCCATCCCGTTGGAATTTGTGAAATTCCGAATATCATCATTGAATAGATTCCCTTACTGACTAAATTATCCAGAATAGATTCTGTTACTTGTGATAAAGAATCAGACTGAGGTGTGCCTGGGTGGCTCAGTTGGTTGAGTGTCTGACTTTGGCTCAAGTCATGACCTCACAGTTTGTCAGTTCGAGCCCCATGTCAGGCTTTGTGCTAATGCTGCAAAGCATGCTTCGGATTCTCTGTGTTCCTCTCTCTCTTCCCCTCCCTTGCTCATGCTCTCTCTCTCTCTCAAAAATAGACATTAAAAATTTTTTAATAATAAAAAAAGAATCAGACTGATACATTATCCAGTTAATTCTATGGGACAATTATAGGACCTATCTTGCAACTTAACTATCATTTTAAAATTAATTTTTATTTTGAGATACTTGAAGATTCACCGGCAGTTGTAAGGAATGACATGAGAGACCCATGTACCCTTTATTCAGTTTCCTCCAATGGTAACATCTTGCAAAACTGTAGTGCATTTTCACAACCAGGATATTGACATTAATACAATCAAGAATATTTCCATCACTACCAAGGGTCCTTCGTGTTCCCCTTTTATAGCCATGCCTACTTCTATCTTATCTCTACCCTTTCTTAACCACTAGCAACCACAAATTTGTTCTCCATTACTATAATTTTGGCTTGTAAACTTTGTTATATAAATAGAATCAGTAAGTATGTAATTTGGGAGGATTGACTTTTTTTCACTCAGGGTATGATTCATCCAGGTATTGTTACTTTGTTCCTTTTTATTGCTGAGTAATATTCCAGGGTATGGGTTACCATGGTTTGTCTTACTGTCCATACCCTGAAGGACATCTGATTTGTTTCCAGTTTGTTTACTATGACTAAAGCTGCTACAGATATTTGTATACAGGTTTTATGTGAACATGACTGTTTCTTTGGGATACATGCTCAGAAGTATAGTTAATGTGTAAAGTAGTTTTACTTACACATTAACAGCTTATTTAGTTTTTAAGAAACTGCCAAATTGTTTTCCAGAATGGCTATACCATTTTACATTCCCATGAACAGTGTACTGGTGATCTAGTTTCTCTGTGTACTCCCTAGCACTTGGTGGCCGATATTTATCCATTCTGATACATAGTAGTGATATCTCATTAAAATTTTAATTTGTGTTTCTCTAATGGCTAATGATGTTGAACATCTTTCAGTGTGCTTATTTGCTGTCTTTATATCCATTTTGGAGAAATACCTCTTAATATCTGCTGCCCATATTCTAATTGTATTGTTTGTCTTTTAAAAGCAGAATTTTGAAAGGTTTTAAAAAATGTATGTTTCTCATACTAGTCCTTTGTTGGATATGTAGTTTGCAAATATTTTCTCCCAGTCTTAGTCTTCTTTTCATCCTCTTAACATGGTTTTTTGCACGGCAAGCATTTAAAATTTTTTAAATGTTTATTTTTGAGAGAGAGAAGGAGAGAGACAGATACAGAGACAGAGAGCAAGTGAGGAAAGGGCAGAGAGAGAAGGAGACATAGAATCTGAAGCAGGCTCCAGGCTCTGAGCTGTCAGCACAGAGCCTGATGTGGGGCTTTAATTCACAAACCCCGAGATCATGACCTGAGCCGAAGTTGGATGCTTAACCGACTGAGCCACCCAGGTGCCCTGCACAGCAAAATTTTTTTAATTTTGATGAAGTCCAACTTGTTAATTCTTCCTTTTACAGATTGTGAGTTTTGGTCCAAAGACCTGAGAAGCAGGAGCACCAGTGTCCAAGGGCAGGAGAAGATGGATGTCCCAGCTCAAGCAAAGGCGACAAATTTGTCCTTCCTCTACCTTTTTGTTTCATTTGAGCATATGGCACATTCGATGGTGTTCACCCACCTTGGTAAGGATGATCCCATCCTCCCCCCGGTAAGGATGATCTTGAGATATAATTGATATACAGTACTGTGTAAGTTTAAGGTGTACAAGGTGATGATTTGCTGCACATATGAAGAGAAGGGAAGATGACATGGAAGAGTACTAAAAAATTAAGGACAAGGCCCTTCCTTTGAGACATTGTTGACATGTACACATTTCAAACTTCAGGCTTCAGGGCATTACTTTCAAGTTTTTGCCATGTTCAACACCAATCCAACTATTATCTATTGAACATATTTTTATTAATTCTAATTTTTAAAATTTTTTTATTTATTTTTCCTTTGAGAGAGAGAGCACACATGCACTTGTAATGGGGGAGGGGTAGAGAGAAGGAGAGAGGGAGCGAGAGAGAATCCCAAGCAGGCTCTGCACTGTCAGCACAGAGCCCGATGTGAAGCTCAAACTCACAAACCACGAGACCATGATCTGAGCCAAAGTTGGAAGCTTAACCGATTGAGCCACCCAGGTGCCCCGATTAATTTACTAATTTAATTAAACAGACATTACGTATTCTAGTCTTGTGTCTATAGAAGAACACATATATATGGAAATTGGAATAGTAAAGGCAGTCCATCTAGACTTGTCACTTAAATTATTTCAAAAACATAAATTCTTCTTTCCCAGAGGTAATCTACAACTTTCAATATAGATTCCTTTGAAAAAGCAATTAGAATGCCCCCAGCCCTGACCCAGTGATGGTCAGCCTCCCCAGTGTTGCCTGTGACATCAAAGCTTCCTCTGGTTCATTCAGGATGGGATTTATTGCTCCTTAGGAAGAAGCTTCTTCATTGTTATCACTGAAATCGAGTAATCTGAGAGGTAAACTGTCACTGACATACATCCCTGGGAGTGCAACCATATGTAGATAAATGTCCCATCCTTAATTTTGATGCTTTAGGCACTGTTGATGCTAGCTGGTTATGGACAACAATAAAGACATGATCTTCAAAAGGTGAAATGGATGTTTGAGAGTCTGGGGAGTAACAGCCCCCAAGGCAGTCATAACAAGATCACAGTGAAGGATAGTTGAAAGAGTTTAGACAAAAGATTCTGCCCAGGAAGAGACTTCCAAAAATAGAACTTAATGACGGAAGGTCTAAATAGTGAAGGCTTTGCTTCAGTTCCCAGCTCTGATGATTGTTGACCTCATAACTTGGGGCAAATGTACTGAGCTTCATGTATCTGTCTTCTCTTCTGTAGAATGGGGAGAATAGCTCCCATGGCCCTCACAGAATTGAAGACTAAATGGAGAATATGTACATAAGCAAAGCATTTTTATTGGAGTCCTGGCACATAGGAAGTGCTCAGTAAAAAGTAGATACTATTGCCAGTATTATTACTAGTTAATGTTATTATGGTATCAAACAACAGATCCTGGAATTCGAATAGACAGGACAGAACAGTGAAAGCAAGCAGGAGGCAGTGTCTGCCAAGACGATCATGTGCCTGCTCTGTGAGCCGGCGGTTGCTCACTGGGGCTCTTTCAGTGCTTACAGCTAATGACGATGGCTGCACTGGAGATGTGTGGGGTGCTGGGGCCTGGCGGTGGTGGTGGTGGTGATGACTCACTGCACAGTGGGACGTGGGAGATAAAGGGGTTGTGCTTCTCAGGCAGCTCCCAGAACAGAGGCAGCAGGGCGGGCAGGGCAGAATGGTACCCGTGTCGCTCTATCTCCATGACTGGCTCAGCTTCTCTAGGACAGAGACACTAAGCCCAGGCCACATGGCTGTTCACAGTCACTAATGTAACACAGCACACCTGTGCCTCAACCTGTGCCTCTTATCTAATCTGAATTGCCCCTATTATCATTTTCCTAGAGAAACATCAGCCCAGAGGGTTTGGCTGGTACAAAAGGAGTGGGGAGGGACCTGGAAGATCAAGGTTGATTATCTGGGGAAGGGGAGGTAACAGAGAAGGCACAAGTGACTTGTATCCAAACAGACCGAAAACCTCTAAAATCCTGAGTCATCATTTTTGTCTCAAGATGATTCCTACAGCCACCCTTAGCCATGGTCCCACTTTGTGCCACTGCCATCACCATGCTTCTGGTCACCCAGAAATAAACTATGAAGCTCATCTGCGACTGTTACACTCTCTGCCTCCTCCCTGACTTTATCAGTTTCCAAGACTTTATTTCCTCCCATAAAATTTTTCTTTCCAGGTATTTACATCCCCTCTGTCATCACCCTCGATCAAGTCTTCACTCATCACACCTGCACCACCAAAGTACCACTGTGTCTCTTGCCTTTCATCTAAGCAATCCAGACCCAGTACCACACCAGCTTTCACAGCTACAATGTTCATCATGTGGAACCCCTCCTCAGAAGACTTTAGTCCCTCCTTTTGCAAAGCCCAAAGCCCTGACTTTTCTTCATGACCTTCATGATGCCCCATAACATGGCCTCCATAGGGCATGTTAGCTTTGTTCTTCTTCACTAACCGTGGACCCGTACTCATCTCCATCCCAACAAAGGCACCATAGCACAGTGTCAAGAACAACTGCCAAGGGGTCTTGAGTGTGACTTTCCTATTTTGCCTGGGAGAGGAGCACAGAGGGACAGAGGTGAAATGCCTTCTCTCAGAAATGTGCTCACTGCGACCCCAGGGGAGACCTCAGTGTGATGTGAGGAGGAGAATTTCTGGCTTGGAATGCAAGTCATCCCTACAAATATTTCTAAAGCATCTCACGTGGATATGAAAGAAAAAGGGACGCTGTCCCAGCCACTAAAGGTTTGTAATCACTTGGGAGGTGAAGATGCCTGTGGAAGAGAGTGCTGAATGAAAGGTGTGGTAATGCCTCCTTCTTCTGTACCAGGTATCAGATCCCATGGCGGGGGCAAGGCAAACATCAGACTCATTTTCTAGATGATGAAATTTTCTTACCTGTATGAGAGTTTAAATGGCTTATTTATTGTCACAGGGCTAATAATTAGCTCTTAGGGGTCTCCAGGTTTGTTGGATTTTCTCTGCACTGCTCTGCCTGCAAACGGCAGGGCTGTGACACCCTGGGAGACATCAAGCATTCCCAGGAGCAGGAAGAATGGGCCCAGAGCTGTGAGAGGCCATGGGGAAGGTGGCATTTACCTGAGAACTGAAGGATCCAGGAGATTTCAATCATAGGAGAAAGAAGAGAAGAAAGAATATTCCAGAAATAAAGAAACTCCATGAGCAAAGGCACAAAGCAGGACAAGAGGAGCCACCCAAGGGCAAAGTTACTGGGGAGTGAAGACTCCCTCCCTTCACCTCCCCTGAGAAGCTGAGATAAAGGAGGAGGAGAGGTCTGGGTGTCTCTGGGCTGATAAACGGACTCCACCCAGAGGCCAATAGCATGGGTATATGGGGACAGGAGGGTCAAGTGGCAGAAGTTCCCCTTCTCCAGGACAGAGGAACTGGGGTGGGGTAGGAGGGAGGCCATTTCCTGAACCCCACTTCTCAGATTCAGCACCGAGAACAGAGCCAGGAAGAATTCTGAGAGCCGGAGCAGAGAGGACTGACAGACGGCAAGTCCCCTGGAGAAAACTATTCCCCTCTGGGGTCAGATGGCTAGGCTGGGGGTGGATGGCCACTGTGTGTGACTGCCCTGCCCCTATGGGAGAGGAGGAAATGTGAGGCTTGGGGAACAGAAACGGGAAAGGAAATGGAGGTGTCAGGAGAGAGAGGAAAGTAGGGGTGCACCCAGGGGAGGGGCCGTTCTGAAGCCCATCTGGGAACACTGCCCTGGGATGATAGCGGGTGCATGAAGGGAAGCGTCAAAACCACCTGATAGACCTGATACAACTCTTTAATGCACCCCCTTTCTGACCCAGCTTTTCTCTCGTCTCTCCTCCTCAGTTCAAGAGGGTGGAGACCAGAGTGGGGAAGAACCCCGGCCGGGGGGAATGAGCCGGGCATGGGGAAGGGGGCCTTTCTTAAGGCAGGAGGTAAGTGCCATCCCTGACTTTTGTGGGTCAGATGTGTGACCTCCTTTCAGCTCTAACATCCCACACACTCTCACCCCTCACAGTCTGCCTGGTCCTTACCCTGTTTGTGCATCTCCCAGGGGTTGGAATCGGGTTGGGTTTAGGGAGAATGAGGAGATCATCTCTCTACCAAGGGGCCCTGGCACTAACTTTTTCTTTCTTTCTTCTCTCCCTCTCACTCCCCCACCCCTCTCTCCCAACCCCCTCTCTCTTGTGGTTTTTCACTTCCTAGTTCCCTGCACAGCAACCTCCAGTATCTCAAGTAGAGTGGCCACAGGAAACCGGCATAATGGCAGGGTTCATCATCAGGCGGGTGCTAATGGCTGGCCTGCTTTTCAGTCTACTCCTTGGTTCTTCTGTGCTTTTTGTCTACATCTTCCGGAGCTGTGGCCCTAGTAAGCACAATCCTGGAGTCCCCTAACCGAGTCAGCCCTCCCCGTCAGGGGTGGCCTCTGTGGCTTTGTGCCCACTGACTCTTTCACCTCCCCCCTGCCTCAGCATCATGTCCTCTCCCTCCCAATCTGGCCCCCGGGCTTGGTGAGGTCCTGTCCTTCTCCTGGGGGTCCCTTCCCTTCTCTCTACCAGGCTGCCCTTTGTCTAGCTCCTCGGGGGCGCCACGGCCCTTTCTCCCTCTCTCAGCTCTGAGCTTCCCCCCCACCCCTCTCCTGGCAGGGCCCTGCAGGACACCGGAATGTTGGGATCTTCAGGCTCATTACCTGGCCTCTGGGAACAGCAGTGTGGCTCCCTGCACCGACTTCTTCAGCTTTGCCTGCGGGGAGTCCAAAGGGACCCATAGTTCTTTTCAGGCTCTTGCAGAGGAGAACAAGAAGAGACTTCGTAAAATACTGGGTGAGGCTCACTGGGTGGAAGATTCTCCATGCAAGGGGGTGGCCCTGAGCCTAGAACTATCTTGCTGTCCCAAACCTGTGTGGTTGTGGCACAGCCGCTGGTTTGCTGCTCGGGCTCAGTAGCTACTACCTCAGTGCCTCCTCCCCTCTCCTCTCATGGTTCCTGTCTTCATTTTTCCTTTGCCACTTGCCCACAACTACTGTGTTCTCTTTTAAATTTTTTATTTTAAATGTTTTTTATTTATTTCTAGCAGAGAGAGAGAGAGAGAGAGACAGCGTGAGCAGGGGAGGGTCAGAGAGAGAGGGAGTCACAGACTGAAACAGGCTCCAGGCTCTGAGCTGGCAGTCAGCACAGAGCCCGATGCGGGGCTCAAACCCACGAACCGCAAGATCATGACCCAAGCGAAAGTCGGATGCCCAACCGACTAAGCCACCCAGGCGCCCCTACTGCGCTCTCTTCAAGAGCCCCCTTTCACTAATCTGCCCCTTCTCTGTTGCTCTGCATAAATCTTCCAGCTCTCTCCTATGCCTGGGACCCCCCTCACCAGTGGCCCTCAGCACCTGCTGTACTAAAAGTCCTGGTGTCAGTTGTCCCCAGCCCTGCCTGTCTGTTAGCACCCTGGTCACTGAGCATCTCCCTGCAGTCACTTCCCCGCCCCCTCCCTCGAACACTGGTGTGCAAGCTCTAGGGGAAGAAGTGGGGTGTTGGGGCTGGCTGGAGGATGTGGCCATGCGGTGAGAAGGGGTGGCATCTGGCTGTGTGCCAGGGAATGGATCCAGACGCAGAAGGCATGCTGGAAGCAGAGAGGGCCAACCTAAAGCCCTAGGGTGCAGAAGTCGCCTGTAGGCAGTGACTGTAGAGAAGACAGAAGAATCGAGAGTTGATCTCTGAGGGAGCAACCTAGGCCATCTGGGGGGTTGGAAGCCGGTCCCAGGAAGTTGGAGGATGGTGTGAAGGTGTGACGACCGGGAGTAAGAACAAGTGTGATAGGCATAGCATTTCCAGGGTAAGGGGACCTGGGAATGTGATGGAGTCCACTGGAACTGAGGAGGAATGAATGTATCCCTCTGCCTTCTTTTTGATGGAGAAGGACTGGTGGCAGGCACTCTCTGGAGGGGCCATGCTTCCGGTTAAGGCCAAGAGATGAGAAGAAAACGTATGTTTAGGATAGAAGCTGTTGCTCACTACTGAGTGAAAGGTATGGGGGCTGCATGGGCAGGAGGTATCACAGGGTGGGTGATTCCCATGCACAGGCATGCAGATTATTGCTGTGTGTGTGTGTGTGTGTGTGTGTGTGTGTGTGTGTGTGTGTGTGTGTGTGTTTCCTGGGTCACCAGCCAGGGTCTGGACTTTGTTTCTTCTCCTTGCTAAACCTGTCTGATTGAGTTTTCTTCCCTCCAGTCTCTCCAAGTTCTCTGGTTTGGCAAATGTTTCTAATTTCTTTACTCACCTCCATCTTGCCTTCCATTTGCACCATAGGTGTTCCTAGGTGCTCCCATCTCTTCCTTCTCTCCCGTGTCTGTTCCTCCCCATCTGTATTTCGTGTCTCCTTTGCTCTCCCCCGTCTTCCTCCCCGCACTCACTGTCCCATCAGGCTGCTCAGCCCTCCCACCTTCTGACCTGTCCTCACCCCCATTTCCCCCACTTCCTTCCATTTCCCTGGGAGTCTTCCCCTTCTGTCCCACCTGCCCTGCTCAGCTCTGCTCCTCTAATTCTCCCATGCTTCTTTTCTAGAAGAGCTAGGTTCCCGGCACCTGGGCGGTGGGGAGGACAAAGCCTTCCAGTTCTACAGCTCCTGCCTGGACACAGGTGCCATCGAAGCTGCGGGGGCTGCTCCCCTCAGACAAGTCATTGAGGAGGTGAGACCCGAGGCAGTAGGGATACATAACACGTGGGACCAATGTATGCTCAGGGCGGCCCTCCCCCACTTTTTTTCTAGAAAGGGAGGAGGGTATCTCTTTCCTAGGCATCTCAAAGTTCCAGGAGGGAGATGGAAATGGCAGTACCCTCCAGAAGCATGAGGACCCTGGGTGAGGGCAGAGAAAGGAGAGAGGTGGAGTCAGCCCTTAAGGCTCCTAGCACTCAGAGTAGCAGTCAGGAAGTAGCAGCTGTCTGAGGAAGGGGATGGGGGTGGGGGAGACAAGTCTCCCGGGCCATCCCCCTCTGCTGAGCCTTGTCTCTCTGCTTCCCAGCTTGGAGGCTGGCGAATCTCCGGTAATTGGACTTCCTTAGACTTTAACCGAACCCTGAGCCTTCTGATGAGTCAGTATGGTTATTTCCCATTCTTCAGAGCCTATCTGCGACCTCATCCCAGCCATCCACACAAGCCAGTCATTCAGGTGAGGGGTGCACCAACACACAGCAGGACCTGGGCCTGCCTCGACTTCCAGCCTAGCATCTCCTAGAAGAAGGTTGCAGGCTGGACAAACAGGTCAAATGGGCAACGTAGATAAGATATCTATCTTAGGGAAAATCATCAATGTACACTAGGTGAGATCAGAGAAGGGAGCAGGAGAGTCAGTCCTGTGAAGACTGAAGTAGTTCCTATCTTCCTTACTGCCTATCTGGATCACCCCCACAGCCTCTTAATTAGCCCCCTCATCTCCAGTATTGTCCTTCTCTTATCTACTCTTCAGTTTTGCTGGAGGGACTTTTCTAAACCAAGAGCTATAGCAATTAGACTATTGTCTCTGTTTAAATGCCTCCAGTGGCCTCTCTTAAACCCCACATCTCCAGCCTTATCTCCTGCCACATTCCTTGTCCCCCTTAAACCTCAAGCTATGCTCCCTCACTTCTAGCTTCAAGAATATTCCTCTGTGTTTTGTATCCATGTCTCCAACACTAACTCCCCAGTGTGTCACACAGCCTGGAAAACTCTTACATGTTTTTCAAATTTGGGGTTTGTTTATTATCTCTTCCAGGAATGATTCACTGACGCCCTAGCCATGAGTTAGGTAGACCCTCTGTCCTCTCACCATCCCAAGCTCTCATCATTGATACTGTGTTAAAGACTGCGAGCCCCTTGAGAACAGGACCATACCTCATTTAACTTTGTTCCTCAGGACCTAGCATAGGGTTAGGCATCTAGAGGCCCATGGCAGGTGTTTGTTGGGCAAGCAGATAAGTAAAAAATGTCGAAGGCATCGATATTGTTGTAGGCAATGCAATGACATCTATTTGGCCCCTGCCCTCAAAAATTCAACAAAATTATAGGGGGATGAATATACAGGAACAGCTGTTAATCAGTATGACACACTCTAAAATTCAGTTCTAAAGGGTATGTTCAAGAGCTTCACTGGTATGGCCTTTAGGGAATAGTTAAGATCTGAAATGGTTACACAATGGCTCAGAGAGGGAAGAATGTGAGCTGAGCCTTGAAACATGGTTGAATCACATAGGTGAAGGTGAAACTAAGGGCATGAAACGGACTTCAGGAAAGTCCTGAGCTAAGGCTGGAATGGTATGACTCTTCTGTGGGGTCAGTGAGAAGGCTGGTTTATTGAACAGAGGATTTGGGGTAGGGGTGAGATGTGGTGGGAGATAAGAGTAGAGTAAGGCTGAAGATGTGAGGTTGGGCCCAATCATTCCTGGCCTAAGAGGCCAGATGGAGGTGATTGCTTCTGACTTCATGGGAAAAAATATGATGGCTATGCATCGAGCTTAAGCAGAGGGAGCGACCTTCAGCAGGTCAGCCTTGAGGGGTTGAGGAATCTAGATGAGCAATTTGGAGGTTCTGAACTAAGATGATTATGGTAGAAATTAGAAGGCCAGGCATGAAGATTTAGGTGACTTCATCCCAGTGGTGATGGTCCATGGTGCTTCTAAAGGACTTGGTGACTGGTTGAATGTAAATACAGAAAATGGAGAAGTTAGAAAAGAGTTTTCCCAGTTTTGATGCAGTGTGAGTCGGGGGAGGGTGGTTACCATCAACTGGAGACTGGATGGACTCTGAGGATAGACTGCAAAGGCAGTAGCCCAGTAAGGAGTCTGGGTACAGGGAGGGGGTCTGAGACAAGCATGGCTGTGCCATAGAGGGCAGGGGAGGAGTGTTTCAGCAGGGAAGGGTCATCGTGGATTCTAGAGATTTTTGAGCTCAGAGAATAAGCAATGGTACCACTGAGAACCTTCTAGAGGAGAGTATTGAAAACCGTTTTGGAAATGGATAGATTGTACAGGGTTTAAGAGGAAGGCAAGGAAGTTGGAGCAAGGGCATGGATGACTTCTGGTTCTTCAAAGTGTGGACATAAAATGTGACAAGGGAGCCAAGTGAAAGATTTTTCAAGATGGGGGAAGTATATAGTCCAAGGAGGGAGTGGGATATTGAAGTTGGAGTAGAAAAAGGCATAGTTTGGAAGCAAAGATCAGAACAGAATCAAGGACATGCCAGGACTCAGGTGAGGCAGGCAGGTGAGGTAAGTGAGCCACTCACCTGTGTGCAACATCAAAGAGGATACCAAAAACAGCAACCAAAATAAATATTTTTAAAAATTAAAAGAAACAAAGCCAATACAAAAATCTATGATGAGTAAAAAAAATATCAAATTTTTGTTCACTGTGGATTTTTTTGGAAAAGAGGTCCTTTCCCCTTAAAATGGACCAAAATTTTATTGCAGACTTAAACAAATATATTTTTTTCTTCAAAATGGATAAAAAATACATTCTGGATTTTCAGGAAAAAAATGTATGATGAACAAAGGTTTGCTATTTTAGTCAGCATGGATTTTAGTTTTGATTTTTATTTGAAAAATATCAAGTAAGATATTTATCTTGATTACTGTCTTAAGTACCTCTTAAATTTTGCACCTGAGATGGTTTCCCCCTCCCTTAACTCTGGACCTGGACCTAGCACAGGGGATGGCTCCCTTCAGGACACAGATCAGTAGGCTTCTCCCTTGACGAGCACCCCAAAACTCGTTGAAGTACCCACCCTGTCTTCACATTTTCCATGTTTGTATAGTATAAGGGGTATTCTTTTCCCCCATGTCCCCAACCCCAGTGCCTCCCTTTCTCACTGTCCTCTCTCACGCCTTCTCTGTGTCCTGAGGCTGTCTCCTGCAGTACATTCCCCATCTCCCCACACCTGTACTCTCCTCCCTCCACGCTCCCTACTTCTCTCCAGTATCTCTTGTGTCCAGATTGATCAGCCAGAGTTTGATCTTCCCCTCAATCAAGAACAGGAACAGAAGATTTATGCTCAGGTAAGATGGCTCCATGAACAGAAGTCAGGTCCTGACCTCTGATGCTTGGAGAAAGGCCGGGGCCTCCGGTGGCTATGACTGAGGTTGCCCCTCCCCCAGATTGTGCGGGAATACCTGGCTTATCTGAATCGGCTGGGAACCTTGCTAGGAGGAGACCCAGACAAGGTGCAAGAACATGCCTCCATGTCCATCTCCATTACCTCGCAGCTGTTTCAATTTCTGAGGCCCCTGGAGCAGCGGCGGGCACAGGGAGATCTCTCCCGGCTGGTCACTATTGACCAACTGCAGGTGCCTTGAACCGGGGACTGGGGGAGGATGGGTGGGAGGGTCTCTCTCCCAAACTTTCTGGATCTCCTGAAATCTTTTCTCCTCATTCCCTAATTCCTTTCCACCCCTAACTTTCCCAGCCCCATCCCTTCCCCCAACCACCCCCTTCCCAACTCCTTCTCAAACCCTGAGGGAGAGGAAGCCCCCTCTCCTGCCTCCTCTCCTCCTTTCCTGTCCCCCTCAGCCTTGTGTCCCTCCTCTAAGGAAATGGCCCCTGCCATCGACTGGTTGTCCTGCTTGCAAGCGACATTCAGGCCAATGTTCCTCAGCCCCACCCAGCACCTCGTAGTCCATGACCTGGAGTATTTGAAAAACATGTCTCAGCTGGTGGAAGAGCAGCTGTTGAAATACAGGTTTGCCTCAGGTGGGACTCAGGGAGAGTGAGGGCAATGAAAAGAGTCCAAGGACCTGGAGGCCTCAGGGACAAAGGAGATTGTGGAAACTGCATGCTGGTAAGGTCTTCCCGGGAAGATGGAAGAGATCCTCAGACGTGTGACGGCAGAGAAGGGTTGGTATGAATGGCCCATGAGGAAATGGAGGCAACAGGAAGTATGAGAGGGCTGAGGAGCACGGGGAAAGGAAAACACACATGAAATGAGGGGTTCAGGTGCCCAGCAACATACAGGGTTTCCTGGGAATAGAACCCAACCATTGAAGAGCCTCTAAGCTATAGGAGATGCTGGAAGGCCAGTCACTAGGGACAGCTCAGGTATGCTTGTCTTGTCAGCAGCTTGGGGGAGGGGGTTGGGATAGAAGTTGGAGGCCCATGGGGCCAGTGGATGGAAGAAGTGAAGGCTGGAGGTTCTCTTGGGGGAGAGGCCATTTCTAAGCTGTGAGAGGATCCTGAGGTCCTTGCACGTGAGACTCTGTTGGGCTCTCTGTCATCCCCAGTACCTACATGGCCACTGCCTGAAGACAGGGGCTTCCTTCCAGGGACTGAGGCTTAGGAACCTTCTTCATAGTACCTCAGTGGCAGCACATCTAGAAATTCATTTTGAAGGAAGCAAAGGACCATTCTTGTGGGCATGAGCAGGTTTATATAAAGCTATAAATCAGATCTGGTGAGAGTTACCAGCAAGGCAGAGGAAGGTCTGAGGTCCCAGCTTTGTTGTGCTTAGAAGATACATCTTAAGGTGAGCTGAGATTTCTTGGATGTGGAAGTAGATGAATCTGTTTTGTTACATTTTTTTTAAGTCTAGTCGTCATCTAGCCTAGACCCTTCACTCCCTGCGACTTGAGAAGTCACTTTTGCATCTAGTTCCTTCTATTACCATTCCCCAACTCACACCAAGAAAAGCTCTTCTTGACTTGTTCCAAGGTCAAGCCATTATTTTCCATAGACAGAAGAGAAGGGGCTTCCCCCAGGAGTATCCATGACTACACAAGGGGAGACTGTTCTCGAGGCACCCCGAGAGCCCTGAGTGTGTGTGTGTCTCTTTTCCCTCCACAGGGACTTTCTGCAGAGCCACATGATCTTGGGGCTGGTGGGAACCCTCTCTCCGGCCCTGGACAGCAAGTTCCAGGAGGCACGCAGATCCCTGATCCAGAAACTGCGGGAGCTGACCCAACGACCACCCATGGTGAGGAGGGGAGGGTGGAATTTTCCCAGTTGGGGGCTAATCGAGCATCTGCCCTTTTGAGGGATAAATGTCGGTGTGTCTCTCCCAGGGAGAGGGCATGAGGGCAGATGCCGTTCCATGTCTGGGTTTTCCATAGAAGCAGACAGGTTGGGCATACAGTGCTTATGTTGAGAACTGAGACGCCAGGTACCAGACCTTTGGGCACATATCTGGCTACTTTTACAGACTTTTTTTGAATATTAAAGTTTAAATATAAAACTTCAAAATTATCAGCAATTGCTTTTCCTTTGCCATGACCTTTAAACTATTTGCTTAGTTAGTTATCCAGAACTCTGTGATTTAAGGATGTGAACCTAAAGCTTGGGATCCATTGGGATGCAAGACATGACTAGCAAGGAGTGGCCTTTCCTCTGTCTAGGTGATTCCAGTGTTTGATGTTCAAAGGTGCTTCCCAAAGAGTTCATCTCTGACATCTAGTGAGACCTGTGCGGCCACAGCATATGGGTTTTGTGGTGCAGAGCCTGATATATCTGAGGTGGTAGTTCTGTACCATACACACTAACCAAACATCTACTGTGTTACATAAGATGTGAAGACACTCTTTACCAAGAACTTTGAAATCCTATGTCAGACACATCCAATGCAAGTGAAGGTATCTAGAACATTAGATATGCTCCAACCTCAGTAAAGGCTTCAGTGTAGTCTTGAAAACCACAGGTTTGTTTTTTTTTTCTCTAGTAACTTGTGGACCATTTCTATGTCTTGGAGAAACTCACTGCTTTGACAACTTGAAATAGCTGTGGAATTCAGAAAGGGTAAATGAGTGTACAGGGACTAGCATGTAGTTATTGAGTATTGAGAGTGAGACATTTTTCTTTTTTTTATAGGTTCTTTTTTAAATTAAATTAAAATTTTAAATGATTTTTAAAATTTATTTATTTATTTTAAGAGAGAGAAAGTGAGAGCATGAGGAGGGGAGGGTCAGAGAGGGAGGTAGGGAGAAAGGGAGAGAGAATCCCAAGCAAGCTCTGCATGGCCNATGTAGTCTTCTCCTATCCAGGAGTCTTTCTGTTCTCCAGAAGAATGCCTCAGAGAGGACTTGCTTTCAATTCAATAGTCAATAAATAAGGATTATTTACCCAATCCAGGCTCATGAGACTGATCCTGGAGGACATAACCCCCTTTTTTTTTTTTTTTACCAAGCAGCAATAGCCCCATGTGTATCACCAAAAGGGAAAATGAAGGTAAGTGGGACAAACCCAGAAAGACAAGGAAAGAGAGCATCCTCTGGGTGTAAAGATCTAGGCAAGATTGGCCTGGAGAGATGGATGAGGAAGAACTCTTGATGGGAGCCATTCATTCCAGCTTTGTCTCTGCAGCCCACCAGCCCTCGATGGATGACGTGCGTGGAGGAGACAGGAAACTTCTTCGAGCCTACCCTGACAGCCTTGTTTATTCATGAGGCCTTCAGCCCAAAAACTCATCGTGCTGTATGTGAGGGCTCTTCCCCAGCCTATGTCTCTCTAACCCTTCCCACCCAACCATTCTCTCCTAATTCTATTCACTGTACCATTCTTGATGGTCTGCATGGTCACCACCATGGGCGGGGGTGTGGGGGGGTTGAGGTGTCAGGCAGTCACAGAGAGAAAAAGTGCACTATGAGAGAGATGCCACAGAACACCATGTTGGGTCCTTAAGATTTGCCTTGTTTTGCTATGAGACACAAGTGTATGTAGCATGCCTGAATTTGGACAAGTTATCCAACTTCCCTGCTCTTATGCTTCTTAAACCATAAAATGATAAAATTAAACTCCATGGCCTCTATGACTACTCCCTGTTTATCTATGATTTTTTAACAACACAGGAAATGGTATGAGAAGGGAATGGTATCATCTTAAGAAGTGCAAGTAAATGAGTACTGAGTAGTCTTTGAGTGCCTACTATGTGGCTAACAGTCTTGTAAATACTTGGCATGAACTACTTTAATTCCTATTATCATCCTAATGTTAGAGAAGAGAGAACTGAAGCGCAGAGAGGTTAAGTAAGTTGCCCAAGGTCACACATTGACCAAAAACTAGAGTCAGGATTTGAACTCAGGCTTCAAATATTGTCATCCTTTTCCTCCATCAAGAAAGGATACAAGCAAGATGGTAGGTTTCTGGGAAAGCAGTAACTACACAGTCAGTTGTGAATCTGGGAAAACTTCAGCTTATTGGAAAGCTGAAGAGCCCAGAAAGATAGAGAGAGGAAATGCATGCTTTAGTAAAGAGAGTATGAGGACAAGAGCCTTCAAGAGCAGAGAAAGGAATGATGGTCCTCTTCCTTTGATTCTGAGTGGATTGTCTGGCCAAAGGTAAGGACAGCTTCTCCCTCCCCTGGCAGGCTGAGATCTCCCCATGGAGAGGAGCTATCTCCCCTGTCAATCCTCAGGACTGACCAGCTCCCACCTTCCCTTTCTCTGCTTGACACCTCCTTTCTGTCTCCACAGATCTCTGTGCCCTGGGTTTCCAGTCACCTAGTAAATCTTACTTTCCGCTATCTCTTTTGGAGATCTTCCCCCTTCTCTGGTGGCTCCTTGGGGTCAAGGCCCTTCCTAGAGGCCCAGTGGGCAGGACCCCAGACCAAGGCTGCCCCTGATCCTGTATCTCCATCTGGGCCCCTTCACAGGCCATGAAACTATTCACTGCTATCAGGGATGCCCTCATCACGCGCCTCCAGAGGGTTCCTTGGATGGATGAGAAGACCCGGAAAGAGGCCCAGAATAGGGTAAGTCCAAGAGTGAGAGACAGGAGCAAGGGGTGGAATTGAGTTTTGGGTCCAGAGATCACAGTGACAGGAGAATGCAAAGGCACAAGAATATATAGCAACTGTAAACACCCATATGCTGCACACGCATCCTGGTGAAAATATAAACAGTGAGACCAGGGCAGTGAACACGAGAAATTCCCTCTGATAGACTTGGGGTAGCTAGGTTTCTTCTACCTTTTGTTTCTCTCCCCAGGTCACTCAACTGCAGGTGAAGATGGGGGCCCCAGAATGGGTCCTGAAGCTATCACTGGACAAACAGGCATACAGTGATGTAGGTCCCTGCCCTTGTCAGCTCATTAGTCCTCAGCTTCTCCTCAGCCCACTGACCCACCTGAGTGGCAGACAATCTTTACCCTGGGCTATCCTAACCAACCCCTTCCTTGCCCTGATGTTGGCTGGGTTTTATGGGTGAATATCCACACTGTGGGTCTTGCCAGCAGAACAGCAGAACCTTTTCAGGTCATGATAGGTGTGTGTGCACACATGCACATATGCATTCTTGGGACTTGCCTGAGGGTGTTTATCTGTGTGCCAATGTATGTGAAATCTGTCTGCACGGACATGGTGTCATTGTGCTGCTTTCCACTGTACTGTGGATGTCTGTATGTCGAGGCTTATCCGTCTGTGTTCAAATGTACCCATTGGCGTATATCAGTGTGCACCCGTATTTGTCTCTGTGTATCCGAGTCACCTCCTGCCTCCTCCCAGATACAGCTTGGACCCAGCTACCTGCAGTCCTTCCTGAGCTGTGTCCGATCCCTACGAGCTAGAATCACCCAGAGCTTCTTGGAGTCTTTACCCCAGCACAGGTATGGGAGCAAGGGAGACACACATTGAATCCCAGAGATGCCCATTCAAGATTAGCAGCAAAGAAAACTGAGGGCCTGGGGAAACAGGAACAGTGACAGTAGTTGGGAGGGACTTCATATGTCTGGTGGGCGGGGCCATACGTGACAAAGCTGGTATTCATACATGCTATTCCCATAGGTGGCAGGTGTCCGCTTGGGGGGTCAATGCTTACTATTCAATGTCTGACCATGTGGTGGTCTTCCCAGCCGGACTCCTCCAACCTCCATTCTTCCACCCTGGCTACCCCAGGTAGGGGTCATTCTATGGGGATGGGCAGGGGATTTCCCAAGTGTAACGGACAGACATTATGATGGATAGGGTTTGTGGTTGGAGAACTGGGGTCAAAAACTTTGGAGGACTCTGGGAGTAAGACAAACCTTTGTCTCCACAGAGCTGTGAACTTTGGTGCTGCTGGCAGCATTATGGCCCATAAACTGCTGCACATCTTCTACCAGCTGTGTGGGTAACAGTGGGCCATTGGAAGGTGGGGCCATTGGGAAGCCAGGTGAAGGCCCTAAAAGAGGCCGCAGGAGGAGAAAGGGAGGGCTCCAGGTGGCACAGTTACTAATCTTTAGCAATGTTCGGGGTGCTAGCCCAGTCTGTGGTACCCCCTCGTCCTCATCCTTACTCCATGTCTCACCATTTCTTTCCCTTGCCCCGTTTTCAACAGTACTCCCTGGGGGCTGCCCAGCCTGTGACACTCATGCCCTACAGGGGGCACTGCTGTGCCTGAAACACCACTATGAATCCATTCCATTACCCAGTGGACTCTCCTTCAATGGCTCTTGGACATTACAGGAGAATGCTGCTGACATCGGGGGGTTGGCCATTGCACTGCAGGTAACTCGTATCCCAAGGGACAGGATCTACTAAGAGCCATTCTGTCCTCATGGTTTTTCCTTCTACCATCCCTTGTGCAAACATAGTTATAAAGCCTCCTGCCCTTCACACCCCCACTGAGCAGATGGCAGTTTGGGAATCCTCCAACCCTACAGATTCCTCTTTTCTAGGTTATCCATAGATCTCACAAGTACATTTTCTTCCCTGGCTCAGACCAGTGTGTGTGCGGAACTTGGGCAAAAGGGCCATGAACTGGTTTTCGGTATTGTGTGTAGGGCTTCAGACTCCCAAGTGGCTGTGGGTCTAGAGTCTAAGGGTTACTCACTACCCCACCCCCACATCCAGGCTTACAGCAAGAGGCTATTATGGTACCATGGAGAGACCATCCTGCTCAACCTGGACCTCAGCCCTCAACAGCTCTTCTTCCAAAGCTATGCTCAGGTAAGCAGTGGCCACCTCCCTCCATGGCTTGCTCCTTGTCAGATAAGTACCCTATTGCTAATGCTTAAAGGGGGGCTCCTCCCTGAAACACCTTCCCCCAAACAGCCCCAACCCTCTGCCACAGATGTCCGTGCTGTCATATTTTCATACATGCCCCTTGGGACCATCTTTTCATATTACTATTAATTCTTCTACCAAATCCAGCACCCTCTTCAAAAAAGGGAAAAAAAAAACCTCTACTGCCAAATCCCTCTCTGAGATGAGCCTAACTTTTCTTTCATTTCTCCTCAAAAATGAGCCTTCGACAGATTATCGATAGACCTCATTCCTTGTTGGAGACCACACCCCCAGGTGTGGACCCCACCTGAGTATTACATGCTCCCTCAACAGACACTGTCCCCAGTTCCTCAGTATACTTAAAGACCCTCTCAGGGCACCTGGGTGGCTCAGTTGGTTGAGTGTCTGACTCTTGATTTCATCTCTGGTCATGATCCCAGGGTCATGAGATTCAGCCCCAGTGCAGAGCTCACTTAAGATTCTCTCTCTCTCTCTCTCTCTCTTCCCCTTGCCCTCATCTTCTCTAAAAAATAAAAATAAATAAGACTCTCTCACAGAGTTCTTTACAATAAACCCTACCTCCCCACCTTTCAGTCACTTATAAATGGTCTGATTACACAGTCCAGGCCTTCCCTAACACACATCCTGCCAGATAAATGATCTACAGGGGCATCTGGGTGGCTCAGTTGGTTAAGCGTCAGACTTCGGCATAAGTCATGATCTTGAAGTTTGTGAGTTTGAGCCTTGCATTGGGTTCTGTGCTAGATAGAGTGGAGCCTGCTTGGGATCCTCTCTCTCCCTCTCTCTCTCTGCCTCTGTCCCACTCTCTCTCTCTCTCTCTCTCTCTCTCTCAAAATAAATAAACTTATAAAATAATAAATAACCTACAAATGTGTGGCCTTATCTCTGCTCTCATCTCTGTCTGCTGTCCCTAGTCACCACACTGGCACCAGGTCTGCCTCATGCTCCTAACCCTAATATACCCTACTATTCTGCTCTTCTCCTTACCCTGCATGGACCTCTCTTTCTCCACAGGTGATGTGTGGGGAGCCCAGCACCTGGAAACCCCAGGATCCTCACAGCCCTCCCATGCTTCGAGTACATGGGCCGCTCAGCAACACCCCAGCCTTTGCCAGACATTTCCACTGTCCACGTGGTGCCCTCATGAACCCTCCCAGCCGCTGCCAGCTCTGGTAACCTGGCTACCACAGAGACTTCAATTCAGATGTAACAACACCTCCCTGCCCCATCCATGGAATCAGGCACTATCTCCTTTCCCTTTCCTTTTCAAAAATAAAAGCTGGCACTTGGCTTCGGCTATCCGTTAATGACCCTTTCCTAATATGTTCTATGCCTAGAAGTCAGAGAAGATAAGAGAAGTGACAAGAGAGTTCTATAGACACAAGAAAAGCGAAGAACCAATGGGTCTAAAGGTCAGTGGGCCAAAGGTTGGGTGATTAAACAGACCAGTTAGAGACAAAGGGCTTTGGTTAAGAAAGCTGCCCCCAAATGTTTTCAGGACTTTATTGCTATTACTTTTATTCTTGCTGCCTCCTTCCCATAATGTGCTGTCCAGAGCAGAGCCAGGAGAGATGTGGGAGAGAGAAGGCCATGGGTCTGGTGTCTCCGGCCCTGGAAGATGGAGCTCAGAGCATGGTGAGGTGGTCAAGCTGGGCAATGGACAGTTGAGAGGCCAGCACCACGATCTCTTGGATGCTGCACCCTGAGGTGAAGAGCCGCTGGCAAGAGGCAGGAAGCTGTATGTACACCTCCCTTGGGAGTAGTGACCTGGAGCCCAGGAGGGAAGAGGGGATCAGTAAGCTATCATGAAGCGGAGGTAGATATCAAGGTCCTCATCCAGGAACCAGGCTACCACCTCAGCCTCAATGTCCCTCATAAAAAAACCATGATGCTGGCGAGATTGAAGCAGAAGGCTAGGTCAAAGAGGTGGTCCCGAAGGGCCGCTGTGTCTGATGTCTCATCTTCCTGCTGCGCCATGTCCACAACCTGCCACATCTCCCCCACCGAGGAGGCCACAAAGTGCTCTTCAAAATGCTCTTGCTCTTGGTCTGGAACAGTGGAGAGGGGGAGGCACTGAAAGGGCTGATCCTAACCTGCTCCCGCCGCGACCCTGGCCTATACCAGAAAGGTGATGAGTTGGAGAATCTGAGAAGTTAGAGCCTGAGGCTTTTAGCTCAACTGTGCATCCCCTTTTCCTTGCCCAGGGAGGCGGTGCTCCATCTGGAGGTCTCCTCTGGTCTGTATTGAATCACAGCCCCAACTCAGGTGCCCATACACCCCATTTCTACCTCACACTGCCTCCTCCAAAGGATTACAACACTCGGGGTGGGAGGGACCACCCGAGGGAAGGGATGGAAACCACAACCTCTTCCAAGACAAATGCACCCCTGCCCATTCACACAAAAGCCACCTTCCAACCAGCCCGTGGTATGCCCCTGAATACGTCCCTGGCTAAGAACCCTGCTCAAAACCCTTTACCTGACCCTCTCACACTATGATGATAAGGGACTGGGCTTCTCTCCCCACAACCTGACCTATCTCAGGTTTCATGCCTGATAGGCCCTGGGGTGCTGACTCCAAAGAGATCTGACCCCTAGCCCCCGACACTTGTCTTACCTGTGGAGGGTGTCTCCTCGCTCTGACTCCTCTCTTTGGGATCCACGCTGCCTTTCTGAGGCTTCACCACCTTGACCCGCAGCAGCAGCAGGATGGCAGCCAGGAACGCTGCCCTGCAGAGCTGGGAGCCCAAGGAAGTCATGGACCTGGCCACCCACCGCCTTTGGTCTTCCCTACTCCCCTACGCACAGTCGGCTCCCCCCACCTCCCTCCCCTGTCCCTTTCCCAGCCCTTACCACTTGCCAGCACCATTTTCTTCCCTTCCCTTCCATAGGACCTCTGACTTCATGAGCTTTGTGACCTCACAGCCATGGGCCTGCCCCTCATTCAGGTCACTAGAGAATTCCATTGCCGGGCAAGAGAGTGGTGAGTAGCTAGGAGAGGCTTCTAGGATGATCCTATTGTGTCATCTTGTGGAGAGCAACAAAATGACTTAAGAGTTTGTGACGTACTTTCACATTCATTACATCATGCGATCTACATAGCAACTGGGGCTTGAAGTAGTAGTATCATCATACCCATCATATAGATGAGGAAACTGAGGTTCATAAAAGAAATGACTCTTCTGCTTAACATCACACAGACAATAAAGGGCAGAGCAGGACTCTAGACCACCTCTTTTTGTTCTAATGTTCATTTATTTATTTTGAGAGAGAGAGGGAGAGAGGGAAAGAGGATCCCAAGCAGACTCCATGCTGTCAGTGCAGAGTGCAACATAGGCTCAAACCTCAAGACCATAACCTGAGCCAAAATCAAGAGTCAGGCACTTAACCGACTGAGCCACCCAGGTGCCCCTTGACTACCTCTTTTGATTTCAAACATCACATCTTCCTCTCTTCCATGCAGCCTTTCACTAAGGTAAGTGGCTTGTATAGGATGTGGCCCACAGCAGATGTAGAAATATCGGATCCTCAAGTCCTGGGCTGTACATGAAACTCAGGTCCATCAAAAATGAGGAAGGTAGAGAGACATAGGTGTTGGGGGAGAAAAGGGTACACGGGGTGTGTGTGTGTGTGTGTGTGTGCACATGCATGCATGCACATGCATGTGTACATATGAGAGACAGAGACAGAACATGGGGTACCCTGTGCCCAAGCAGAAATCATTCCCTCATTCTTCGCCCTCCCCTAGACTTTCCTCTCTCTAATCCTTTGGCCTCTTGAACTGGTAGACAAACCCCTCTTTTCTAATTTTACAGCCCCTCATACTCTCAGACACAAAGGAAAAGTTGTTAGAGGCTCATTCTCCAAACTCCTTCCTTGATGGAAGCAGAATCTTTTTTTTTAAAGTTTTATTTATTTATTTTGAGAGAGAGAGAGAGAGAGAGCACACGCATGTGAGCAAGGGAGGGGGAGAGAGAGAGAGACAGAGAGAGAGAATGGGCAGAGAGAGAGAGAGAGAATCCCAAGCAGGCTTTGAGCTGTCAGCACAGAGCTCAATGTGGGGCTTGAACTCACAAGCTGTGAGATCATGACTTGAATGGAATCAAGAGTTGGACACTCAACTGACTGAGCCACCAGGTGCCCCGTAGTTAGAGTCTTTAGAGAAGAAGTAGCATGGCAGCGAGGCCAGGATCCCAAATAACAGATTTCCAGAAACTTGCCTCAAAGCCCCAGTGCCTGCCAGGCCCATGAAGCTGGTGAGCACAGACCTGCTGGCAGTAATGGGCTGTGGCTAATTATCTGCCTCCTGGAGCAGAGATGGCTGCAGATGGGGTAGGACGGGATTGTGGAGATAGGATGGAGTCCTGCCCTGGTAAACCAGAACGAATGCAGGCCAGGAGCCACAGGGCAGGTGCTGGGGCAGGTGGGAGGGGGGATGGGCACCCTTGAGCCATCACAACCTGCTCACGCCACTCCTGGAGCCCACGCACGTGGCGTGAACCACCAAATGCATGTGCAGAAACATGTACCTTCTGGAAGAGGGCATTGTAGACAGGGAAGCGCAGGTGGACTTCTGCTAGCAGACGTGCTCACCAGAAAGCTCTCCTGGGACAACCACAACCTCTTGTATACTTCCTGCCGACACAGGCCAGGTGACCTGGTGGCTGGGGAGGGGTCCACGAGGTCCCTGGACGGTGGGGGAAGAAAAATCCAAGTAAGCAGATGACCTGGCTCACCCCTACCTTGCACTCATTGACCTTCAGGCCCGGGAACAATGCTTGGGTGGAAAAAAATCACTAATCTGGTTACTTTGGGGGAGGAGCTTCTTGGTTCCCAGCAAAAAGAGAAGCCAACCCAGGCTCAGTGCATGTGCACGCGGAGGGAGGCTGGGGGTGGGGCAGGCAGGCGTGGAAAGAACTGGGTTGTACTGACCACTGTTCCCTGCGTTTCCTCACCACCCACCTTCCCGGTTCCCTGTGCTGGAAGAGATAACTCCTGCAGGAATTTAATTTTTTTTTAATTACAGGAATATTTAAAAAGTATGGAAAACAAAAAGGGGTAGCAATTCCACTATTCAGTGCTAATCACTATTAATGTTTTAAAGTGTGGTTCAAATCCTTTCCCTACATGGCTGTGGGTATGTGAGGTGGGAGTGTATCTCCTAAAAAGATAAAATCCAGGGATGATGTACTTCTCTCCCCCTACATCACATCCGAAGAAGAGTTCTGACTGTTTAGACACCAAGGGGCTCTGGGGCCATCTTGGACTGGGGGGAGAGAGGTCCTAGGTGTTTTTGTCCGCAGAGGGTTGAGGGAGCATGAGAAGAAGGGGGGAGAAATAGGGTGGCGGAGGGGGGTATGAAAGAGGAGAAGCAGTGAGGGGAGAAAGCCAGCGGAGAGCAGGCAGCCTTTAATCCTTAAAGATTAGGGGTACAGTTGACCCTTGAACAACAGGAGGTTAAGGGCACTGACCCCCACACATGCAGTCAAAAATCCAAGTATATACCTTTGACTCCCCCAAACCTTACTAATGGCCTACTGTTGACCACAAGCCTTACCGATAGCAAACTGTCAACTGGAATATATTTTGCATGCAATATGTATTATACATTGTATTTTTATAACAAAGTACACTAGAGGAAAGACATCATTAAGAAATTCATATGGAAGAGAGAATATGTTTACAATATTGTACTCTATTTATCAAAAACCATCCTCATAGGGGCGCCTGGGTAGCTTAGTCGGTTGAGCGTCTGACTTTCGCTTAGGTCATGATCTCGTACTTCGTGGGTTCGAGCCCCGCGTCAGGCTCTGTGCTGACTGCCAGCTCAGAGCCTGGAGCCTGTTTCAGTCTGTGACTCCCTCTCTCTCTGACCCTACCCTGCTCACGCTGTCTCTCTCTCTCTCTCTCCTAGAAATAAATAAAACATTAAAAAAAAAAAAAACCCATCCTCATAGAAGCAGACCTGTGCAGGCACCCTGGGCCAGTGAGAGGGTGAAGACACAGAGGTGGGGACTTGTTCCTGAGCCCCCCTCTGTCCCCAACCCCAGTCCCAAGGATGGGGCCCTTGGTGGCGAGCCCCCCTGCACCTGCTCCGTGCGGCTGTGACTGGGCCAGCCCCTCCCCTCCCCCACCGCCTCCAGGATTAGCTTTATGGGTTGAGTATTTCTTAGGAAGGCCTCCTTCCTTTGCTAGTCCCTGCTTATCAGCACATCTACAACCCCCACCTCAACCTTATCGCTCCGTCCATCTCCTTAGACTGGAAGTCCCAAGGCTTCAGAGGCCATTACCATCCCACACAGCCCCAACCCCCAGCAAAGCAGAAAATTGCCCTACAAGGTGACCCCCTCCCCTCTCCCAGCTGGCATCTCCCCACCACCTGGGTGAGAACATGCTCTCGTCTCTGGCATCTCCTCTTCCTTTCCTTTTCTGTTTCCCTTGCAATCTCCCTTCTCTAAAGGCCATTTTGTCCATCCTTCAATCTTATAATAAAAGAAGAGGGGGGTGCCCTGCTCCCAAAGACCCCCAGGTTCCTGCGTCCCCCCCAGATCTCTCACATCTGTACAGCCAGAAGGTTCCGAAGAAAAAACAAGTTACGGTGGTTGATCTGGAGCTAAGTTTCCAACTTTAAAGCCAGTCAAGTTTTGTTACTAGCCATGGGCCATTACTCTCCCTCTGTGCTCTGCCCTTCTCGTTAGAAAATAAAGAGGGCCCTCAGCCCATTCCCATGTACCTCATCTGTCTCGTGGATGACTCGAATTCAATAACGTGCATTTACAATCAGAAGAGAAGTAGTAACCATCCTATCAGAAGACAACACAGCATGTCATGTGTCCTTAGTCCTGGCTCGTCATTCCTGAAGAGAGTCCCTCAGATTCCCCTGTCCACCACCTCGTCTCAACTCCTGCTGTTCCATTTCTGGGGTCTCCCCTGCCTGAGGCTCCAGGAAGCTGGGAAGGAAGAGAAGTCTCACTGAGGACTGCGTTCTGGAAGCCTCCGGGAGGCTGGCTGCAGGGTTGAGGACAGAGATGACCACAAAGACCACAATGCAGATAAGCAGCCCCTCAGGGCCTGCGGCCCATCTGTGAAAGGAAAACCAGCAGTCACTGAACTCTTAGGATCATGCTTTACAGACACACGAGAGGGTACAATTATTGGCCTCATTGTACGGATTGGAAGACTGAGGCTCAGGAAGCTTGCCTAAATGATCTGTAAGAGGCCAAGAGCCAGAGTACAAAGCAGGACCTGCCTGACTGTCAAGCTGGAGGGCTTTACTACTTTTCTCCGCTCCTGTATCCCAGTAAGTGCTCACCTTGCTCCCGGGGCCCCCCTTCTGGGCTTCATCCTTGCTCCCCCTCTACATTCCACAGCCTTCCTCTGACCTTCCCGTCTCCAGCTGCAGCCCCAGCCCACTGCTGGAAGGGAAGATGCCTCCCCCACCCCGCTTCCCGGCTCTAGGGCAGGTTCTGTGCCCCAGGGGCTCTGTAGAGAGAGCTCCTTTNACAGGGGCCCCCCCCCCCCCCCCAAGGTAAAGCCACTTTCTCCTGGCAGGGCCCCCAGTCCCTCACTGCATACACACATGCTCCACCCACAAACTGCACGCTGTATACACAGGTCACACGGGAGATATACTCACTCTCAGTCCCAACCCCAAACAGACCCCGCCTCCTCTGCAGTGGATTCCTAGACGGGCTCCTTTTCCCACATTCCCTAACCTGCCAGTGCCTGAAAGGAGACGATATGGGGGCTCCTCCACCTAAGGCAGAAGGGCCCTGGGTCCAACTCCAGAAACTTCTGGCCTCCTGGCTGCTCAGAGAGCAGGACTGGGATCAGCATCTGGATGAGGCTCACATGCTGCAGCAGAAGAGGTAGGCTGGC
>NW_027533277.1:190420-228403 GCF_008692635.1 Crocuta crocuta | reverse complement strand
CCCGTGTCTCCCTGTGTCTCTGCTTGGAGCAGCCCAGCGTTCAGCCAGGCGGTTGGGTGTACCCGGCCCGCTCCTTACAAACCCCAGCTGCCTCTTTGAGTGGGCCCGAGGAGACTGGGCGTAGATTCGAAGCCAGGGACAAAATGACACTCCAGCTCTAACCTGCCTGGATGGTGGAGGAGGGGGGTGGGGGACAGAAGAAAGATAGAAGAAAGCAGATTGGAGGAGGGGGAGGCTAGGCAGGTGAAAGCTGGTGGGGAGCAAAGTGCTGGGGAAGGCAAGAGACCCTGGGGGTTTTTGAAGACACGTCGCCTGGAGAAAGAGCAGGGCATTCCCGTTAGTATGAATGAAAACTGATTGTGGGAAAAGGGGGAGGAGAGCTCTGTTCTGTATAACGTCTGGGGGTGGCCAGCTGATAAGGGAAACTCAGCGTATCTACCTTTTATCGAGCATCTACTTTGCGCAGCGGAATGCTGGGTCCGGAGGATACGTAGACTGAATGAGGCCTGTGCCCGCCCTGGGGGTGCCTGCAGGGGCTGGTATATTGCACTGAAAAGCGGCCCGGGCAGGGGCCTAGCCTGCAGGTGGGCCTTTGCCTCGGAGCATCTGGGGAACTTGTCACCTATCCGAGGGCTGCCTGGGGATGGCGTGAGCAGACGGCAGCAGGTCTGGGGTCCGGCCAGGGGGGCTCCACGGGCAGGTGGCCTCTACGGTGGCACGGGATGCCGTGCTACAGAAAACCCCTGCCCTTGGCTTAATGCGCTGCTGTGGTCAACTTGGAATTCTTAATTTTTGAACAGGGAGCCCTGCATTTTCCTCTCGCACTGGGCCTCACAGATGGTACAGCTGGCCGTGGCCGCGGTCTGAACCCTCATTTGGAAAAGGCTCTCTGCTTGCTCACCAGCCCCCACCCCAGGCCCTGTGAGGGAACCTTTGGCCTTCCCATCTCCCTCCAAACTTCAGGGTGAGGCTAGGACAGTCTGGGAGAGAGAGCTGGGTTCTGGATCTCCCCTCTGCAGAGGGCGGTGCGTCCAGCACAGGGGGTGAATCCTAGCCCTGGGGACCCTGAGCTGGGCCTATTCACCCCGAGGGTCTAGGCGAGGTGGGGAGGGGGCTGGCCCTTACTGTGCTGGACCCTCCAGAGAGGACTTTTCTTTCCNGCCATGTAGTATTCCATGGTATAGATAAACCACATCTTCTTGATCCATTCGTCCGTTGATGGACACTTAGGCTCTTTCCATGTTTTAGCTATTGTGGAGAGTGCTGCTGTGAACAGAGAGGACTTTTCTAATGGGCAGACCCGAGCTCCATCTTAAGATAAAAAGCTTCTTCTTTAAATAAAAACATTCTTCCCCCTGGCTCACAGGGAGATTGGAGCAGAGGATCTGGGGGCCTGGGGACATCACAGGAAGCACTGGTCAGTGTGTTTGCCTTTCCTCCCCCCCCCCCCACTCCCTCCCCATGACCCTCCCATGCCTTGTATTCACCTTGGGAGCCGATTTGTGCCTGCCCAGCAGCAGGAGTGGTTCAGCTTTATCTCTTGTTCAGTTCATCCAGGCAGGGGAGAAACAAAGATTAACCGACAAGAGGTACCTTAGGATGGATACCTCCGCAGGGCTGCTGCTGCGGCTCCTAGCGGCTCGGTTCCCGGAGAAGCCCAAGGCTATGCTCCTCCTCAGTTACGAATGGGGTAAAACACAGAAGGAATCCATCCTCTGTACCCCCCACTCCAGAAGCCTCCCTCTCCCCACTGCCACAGCGGGGGGTCTGACTCTGAGTATCGGGAAGGATATTTAGAGTTTTGGCAGCTTGTAAATCTCTCAAGTTCCAACAGCTGGCTCCTCTCTGTCTCTCTGCCCCTCTGGTCTCTGACTCCCTTTGCCTCAGGAGAGCCGGTTCAGCCGGCCTGGGAGCACGGGTGAAGACATTTACTCAGCTTAGGTGGATTCAGCCAGGGCTGATGGTCTCCTGTTAGGGTCACCGGGGCCTCCCGCTCAGCAGCATGGATCCCTTCTGCCCCCCACAGAGTCTCCTGCNCCCCCACCCCCAGCCCCCCACCCCCACCTTGGGCAGAGCTGGCAATGATGCAACCACAGGGGAAGCTCTCCCCCAGTCTGACCCTCAGCTAGAGTCCAGTTAACAACTCTTTGCAATGTGTCACTGCACACTTTGTGTGACTCTTATCTGTTCTGTGCAGAGAAGGTCTCTGGTCCTCTCTCTGCCCTTGGCCTCTCAGTGATTCTGTCTCTACTGGTCTCACGTTCATCTTCTCCCAGGATCCAAGAGTCTCCATTGCTTCAGGCAGCCAAGAAAAATGACCTGTGTGCCTTGAAGAAACTTCTGCTGGACCGAACCTGTGACTTCCGACAGAGAGGTGGGTTGAGTGTGATGGAGCCAGGCCACCGGAGGCCACTGCCTCGCCCCAGGACACTGATGATTTCTGTGAGGGGTGGGGTAGAGTACCTCGAGCTGGAGCCCCTTCCTCAAGATGCTCTGAGTGTTTGACACCCTGTCTTACTCCCGTCCAGGAGCCTTGGGGGAGACCGCGCTGCACATAGCGGCCCTCTACGACAATCTCGAGGCCGCCATGGTGCTGATAGAGGCTGTCCCGGAGCTGGTCAAGGAGCCCACCTTGTGTGAGCCATTTGTAGGTGAGGATCCCACACAGCAATTCAAGGTGGAGACAGGTATGGGAAAGCCTGATGTCACCTCTTAAAATGGGCCTCCGAAGAGTGACCTGGGAAGAGGTGCTAGAGGGTTCAAGAAGGTTGCCCTGGACTTAGAAGGCATCCAGGAGTCCCAGTCTTGGCCTTTAGCATCCATGACTTTATTTTTCTTCTTCTTCTTTTTTTCTTTGAGATTCATCTCTTGATAGAGGGCTCCAAACACAGCTGTCCTTTTCCTTTCCTTTCCTTTCCTTTCCTTTTTTTCTTCCTTTATAATTTAAATCCACGTTAGTTAACATATAGTGTAATAATAATTTCAGGAACAGAATTTAGTGATTCATCACTAACGTATAACACCCAGTGGTCATTTCAACAAGTGTTCATTCCTCCTTCATGCCCATCCCCCATTTAGCCCACCCCCTCCCACCCAACACCCCACCAGCAAGCCTCAGTTTGTTCTCTGTATTTGAGTCTCTTATGGTTTGTCTCCCTCTCTGTTTTTATATTAATTTTGCTTCCCTTCCCTTATGTTTTGTATCTTAAATTCTACATATGATTGAAATCATGTGATATTTGTTTTTCTCTTATTTTGCTTAGCATAATACACTCTAGTTCCATCCATGTTGTTACAAATGGCAAGATTTCATTCTTTTTGATCACCAAGTAATATTTTATTGTATATATGTATATACACATATATATGTATATGTGTATATACATATATATGTATATGTGTATATACATATATATGTACATGTGTATACATATATATGTATATGTGTATACATATGTACATATATATGTATATATATGTATATACATATATACATACATATATATATATACACCACATTTTCTTTATCCATTCATCAGTCAATGGACATTTGGACATTTGGTTATTGTTGATAGTGTTGCTATAAACATCAGGGTGCATGTGCCTCTTCGAATCAGTGCTTCTGTATCCTTTGGATAAATACCTAGTAGTGCAATTGCTGGATCAAAGGATAGTTCTATTTTTAATTTTTTGAGGAACATCTATGCTTTTGTCCAGAGTGGTTGCAACCATTTTGCATTCCCACCAGCAGTGCAAAACAGTTCCTATTTGGGGGGGCTGGGTGGCTTAGTTGGTTAAGTGTCCAACTTCAGCTCAGGTCATGATCTTCTGGCTTGTGAGTTCCAGCCCCACGTTGGGGATCTGTGCTGACAGCTCAGAGCCAAGAGTCTGCTTCAGATTCTGTGTTTCCCTCTCTCTCTGTCCCTCCCCCACTACTGCTCTGTCTCTTAAAAACAAATAAACATTTTTAAAAAAGAGTTTCTCTTTTTCTACATCCTTGCCAACATCTGTTGTTGCCTAAGTTGTTAATGTTAGCCATTCTGACTGGTGTGAGGTGGTATCTCATTGTGGTTTTGATTTGTATTTCCTTGATGATGAGAGATGTTGAGCATTTTTTCATGTGTCTGTTGGCCACCTGGATGTCTTCTTTGGAATAGTGTCTCTTCATGTCTTTTGCCTGTTTCTTCACTGGATTATTTGGTTTTCTGGGTGTCGAGTTTGATAAGTTCATTATAGATTTTGGATACTAACCCCTTATCTGATATGTCATTTGCAAATAGTTTCTCCCATTCTGTCAGTTGCTGATTGTTTCCTTGGCTGTGCAGAAGCTTTTTATCTTGATGAGGTCCCAATAGTTCATATTTGCTTTTGTTTCCCTTGCTTCTGGACACACATCAAGTAAGAAGTTGCTGCAGCTGAGGTCAAAGCGAGTGTCACCTGTTTTCTCCTGTAGGATTTTGATGGCTTTCTGTCTTACGTTTAGGTCTTTCAACCATTTTGAGTTCATTTCTGTGTGTGGTGTAGAAAGTGGTCCACGTTCATTCTTCTGCATGTTGCTGTCCAGTTTTCCCAGCACCGTTTGCTGAAGAGACTATCTTTTGTCCATTGGATATTCTTTCCTGCTTCATCAAGGATTAGTTGGCCATACATTTGTGGGTCTATTTCTGGGTTCTCTGTTCTGTTCCACTGATATATGTGTCTGTTCTTGTGTCAATACCATACTGTCTTGATGATTACAGCTTTATAATACAGCTTGAAGTCTGGAATTGTAAGCATATGTGACTTTATTTAGCCATTCACTATTTCCTTTCAACTCCTTTCATGTTCCCTGAAGGACAAAACTCTGTTTCTTTCTCTTATAGCAACATTACAGCAATTCCATATACACTCTACCCACACTAGTCAAGAGATGGGGACAGGGAGGTGGACAGCCTGTGAGACTAATTGGCATGAGTCCCAGGCCACTGCACTGAGTCAAGGGCAGAAATCTTTGCCAGGACTTGTCAGAGACCTCCTGCCTGCCAATGAGATGTTGTGTCCTTGAAGGAATTGGGAATNGTGGGAAAGAAGGATAACCAGAAAAAAGGAGGCTCACGCAACGAACTGTCCGTTAGTCCCAAGAAGTGGGCCACAGCCTTCTTCAGCGGTGCAGACCCCCAGCCAGCTTCTCACACTGACCCTCTGACTGCCCGCCGTTCCTCACAGATGTTCCAGCACCTGATGCAGAAGCGGAAGCACATCCAGTGGACCTACGGGCCGCTGACCTCCACTCTCTACGACCTCACCGAGATTGACTCCTGGGGGGAGGATGTGTCCTTTCTAGAGCTCGTGATTTCCTCCAAGAATCGAGAGGTATGGGTGCCACAGAGGACCTGGGGCTGTCTGAGCAAAGCTTGTCCATTTGCTTAGATCCCAGGCTCCAGACACTTCCCCACCTTATAACAGATGAAGGTGAGAACCCAACTGTGGGGCCTTTGGGAGAAAAGTCCAATCTGACTGTA
This sequence comes from Crocuta crocuta, assembly GCF_008692635.1. Classification (NCBI taxonomy): domain Eukaryota; kingdom Metazoa; phylum Chordata; class Mammalia; order Carnivora; family Hyaenidae; genus Crocuta; species Crocuta crocuta. Next base: position 222,902 of record NW_027533277.1, on the reverse strand, counting down.
TGTCCCTTTACCCCGCTCCAGCCTTTTCTGCTTACCTTTCTCATACTATCCTTTTAGCTGAGGATCTCTCCAAATGGAAGTCGCTTCCTATCATTCATTCATTCATTCATTCAGCACATTGAGGGCCTTCTGAGTCCCAGCTGCTGTACAAGGAACTGAGGGTACAGAAATAAATAAATCCCAGCTCCTGTCTGCTTCCTCACAGTCCAGTCCCTGTCCTCAGTAACTACAATGGAGTACAATGTCTGTTACCATAAGGGTCTGCACCATGCCGAGTGGTAGTGAAGCTGAGGTCAAGTGACTTATCCTGGTTGGGCCAGGGAAGATGTCACAGAGGAAGGGCTTGAGCTGGGTCTTCAAGGGGGAGCTGGGAATCACCAGGAAGATGAGGGGCGGAGAATTCTCCAGAGAGGGGGAAACAAGTGTGCCATTCTGATAGTTCTGAACTGAGTGGCAGGTGGGAAGGGAAAATCTGTTGAAGACTCTAGGAGTGAGGAGAAAATGCTTCAGGTCCTCTTGAACCTCCAAAATAGTAGCAAGAGGGAATTTCTATTGTTTGTCTGCAACCTGACAATGTCCTGAGAGCCCTTCTAGGGCCATAAAATTCAGAAATTGTTAATACTCACAGAAAGAAGAGAACTTGAAAAGTCAGTTTGTGTGGTCTTGCTCAGAGAATATTCCTGGAAGCAGATAAACTTCCCTCAGGATTTCTTAGGAATTAGAATGCCAATCCTGCTGTGTGAATTATGGCAACATTAAATCTTGATCTCCAGTTTCAGCGAGCTCTCAGTGTTCTCTTCCAGGTTTTATTCTTGTTTTGGTCAGCTACTTTTCCCCTCCTTCCAAATTCCTAGCCCTTTTTACATACCTCACAGCCTTCCCCCCTTAGTTCCACTGAAGCCCGGACTCTTACATCATGGCAAAAATTGAGGCTCTCCTCAAAAATCGGGCTCCTTCTACTTCCTGTCCTGAACTGCCAAACATATCAGAAACTACTCACCATCTCTCCTTCCCTCTGGGTTCAGCGGAAGAGATATTCTGTTTGCTAATGGTTCATTCCTCCAGCTATGCTTTGACTTTCGCCTTTTCTCACTTTCTCAGATGCCTCATCCCCTCCATCCTCCACTATCCTTTGTGCTTAACCCCTCACTGTGTTACTTCTGTCAGACCCCAGCCCGCCATGGGGGCTTAGATGATTGCCTCATTCAACTTTCTGTGCCTCTACTGCTCCTCTCTGGTGCATAAGACTTGCAGAGAAAATAAGCCCACTTCCTTGCTTGGACCCCTCAGTGCTCCCTATTGCATTTGGAAAGATAATTCAAACTCCCTACTGTGCTCCTAATATCTGATGGTCTACCTCTTACCTACATCACCCCTTACAACTCCTGCCCACCACTTCCCATGGGTCCTCTCACATCCCCAGACACACCTCATTTGCAGATCACCTCCTTTCTCACCTCCCTGCCTTGGCACTTGCTGCTACTCATGGACTGATCTTTAACTCCTCTTTTCTACTAACTACTGCTCATGCCTCAAAGCCTCATTGGGGTTCTGGTGCCTTGGGTTTACTTCTGTAACAGAATGTATGATGATGATGCTGTTTTTGCCCTGCCCTCTGGGACCTGGCGGGAAATCCAGCACTCCTCACCCTGTCGGTCACCCCCCGCCCCCCAATTTGTGCTCTCCTTCCGTGGCAGGCTCGCCAGATCCTGGACCAGACCCCAGTGAAAGAGCTGGTGAGCCTCAAGTGGAAGAGATACGGACAGCGGTACTTCCACATTCTAGGTGCCTTGTACTTGCTCTATATGATCTGCTTCACCACCTGTTGCATCTACCGCCCCCTCAAGTTCCGCATGGGCAACCGCACAGATCCCCGGGACAACACAGTACTCCAGCAGAAACTGCTACAGGTGACTCTTCCCAGAAGGGGGTGGAAGGGGAGCGGGGTCGCGGGGTGCTGGTGCTAGACACCAGAGGGATACCTACCCAGGAAAGGCGCTACTCCCTGGGCTCCAGCAGCAGGCTTCTGATCACTCAGACACAAATTTGGCATGAGAGGGGGCTTAATGAGTAAAAACATACTTATCCAGGGAGCTATGGTTTTTCTCACTAACACTGAAAGAATACTTGGTATTGCAAACACTGTACATTTGTGAACTTCCTTATAATTTGCAAACCCTATTGTTTGAAAAGGAGGAAAATCATGCTCCAAGTACATTTCTGAGTCCATTTCTAGTCTGTTAGGGCAACACAGACATCCTTCCTGGCCTGCACTCTCTTCTGTGTACTGTCAATGTGATCTCATAGGCAATCCTGTGTCAGCTGTCAGACCACCTGTCAGGTCCCCTGCACAAGGTGCCCGGATTAAGTAGCAGGTTCTGAGGTTCCTTTTATGCCTGTGGGGTTGCCGTTCTGTAGTATTGTTCAGAGACCCGCGGTGGTAAGGATGGCTGGGCAGAGGTGTAGCCGTAAGAGTCTGCTGGTGACGGGAGCAAACTCTCCCTTGGGGGTGACGGCATCTGTCGGCTCTAATGGGAGCCCCTGAGCATCTACGGTCAACGAGCTTGGCTACTTGGGGTTGGTTTATGATTCATGGCTAACCACAATTTTTGTCTCAGTGACTTGAAATAGCCAAAGGTGGGTGCAGGTATGTGCGCAGAAAGCAAAGACAAAGAAGAATTTTGCCAGATGAGTAAGAGCTAGGTGATTGGAGATTTATGTTCCATGGAGGATGGGCCAGCCACAGGTATGGTGCAGCCTAGGCTGGGAGGAGGGGTAGTTTGGGTCAGAAAGAGAACATAAGCTGCTTGCCTAGTCTAGGAACAAAAACTCCGAGTCAAGTTAGACCAGAGAGAGTGGAATGTGCGGAGAAACAACAGGGTAGAACCTCACTAAACCACAGAGTCGGTCACGACACTTCGTCTCGCTTGCTCCTGTAACGGCCTCTCAGTATATATTCAGCACGCTCATGTATCCAGAGCCAGTCTCTGACAAAGGAGGGTTTGCTGCCTAGAGAGGACAATCCTGAGTGTGGAGGGGCTGCCCTGTTATGGCGGGCACCAGTGTGCTGGGGGGAGGTTATATTCCATACGTCTCAAACTGGGCACAAAGGTTGGCCCTGGTGTGGAACCCACTTTGGGGGGGAGTAAGGACATTGAGAAGATGCCTAAGTGGGGTGGGCGAGAAACTGGAAATGGGGAAAATGCATGCACATGAATGAGCTGAGGGTGGCTGGGCTTCTCCAACATTCCAGGCCCCATTTCTCAGATGCGTTGTTTGCCCAGTCTCCCTTGTCTCAAGCTTACCTGGGGATTTTCTGGATTTAGATTGTAGATAAAGGTCTGGCCTGAGAGTTGGGTGATCCTGAGCAATTGAATACTCTAAGCCTGCTCCCTATTTGCCCCTTTCTCTTTAGGACAGGACTAACATGTTTTTTGACCCAGATAGTCTATATTTAGAAGATCCCCTCCCTTGCCTCAGGACTAGGTGAAGCATCTTTTTAGCTAAGGGTACCGCCCCATCCTTCTCTTTTCTTGCCTCTTTCCCTCCTTTCTTCCCTGGTACGACTTTTACCCTTTTGTCTTTCACTTAGACAGTGGAACCCAAATAGAAGACTCTTGGCTTTCAAATATTCTTTTCTTGGTTGGCGAGAGGGGCTAAGGGGTTAAGAATGCTCTTTTAGATGATCAGGTAGTGAAGACCACCAATGGAAGGTCTCTATTGTTTGGTGTTATCCCTGAGCCATGTCCTGAGTTCCTCTTATTCAGTGAGTAAGTCAATCTGAATAATATCAGGGGCTTCTCAACTGATTACCATGATCTGAAAGATCCTGCTTTCTTGACATAGCGGGCTTGTTAAATAATAAGAAATTCTCTTTATTTTTCCTACGCTATATTAAGTTAGAGTCTTAGAGCAATGAAAAAGCACCAGCAGTGTCTTGATTTGATTTTTTTAAGTTTATTTATTTATTTTGAGAGAGAAAGAGCATGGTAGCATGAGTGGGGGAGGGGCAGGGAGAGAGGGAGAGAGAGAGAATCCCAGGAGGGATTTTTAAAAAATGCTTATTTATTTATTTTGAGAGAGAGAACATGTGAGTTGAAGGAGAAGCAGAGAGAGAGGGAGACAGAAAATCCCAAGCAGGCTTCACACTGTCAGCATAGAGCCTGATGGTGGGGCTCAAACTCACAGACCATGAGATCATGACCTGAGCCAAGGTTGTGGTTAACTGACTGAGCCATCCAGACAGACACCCCTTCACTTGCTTAATGCAGTTGTTGACATGTTAGTTGGCCCATGGAGATTTATCTTAGACAAATGAATACTTTAATATCCAATTATACTAATAAATTGGTTGCACAGGGCTCTCGGTCACAGAAGAATTTCCTCTGTGGATCTCATGGGATCCAGAGAAGTCACTGTGCTCCATGACAGCAGCTCAGCATCACCATCTCAGGATGGTTGAGATGAAAGGAAAAACTCATTGATTTATATGCAACAACACAAACTACACAAAAGCAGACACCCACGAGGATGGAGTTAGTGTGTCTCTGTCCATTTTGGAGAGAGGGGGTTACTTCACTCTAAGATGCCTCGTTGTTCAGCCACGTAAGCTTTGCTTTTCCAGAGTTTCCTAAGCACTCTATTAATTAACTGAATTGATTTCCTACCTCCATTCAGCGTCTACTTGGTTTATGTAGAAGGACATGCATTCCAGTACTAGTTCTCTTGGGTTTCCAGGGGAGCAGAAAGATCAAAGTGTGGGAGTCAGGTGACTTGGGTTTTAGTCCTAATTTTGAAACCAAGTAAATATTTGACCCTGTACAGATCCTACCTCTTCCTAGATCAATGAATTTTAATCAAGATGGGAAACTGGTGAAAATATTGGTTCTTAAGCTACACCACACCTAATAAATCTGAATGTCTGCCGATGGTATTTTTAAGAGCTCTTTGAGTGATTCTAATATCCAGCCAGGGCTGAGAACTACTGGCTTCCATTTCAGACATCTATTCATCTCTAACTTTCCAGTCTTAAGTCAATCACTCTGGTCCTTCAGATTCCTGATGTGCTGTTCAGCAAAAAGGCATTGCTCTCTCATTGAATTTCCTTTTTGTCTCCTGAAGATTTCCTCCATCTCTCCTCTGCTTATAGAACTGAGACACTATTGTAGGTATTTGAAATTCAACATAATCTGAGCAAAATACACATTATCTCTCTGCCCTTTTGCAATCTACAGGCTGGTTTACATTAATTAAAGGAATAGATATTTCATTATAATCCATCATTGTTACAATTGACATTAGTTTTTTCCTATGATAAGGAAAAGGACAGCATGCTAAGAGAGCTTGTAACAGGGCCTGTGCATGCTGAAAAGCCAGAGAATGTTCCCCTGAGGAAGATACCTAAGCTGAGAGAGCTGGATACCAGTTAGAGGTGAAAAGTTAGTCCTAGGCAGAAAGAATGGACACACAAAAGCCCTGAGGCAGGAAGAACTTTGCCAGCATCCAGGGACTGAAAAGAGCTAGAACACAGGAGCTGAGGTGGAGGCCTCCAGGTGAGATTGTCCATGCAGATCCTTCTCAAATCATGAAGTGCCTTGTAGGCCATATTGAAGATTTTACCCTCTATCCCAAAGGTAATGGGAAGCTCAGAAGGATTAAAAAAAATTCAATGTTTATTTATTTTTGATAGGCAAAGAGAACACAAGGGTTGGGGGGAGGAGAAGTGAGGGAGGGAGACACAGAATCTGAAGCAGGCTCCAGGCTCTGAGCTATCAGCACAGAGCCCGACATGGAGCTTGAATGCACAGACCATGAGATCATGACCTGAGCTGAAGTCAGTCACCCAACCTACTGAGCCACCCAGGCGCCCCTTAGAAGGATTTCAAATAGGGGAGGGACTTGACAGGACTTTTGGTTTAGATAAATGTCTCTGTAGGATGGAGAACAGATTTGAGGGGGCCCAGGTAGATGTGGGGAGACTAGTAAAGAGGCTGTTATAGTTCAACAAGCAAGAGATAATGGTGGGTTGGCCTAGGAATGTGCTGGGGGGTTGGCATCACTACTGCACAATGGATTTGGTGCAGGGAAGAAGTGAGAAGACTGTGGCAGGAATGACTCACAAGTTTCCATTCATTTACAAGAATGAAATCTTGCCATTTGCAACGACGTGGATGGAGCTAGAGAGTATCATGCCAAGTGAAATAAGCCAGAGAAAGACAAATACCGTATGATGTCACTCAAAAGTGGAATTTAAGAAACAAAACAAAAGAAAAAGAGAGATACAGACCCCCCACCCCCCAAACCCCACTCTTAACTACAGAGGACAAACAGATAGTTATCAGAGGGGATGCGTGAAATTGGTGAAGGGAGAATAAGAGTTCCTTTATCTTGATGAGCCCTGGGTGATGTATAGAATTGTTGAATCACCATATTGTATACTCACAACTAATTTAACACTGTATATTAACTAAACTGGAATTAAAATTCTTAAAAAGAAGAATAGAAAATAACACTTCTCTAAGAGTAACTAAGGAAATAGCAAACAAATTGAATTATTCAGAAATTATTTATTAAATATTTGCTTTGTGCCAAAAAAAAAATTGCCCTCTACCTGTCATGGTTAGTGGGATTGGTTTGTCTACATGTCATTATTCCTCACAAGCTCTAAACAACCCAAAGCACCACAGCTATTTGAAATACCCAACTGACTTCCAGCTCTATACAACTTTGTTCAGGGATCCTAACCAACTTACCATGAGACAAGCATAGCAAATTAAAGAGGAAAAGAGGTGAGAAGTAGGGAGCCTGGTAGGTTAAAACAGCACCTGAGTGCTTGCTTTATGCACTTTACATGCATTTACCAGTGCTTGGGGGAGCTGGTTAAAATGCAGATTCTGGGAGGTGCCTGGGCGGCCAGTCAGTTGAGCGTCCAACTCTTGATTTGGCTCAGATCATTATCCCAGGGTCATGGGATGGAGCCCCGTGTCAGACTCCATGCTGACCATGGAGCCTGCTTAAGACTCTTACTCTCTCACCCTCTGCCCCTCTCTCCTGCTTGCATGCATGCTCTCTTTCTCTCTAAAATAAAAAATAAAGAGGCACCTAGGTGGCTCAGTCAGTTAAGCCTGAGACTTTTTATTTCAGCTCCAGTTCTGATCTCGCAGATCATGAGTTCGAGCTCTGCCTTGGGCTTTGTGCTGATGGCATGGAACCTGCTTGGGATTCTCTGTCTCCTCTCTCTGTCCCTCCCTGCTCCTCTCTCTCTCTCTTTCTCTATCTCTCAAAAATAAATAATATTAAAATAAATAAAATAAAAAATAAAAATGAACCCTTCTCCCTCTCTGCAGATTCTGACAATAAAGCTCCAGTGAGACCTGAGATTCCTAACTAGCTATGGGGGTAGGGGAGTTGCTGCTGTTGTAATTCTATGAACCACATTTTGGGTGACAAAGCATTAGATTATTTAATCCATATTTTATCCTAATAATTAAAGAAAAACGTCACCATTTTAAAGACCATGAATCTGAGGCCAGAGAGGTTAAGTGCTTTGGCAAAGACACTCAGCTAGTAAGGGCATCACTGGGATTTGGATTTTGGTCAGCTTTATTTCAGAACTTCACCTTTAATACCAGTTGAGGTCGTTTCTCTCTCCAGAGTGATGTGCTGGACACCAGTGTTCTTTCTTAGCTACACTGTTGTGTGAGAAATCATGTCCCCAGGCTTTGAGGGCTACCCACACTCACCTGTGTCTGGCTGCACTTAATCTGTGCCTGTCAAGACAAGGGACACAAAGTGTGAGGGGCACCCTGGCTAGGAGTCCCAGTAACTCCTCATTGTGAGCCAGCAGGACTCTATGGGCACTTCATTCCTTTGCAAGCTGGGGTCTTGGGGTGGTAAAGAAGGTCTGGGACTGGAATTTGACCACCGTTTCTGCTGTATTCCTACTTCCCACAGGCTCCCTGCCTGTGTCGTAAGTGGTTCAGGTAACTTTGACTCTGCTATGCCCACCTGCTCTGGGCATTCCCTTCAAGGCAATGAGCTCAGCCAGCTGGTAAATGAGAGCAAGGCCATTAGGCTCACAGTGAAGTATGAATGACCAGCCTCCTCAAGGGATTTGGCTGTTGACAACTCTGAAAATTCCAGGCCATATGATGATGTAAAGAATTCCAGTCATTATTAAAAGACATTTATTTTTAGAGTGGGGTGGAGTATTTTCTCAGTGCGTTATTAGCCAGGCCTGCTTAGGTGACCTTGAGCTACAAATACGGAAATCCTGAAAAGGCCAAATTCATTGTGACCTTTTCCCCATTTGCCTCCAGATGGGCTTCCCAGTCCCACTTCCCGATTCTGTCTTTATCTCCCCTCTGCAACTTTCCCATCATGCTCAGCTTGCACCTGCCTGCTTATCTTTTCTTTTCCCTCATTCCTTCTTTCAAATCAATGGAGCATCCACTACACTGTGCATTGTGGGTAAAAAGGAGTAGGACATCCCTGCTCTCAGGGAACTCTGAGATCACTAGTGAGGCCTTTGTGGTCTTTATGAAAAGATTTCAGTATACTGGGTGAGGTCTGTAAGCAGAGTGGTGCCATGTGCCTACGGGAGAGTCCCTGAGCGGGGTGCAGAGGGCCAGGAAAGGAGGTCCAGGAGGAATGCTGTGACCTGGGTCTTAAGGCTTAAGTAAACCATGAGCCAGTAAACTGATGGAGGAAGACATTCTAAGGAAAAGGCATAGTCCATGTGAAGGCCTGACTTAACAACTGAGAACCCAATAGTTCAATATGGCTGGAGCTTCACACAGAATATGGGAACGCAGAGGAAAAGCCAGACCAGCAAGACTTCTGTACTCCACGTTTGCTAGTCTGGGTCTTATTGTTTTTTTAGTTTCATCTGATCAAAAGAATTAAAAGAATACAAGCACATGACTTAAAAACCACATGGCAGGTACAATGAAGAGTAGTAGTGTGGGGGCCTGCCTCTCCAGATCCAAAGTCTTATTCCCTGGAGGGAACCCAGGTTTTACTTCTTCAAGTTTTTCATTCCTGTTGTTATCTCCATGCTACTGAGTAGTACACTTTCATCTTTATTCATTAATTAAATCTATGCATTACTGGAATACGAATTATTGTTGGAATATACAGAATATCTGCTATGGTAAATATCCAGAGAGTTCCCTCCACTCCAATCTCCCCTTTATTTCTATTCTGAAGGCTTCAGGGAGCTAGGAAAGGGAGTGAGCAGCTCAGCCATGTGATGCCATTTGCATTTTAGAAAGACCAATCCAGAAACACGGTGGCTAGTGGGTCGAATGAGGGGACATGGTTTCATGATAAACCAGATGACAGATGACATGGGTTTGCATAAAGTGAATAGTGCTGTGAATTGAGGAGGGGAGCCTTTGAGAAAGAATTGAGAGACTGAATGAACAGGACCTTGAGAATGAGTGTCTCTTCTACTTTGTCAAACATGACCTTGATTCCAAAATCCTTTCATAAAGACCACAAATCCCAAAAGCTGTGGATCAGCGTTTCAACAGAGAAAATCTTGAATACAATCTCCAGAGAATAAAGTTCTCAAAATTCAAGGGAAGACTCAATTCACAAAGGTAGTTAATTAAGGAGGAATTCTTATTAGAAGTTCAAAGACACCAACAAGTCATTTATCAAAATTCAATGTTCCTGTCGAGTTTTTAAATGTTTTTTTATTTATTTTGAGAGCAAGGGAGAGGCAGAGGGAGGGAAAGAGAGAAACCCAAGCAGGCTCTGCACTATCAGCACAGAGCCTGATCTCACAAACCATGGGATCATGACCTGAACAGAAATCAAGAATTGGATGCTTAACCACTGAGCCACCCAGGTGCCCTGGTCCTGTCCATTTTTAAACCACTGAAAGATTTTACAAACAAAAGAGTATCTATTGCAAACCAAGAATCAACATTAAGCACATTGGTGTGAAACACCAGAATTCCTTTAAAATCAAAAGAAAAACAAAGTTTTTTAAAAGCCCAATAGTTCCTTTATGTTTTTGTCTTTATTGATGTATAATTGATAAAGAAAGTTGCAAGGTCCATAAAGTGTACATTGAGGTGATTTGGAATACGTATACACCATCAAGTTCATTCTCTAAAGTGTACATTGTGGAGATTTGGAATACATATACACCATGAAAGGATTTCCACCATCTAGTTCATTAACATACTCATCACCGCACATATTTATCTTTTTTCTTTGCTTTTGGTGAGAACAATTAAGTTCTATTCTCTAAGCAAATTTCAATTATAGAATGCAGTGTAATTAACTACAGTTAAGTTTTACATTAGATTCTTGGAGCCTATTTAGGTTATAGTTGAGAGTTTGTGCCTTTTTACCAACTTCTCCCTATTTCTTTTACCCCACCATCCCTGGCAACCACTTTTCTACAATCTGTTTCTAGGATTTTGACTTTTTTTTTTTTTTAAGATTCCACATATAAGTGGTACTATGCAGTGTCTGTCTTCTCTGTTGGGCTTATTTTACTTAACATAATGCCCTCAAGGTCCACCCATGTTGTCACATATGGAAGCACTTCCTTCTTTCTTGTGGCTGAATGATATTTTATTGTATCTATGTCCACCGTATCTTCTTAATCCACTCATCCATTGATGGACAGTTCTTTTACATGGTTGAGCCAAGGAAAGAGGGGTTGGTGGCAGTTCTCCAGACATACTCAACCAAGGTTCAAAGTTTAAAAAAGAATTCAAAGTTTCTGTACAAACACATATATGGCACAGATGTAGTTATTTTATTTCTGTATTTAATGTTATTTTGTTTCTGTATTTAATATACTTATTATTAATCCTACTACCCGCTACCTGATTCACAAAAGAGGTTGGAATGTTTTATAATTAAAGAGAGATACTACAGGAACATTAAGATAAAGAAAACGAATGAGGCCCATGAAGTGAATTTCAGGACAGAGGAGGGGGGGATTCAGTTAGAGCTGAGGATTTAAACAAAACAAAACAAAACAAAACAGATTCAACCTCAGAGCCTCCTATTGCAGGCAAGGCAATAGGGAAATTTCCCATTAGATGATAAAATAAAATTGACCAGATTGTCAAGAGAACATCAATTCTCTAAACAATAACAGCAACAGCAACAACAAAGTAACGGAAATCTAGCCACAGTTTGTTAGATCACGTTGCTCACCAAGCACATAGACATCAGCTCTTTTTTGGTCTCTCCTGGTCCCATATGATTTACCTGAAACATTTTCACCCTTTATTGGTAAGTCTGGTTCTACTCTTCCATAAAGGCTATATCTTTGTCTTCTTCTGAGCTGTCACTTTCTGAGCATCCATGGGACTCCTGGTGGGTACCTTCTTTATATCGTAGATCACCTCCTAATACATAGCATCTCTTCCTATTTCAGAACTATGTTTCTCACTGGACCAGAGAATACGCACTCCAAGTAGCCTGCTGAGAGAAGCTCAGAGGTTCCAGTTTAAAAGCAGAGCATAGATGATTAGCATTCCTTATGCTTAATGAGGGATCACATCCTTCCTAGCTTAGATCATCAACTTTTCCACTGGCCTCAGGGACTCTCAACTCCTTTCTTGGGTGCATTACTCAGAGAGGTGACTTTAGAGAAGAGAGTTCCTAAAATTTTGAAGTGTACTTGAATGTGTTGAAATTATTGGTACAATTTCACGGGGGGATTACATATATATGAAACATCGTTTTCTGGCAACAGGGTCCACAGTCTTAATGATATTCTCCAATGGACTCATAACCCCCCAAAAGCTGAAGATCATTATTGTAGCATTCTTTCACAGCATATGTGTAATGCTGTAGGCCCTTTACTGTGAAATAACATACCCAGAAGAAGGATGGTCTTCTTTTATCTTGACCTTAGGGCTATACCTTCTATACCTACTGCTCAGGATAAGGTGGCAACCCTTCCTCAAAACTAAAATCCATTCAGTGTCTCTAACCCTTTTTTTCTGACCTTTTCTATATTGCCACATCATAACAAGATCACAATGAATATATCTATATATCTATAGTGGTTTATGGCTTATAAAGTACATCCAGATACATCATCTAATTTAATATCCACAATAACACTAAGATGTAAACATTAGAGCCTCCATTTTTTACAAATGAAAAATCTCAAACTCAAAGAGGTTTAGTGACTTATTCAAGGTTCTGCTAAAACTGGTAAGTTCTGGGTCCATTTTGGAGTCTGAATTCTGTGATGTATTTATAGTCTAGTCTACCTTCCAAAGACCACATGAGATTGGAAAAGTTGGACTTTCAGCATAGCTGAAACCATCCCAAGCCACTAATACCTCTTCCTGTTGGTTTAGCCTTCTTAACTTGATGCTCTGAAATGCACGTCTCTTGGTACACACATCATAAATTACCACTCACAATATATATTACAGGGATTTTCTAGGGGGTGGGTCCAGTTATTTAGAATGTATATTAAGCCTTAAATACATAGACTAATGGCCTGGTCACAAAGTTAAGCACAATTGACAAATACAGTGCAGGGGAGGAAGGTAATGGCGGTGGTAAGGGGAACTTTTCTCCATCTGGATTGGACTTTAGTTGCTTTAAACCACTTGCCCCCAAAGACTGGATTCTTAATCCATCAAAAAATACTTCTTACCCTGAATTTACTCCCACAGGAGGCCTATGTGACCCAGCAGGATAAAATCCGTCTGGTGGGGGAGCTGGTGACCATCGCGGGGGCTGTGATCATCCTGCTCCTGGAGGTGAAGTACAACCAAGGTCCATGCTGAGGCCATCCTCCTGGGGCCCCAGACTGAACTGCAGTCCACATTGTCTTTTTGTTTTACTGGCCTCTTTCCAGATCCCAGACATCTTCAGAGTTGGTGCTTCTCGCTATTTTGGACAGACTATCCTCGGGGGACCGTTCCATGTCATCATGTGAGTGTCTCTTCCTTTCAGTTCCATGTCTTTCCTCACCAGAATTGTTCCATGTCTCCCATTCACTCTTTGGCACCTAGACTTCAGTTGACTCTCATTTCTAGGGATTTTTGTTCAGTGGGCTCATATGTGTGTTTTGGGTATAAGGACTAAGCCTCAGTAGGTACCACCCAACTCATCACCATGCTAGAGAGGACCTAGAATATTTCCTCTCTCATTCCTTGTTCCTTGCCCCCTCTCCCAAGCATCACCTATGCCTGCATGGTGCTGGTGACCATGGTGATGCGTCTCTCCAACATGAACGGGGAGATGGTGCCCATGTCCATTGCCCTGGTGCTGGGTTGGTGCAGTGTTATGTACTTCGCTCGAGGATTCCAGATGCTTGGTCCCTTCACCATCATGATTCAGAAGGTCAGTGCCTTCCCCAAAGCTTCCTCTGGCATCAGCAATAGGATCTTTTCAGACAGAGGGAGGAGGTGGAGCAAGGGGGCCTCCAGTTTAGCAAGATAGCTGCAGAGAAGCAGGTGGAGAAGGGTCATTAAACCCTCCATCTCCTTCCCTTTCCTGTAGATGATTTTTGGAGACCTAATGCGTTTCTGCTGGCTGATGGCTGTGGTTATTCTGGGATTTGCCTCAGGTAAGAGCACTATTCCCTCCACTACTAGGTCATGGGATCCAATTCTCCAGAAAGTTCACTCACTCTTGCTCTCAGTTCTCATTTACACTCTCTTTTGCTTTTTTCCCCCGGTGGATATTGAGTCAAAAAGCACACTCATATTCGTAGGATCAAGGTCACTTAAGTTGACCTGGGAGGTAAACCATGTGCTCTGAATTTATGGGCCAATAACATTATGTTGACTAACAGCCCACAAGATTTTTAAAAAGAGATAGATAAAGGACTTTAGAGAGACAGGGACATTAAACAGGAAAGACTGGCCAGTTGTGGAGCTTAGAAAACTATGTGGACAAACAGAGTTAGTGCTATATTTAACTCTTCTGTGTCTACACTTCAAAAGAAGAAACAGAGAGGGGTGCCTGGGTGGCTTAGTCGGTTAAGCGTCCGACTTTCGCTTAGGTCATGATTTCGCGGTTCATGGATTTGAGCCCCGCGTCGGGCTCTGTGCTGACTGCCAGCTCAGAGCCTAGAGCCTATTTCAGAGTCTGTGTCTCCCTCTCTCTCTGACCCTCCCCTGCTCACGCTGTCTCTCTCTCTCTCCTAGAAATAAATAAAAATATAGAAAAAAAAAAAGAAGAAACAGAGAATTCAATAACATGTAGCGTCTTTTTTTCCTATGTGCATTTGAAGTTGGGAGAAAAAGAAAGAATTCAACAAGGAGATACAGAAAATGACTTTGGAGAGTTTGAGGATGAGAGAGGAAAACAGAAGAAAAAGAGGTATAAAGAGAGATTGGGGAAAGAGGGAGAAGGGACTTAGTCGCAGCCCAAGGCACACATGGAATGTCGAGGTAGAGAGAGGAACACAGCCAGAAAATAACAGCCAGGGACAGAGGTAGCGTGAAGGCAGTGCAAAAGTAGGAGAAAGTTTCTACGGAGAGGCACTGAGAGAAAGGAAGAGCGGTGAGATATGGCAACTCAAGTCTAGTCTTCTATGTCTGCCACCAAATATCTGTAAGACAAGGGCATGCCCTAGGCAGTATCTGAAGACCTCTCAACTCTAAAAATGGCCTTTTAGAACAAAAGGCACTATTCTTGTCCTAGGAATTCCCATTTAACAGGAATTCCCACCCAACAGTAGACCAAAAAAAAAAAAAAATACCCCAAGATCTCAGCTATGAAAGGGTAAAACTGTGGTAGTTTTGCCTATTTGGAAGTGTTCCTTATGTATTCTTTCTTCCCACCCTCTACCCCGTCTGCACACATCATGAATTACTGCTCACAACATGTGTGCATATAGTTAAACTAAGCACATGTGGTGTATAGTACATGGATGTTATACAGCGTATAGTGTAAGTCATAATGACAGAGTAGTTTTCTGTAGATGTCCTATACCCAGGATCTCTTAAACCATCTCTTCTTGGTTGTTGCACTTGCCTTTCCTGTCAGTAAGTAGAAAATTGATGTTTTGTCATAGACCCTATTTTCATTCTTTTTTTAAAATTTTTTATGTTTTATTTATTTCTGAGAGAGAGAGAGATACAGCATGAACAGTGAAGGGTCAGAGAGAGAGGGAGACACAGGATCTGAAACAGGCTGCAGGCTCTGAGCTAGTTGTCAGCACAGAGCCGGACACAGGGCTGGAACCCACTAACTGTGAGATCATGACTTGACCCAAAGTCAGACGCTTAACCGACTGAGCCACCCAGGCGTCCCTACGACAACCCTATTTCCATTCTTGAGATCATTTTGTTTATATTTCAGTTTCCCATACAGAGAGAAGTATTTTGAAGGTTTTAATGCTGTACTAATGTTCCAGGATGCCCAATATTATCCAGTAGGCTACACACTGAGCAGGGAAACCTTTTCCATGACAGTCCAAGCTCATCTATGGAATCTTAGAGTGATGGATGGTTATCCAGGGACCACTTAGAAATTTTTAAAAGGTGTTTTTCTTTTGGCCAGTTCATATGGTCAGTTCTTTAAAATTGTTGGAAATTCCATGCATCCTTGTAACAAATTATCTTTTCTTTATTTATTTTTAATTAATCAATTAATTAATTTTTAAAGTTACATCCAAGTTAGTTAGAATATAGTGCAACAATGACTCCAGGAGTAGATTCCTTAATGCCTGTTACCCATTTAGCCCATCCCCCCTCCCACAGCCCCTCCAACAACCCTCTGTTTGTTCTCTATAGTTGAGTCTCTTATGTACAAATTATCTTTTAAATATTTGATTTTCTAAAATGTGAAAAGCAGTTAGGTGACTTATTTTGTGTATAGCTATTATATATATAATACACACACACACTTCAAGTACACATTTTGCTAAATGGCTGGGTATTACTATTGTCCAGAGTGATGAACTTGGTCATAAGACATCCTAAGGTTAGCCAGATGTAAAATGTGACTTATATGAATACAGTCACAAATGTACATGTATGGGCGTGTATGTGTATCTGCAAGTGTGTAAATGTATGGAGATATGACCAGGCCCATGCTTATTGTGATACTTCCCTATTTCCCCATCTCCATGCCCACTTCCTGGGCGGAGCAGCGTTTTATGTCATTTTCCAGACAGAGGACCCATCCAATCTGGGGCACTTCTATGACTATCCCATGGCACTGTTCAGCACCTTTGAGCTTTTCCTCACCGTCATTGATGGGCCTGCCAACTACGAAGTGAACTTACCCTTCATGTTTGGCATTGTCTACTTTGCCTTCACCATCATTGCCACGCTGCTCATGCTCAACCTATTCATCGCCATGATGGGTGATACACACTGGCGGGTGGCC
This sequence comes from Crocuta crocuta, assembly GCF_008692635.1. Classification (NCBI taxonomy): domain Eukaryota; kingdom Metazoa; phylum Chordata; class Mammalia; order Carnivora; family Hyaenidae; genus Crocuta; species Crocuta crocuta. The sequence goes on along the minus strand of NW_027533277.1, from coordinate 206,561 downwards.
CATGAGCGGGATGAGCTCTGGAGGGCCCAGGTGAGTTTATTAGTGTTAGTCTTACTAAGGGAAAGAGAATGGAGAGAAAAATCTAAGTGGAAAATGTTATGGTATATGACTCTTAGGAGAGTCACAGAATAATCCTGTGGGGTTGTCACCTCAACAAAGGTACATTTGGATCGAGGAGGAGACAAAAGAGGGTAAAATAGTACAGGAGGGGTAGATTCAACACCCAAGAGCTGAGGTGTTGATCACAGGGGAAAAGTGGATCCAACAGTCAACCTCAAGTCCAGTGAGAACTAGAGACTGTCTTGGCTTATATATTCTAGTGGTTTGTTTTAATTTTTTAAATTTTATCTATTTTTTAACCATTTTTTATTTTTAAGTAATCTCTACACCCAGCATGGGTACTTTACTAACTAAGCAAGCCAGGCACTAGCTATATATTCTAGTTTTAAATTTTCATTTTTAATCTTATCTTCTATTTGCTTTCCCCTGTTTCTCTATGATTTTTTCTTTTTATCAGTGAAGATAATACAATTTTAGGATTGGAAGTACCTTTAGTGGTTCTCTAGTTGAGTTCCTATTCAGTGATTAATCATTCATTGGTCAAAGGGTCATTTAATATCTTTAATGCTGATTTAGGACCTTATTATCATATGGATTTGGGTAGTGGTTGGGGAAGAAGAGAGCTTTTTCATATTTCAGAAATTTTTGTTATTAGAAATGTCCATATTGTATTGGGACAATACAATATGAGGCGGGGGGGGAGGGGGGAGGCGAGTATTGAGCTAAAGCCTATATTTCTACAATTCCACTCTTTGGCCCCAGTCTTTTCTTCTCATATACACAGAACACACTCTTCTGTATGAACACCATTCAAACATTTGAATGAATGCAGCTATCATTTATCCCCTCAGACTTCCCATTCCCTTAACAATAATTATGTAGAGCCTGTTATGTGTTGGGAAATGTCTAGGAACTGGGGACAGCAGCATGAACACAACAGATGCCATCTGTGTCTCATGGAGCCCACAGTCTGGTTGGGAAGACTGCCATTAAACAAAGGACTTCATGGAAGCCTGTACAACTACAGTAGTGAAAGTATAACAGAGAAGTAGAAGATGCTAAGAACAAGAGACAACAGAGGAGTCTGATTGCAAAGTTAGGAAATGCTTTCCTGATGGAGTGACATTTAAGATGAGCTCCTAAACATGGGTAAGAATTATCCAGTTAAGGAGACTGGCAGAAAGGGATGGAGGTTAGGATTTGTATCAGTCAGGACTGTTGGCTATAGGGACAGAGAACCAAACTCAAATATACAGAGAGAGAGAGAGAGAGAGAGGAAGGAAGGAAAAAAATGGCATTGGAAGGAGGATATGTTGGTCCTCACAACTGGAAAGTTTAAAGAACTAAACTAGCTTTAGCATATCTGGCCGGAGTCTGTATTTCCATCTCACACATTACATCAATTTCTCTGTTATGCTCACCTTTCCAGTCTGCTCTCCTAAGTCAGTCTGTCCCATCACGTGGGTGAGATGTCTTCTAGAAGCTCCAAATTCCCAAAGGAATGAGCAGGTGTACTGCATTGCACAGTTCCAAGGGCCCCATCTCTGTTGTATTCTGTGTGCCTCCTGATACTGTGCAATACGTAACCCCTCAGAAACCACCCCCCCCCCCAAGGACCCAGTCTAAGTTCCATCTCACTGCAACAGGTTTGAGCTATAAGTGCATCCTTGAATTTGAGGTTAAGGTAAGGACTGGAGAGTGGTGATGGTGTTGGTGGTGTTTAGGGGAGAATCAGCTAATCAGTCAGGGTGTAGTCCCATCTACCTTAAATGATGGACACAGTGGTAAAGGGACAATGCTCTAAGCAAAAGGGGTCTATTACCAGAAAAAGGTGGGGGGCCTACTGATGGTACAACAGGACACGCAAATGTCCTTTTCAAGATAAAGAAAGAGAGCTTCTTTATAAGGGAAGAGAACAAGTGATTAAAAGTCCTGAGGTTAGGGGCACCTGGGTGGCTCAGTCAGTTAAGTGTTGGACTCTCGATTTCAGCTCAGGTCATGATCTCACGGTTTGTGGATTCAAGCCCTGTACTGGGCTCTGCACTGACAGTGCAAAGCCTGCTTAGGATTCTCTCTCTCTCCTCTCTCTCTGTCCCTCTCCTGCTAATGTGCTCTCTCTCTCTCTCTCTCTCTCAAAATAAATAAACATTAAAAAAAAGTCCTGATGTTGGAGGGAACTTGGTCCAACTAAGAAATCAAGTAGAAAAATACAACATGAGAAATTGGGCTACTTTAAGTATTGCTAGTTTCTTCAACTAACCAAACTTTCTGCACTTGTTCATGCCTAAGAGATCATGGTCCTTTCAAAAGTAGAGTGTTCTGGATAGGATTGGAGGAATGCAATATAAAGAGGGGGCATGTCTTCCCTTGCTTGGACACTATAGTAGAAATAGCACCTCAAATTGAGCCAGGTCTTAGGGCACCTGGGTGGCTCAGTCACTTAAGCATCCAACTCTTGGCTTTGTCTCAGGTTGTGATCTCATGGTTTGTGGGTTCGAGCCCCACATCAGGTTCTGCACTGAGAGTGCAAAAGCTGTTTGGGATTCTCTCTCTCCCCTCCATCTCCACCCCTCTTCCACTACAGAGAGAAAGAAGGAAAGAAAGAAAGAAAGAAAGAAAGAAAGAAAGAAAGAAAGAAAGAAAGAAAGAAAGAAAGAAAGAAAGAAAGAGAAAGACAGAAAGAAAGAAAGACAGAAAGAAAGACAGAAAGAAAGAAAGAAAGAAAGAAAGAAAGAAAGAAAGAAAGAAGCTTAAAAAAAAAATAAAAAAAAGAGCCGGGTCTTTAAACAAATAGACATCTGGCCCTTATGAAGGTTATGATCAGCTAGAACCCCTGCATCTTTGTTATGCAACTTAATTAGCAAAGCCCCTTTACCATTTCCTGTACTTACACAGATACTTTGTTCTTAAACATAAATGTAATACTTTATATTTGGTTCTCTTTAATTTAACGTTATTGGTATTTGACCAGCATTCCAGTCTGGCGAGATCGTTTTTATATTGCTTCTGTCACCTCACATCATTACATATCCCTCCCAGTTTTGTGTCACAGTCATATTTGATAAGCTTGTCTTCTATGTTTCATTTAAGTAATTAATGAGGGCTGAGCAAAGGACAGAACATCTGACCTGCCACCAGAATGTTCCTTGCCAAGTTTGCAGTCACTAACCCACTCTTTTTCTTTGGAGGGTATGAGTATTTAACTTGCTGCAAATTCCCTGAACACTAACAGTGTCATTTCATCTCACAATCATAGAGATTCTATTTAATCATTTTATCTAAATCAAGATAACTAGTCTCTGGCTTTCCTATGAAAAAGAAAATGAGATTAGTTTGGACTGACTCATTTTCTGTGAATGTGAATAGTAATGTAGGGGTCACAGTTTTATTCAAAACACTCATAAAATATCCTCTCTCCTTTTATGATGAATGATGATTAAAGCAGGTAGCATGAGGCCTGGCACAAGCTAGGGCATGGCCCAATGGCTATCATCTCCCCAATCTCTGGTGTCCCCGTCTGAGAGATTCCTCTTTGTTGACTATGTCGGTGGCTTCTAGTGTTCCCTGAGACCTCACCACTCTTCCTGAGTTTCCTCTACCTCACTCCTCCCAGGTGGTGGCCACCACGGTGATGCTGGAGCGGAAGCTGCCTCGCTTCCTGTGGCCTCGCTCTGGGATCTGCGGGTGCCAGTATGGGCTGGGGGACCGCTGGTTCCTGCGGTGAGTGACTGTGACTGTGCATATGTGTAAACTACTAACAAGCGTGGGGCCATGGGGGTAGGATGACCAATTCCACATTTATCACACATCTTTCCATCCCCAAGATCCCCAACTGGACCCAAAGGTGACATCATCACTCTATAAAGTGAGACTGCATTGGCCTGTTTAGGGGAGGGGGGGTGGAGCCGACGAGAAGGGTGACAAGATGGCTGATAGCTGATGCCAGGCTGGAGTACATCAGGGTAGTGATGTGTGTGAGGTTATATACGTGTCCGTGCTCACATGTGGGCACGGGCTACCCCACTTGTTCTAGTCTTGTTCCTACCTGACCCTCATTTCTAGTATGTTATTGCCCTGAAGCTAACCTTCTTCATACTCTACCTTCAGCTCCTGACCTGGCTTCTCTCTCTCTTGCTCTCTCTGTCTCTATTTTTAATTTCATATTCACGATCACATCATAAACACACACACACACACACACACACACACACACACACACACACACACACACGCCCCATTACCTCCAAATCCTGATTGCTTACCTCGTTGGTCTCTATCCCACTTTGCCCTCCATTCCACTGCTCTTCCCTTCATTTGATCCTAGGACTCTGGACCTTTCCTTGCCTTGTCCTTTGGTCCTGTTTCCTACAGTTGCTCTTCCCACCTCTCCTCATGGCCCTTTTCCCTTCACCTCAACCGAGTCCCTCCTCCTTTGCCCTCCTCAGAGTCGAGAACCACCATGATCAAAATCCTTTGCGAGTGCTTCGCTATGTGGAAGCTTTCAGGGGCTCAGACAAGGAGAATGGACAAGAACAGCTTTCTGAGAAGCAGCCTTCTGTTTCTGTGACCGAACGTGGGACCCTAGCCAGAGCCTCTCTGCACCCCCCAACCCCTTCCCTGTCCCGGACCACGTCTCACAGCAGCAGCAGCCACCGGGGCTGGGAGATCCTGCGTCGCAACACACGAGGACACGTGAACCTTGGGCTGGACCTTGGTGAGGGGGATGGAGAGGAAAATATCTATCATTTATGATGAGGACCCCTGTCACTGTTGGCCTGACAAACGGGTGGGCCTAAATGGAGGGAAGTATCTGATTTTATTTTACTTTTTTGCCTGTTAATCATGAGAGGGGGTAAACAGAATAATTCTTAATGGTCAAGTCTCACCCTTCACATCAGCATTTCTGGAGATGGGCAATGGACATCTGTTGCTCCACATTCCTTCTGGTTTCCTGGGAGTCTCACATCTTGAGGAAAGACGGTATCTCTTCAAGCAAAGCTGGACTTAGCCATCCAAGATGTGAAGTAGGGATGAGAGACTAACATCTGGATCACCTTTCTTTCTGCCCCACAGAGGCACTAGAAGGTAGTTACCTGTGAAGCCTGCTTGGTTCCACACGGCTCAGTGTGGGAAGAGCCAAGCATAGCACTGAGATTATGTCCCTTCCCTTTTCCCCTGTAGGACCCTCTCCCACCCAGCAACCAACCCCCAACTAGAAAACGACAATAAGAAAGCTTCTTTACCCCTGCTTTATTTTTCAGAGATTTTATTGTGGGAAGATACATATCACATAAAGTTACTGTCTTAACCATAATATTTAGGTATACAATTCAGTGGCATTAGGTGCATTTACATTGTTGCATAATGATAACTACTGTTCATCTACAGGACGCTCTCATCATCCCAAACTGAAACTCTGGTACTCATTGAACATTAACTCCTCACTGTCCCCTCCACACAGCAAACTCTGGTACTCATTGAACATTAACTCCTCACTGTCCCCTCCACACAGCAAACTCTGGTACTCATTGAACATTAACTCCTCACTGTCCCCTCCACACAGCAAACTCTGGTACTCATTGAACATTAACTCCTCACTGTCCCCTCCACACAGCCCCTGATAGCCAATATTCCACTTCATGTCTATGAATTTGACTCCTCTAGGTACCTCATATAAGTCGATTCATTCAATATTAATCCCATTGTGTCTAACTTATTTCACTTAGCATAATATTTTCGAGATTCATCCACATTGTAGCAAGTGTTAGAATTTTATTCCTTTTAATGGAAATAATATTTCATTGTATGGATATGCCACGTTTTATTTATCCATTCATCCACTGAGAGACATTAAGGTTGTTTCCACCTTTTGGCTATTGTGAGTAATACTGCTATGAACGTTGGTGTATAATTCTCTTCAAGTTCTTGCTTTAAATTTCTTTGGGTATATCCTTAGATGTGGAATTGATTGATCTTATGGCAATTATTATTTAATTTTTTGAGGAACTGCCACATTTTGTTGCTGTTTTTCTTCTCTCTCCTTCCTTCCTTCCTTCTTTCCTTCCTTCCTTCCTTCTCCTCCTCCTCTCCCTCCTCCTCTTCTTCCTCCTTTTTGATAATAGCCATCCTAATGGATACGAAGTGGTATCTCATTGTGATTTTGATTTGTATTTCCCCAGTAACTAATGACAATGAACATCTTTTCATATGCTTATTGGCCATTTGTATTTGGAGAAATATCTATTCAAATCCTTCATCTATATTTGGATTGTGTTGGGTTTTTGTCGTTTTTGAATTGCCTTATCCTTGCTTTTTGAGACTCAGAGTCTAAAGTGTTTGTATCTTATTTGTGTCCAGATGTATGTTTAAATAAGTGTGGTAAATTATGCCTTTCTGTGCTTGAACAGCTCAATCATTTCTTGATGGGACTGTTCCGGGTCAGTCCCTCAGGTGGCTCATTAGCGGCTAATCATCATTGTGCCTGGGGGTTGCAGACTTTGGGCTGTGTCTCCTGCAGCGGCCGTCTTTNGCGGCTAATCATCATTGTGCCTGGGGGTTGCAGACTTTGGGCTGTGTCTCCTGCAGCAGCCATCTTATGCCCCCACCTCCCTCTGCCCCTGTGCTGAGTTTTGGGGGTGGACGGCAACAATGCAAGATGGGCCATCTCTCTCCAGGGAGGAACCTGGGCACAAGGTGTCCAGGGCACCCAGTACCAGCCTCTTGACAGCCCCCCTGTTCTCTCCAGTCCTTTACATCTCACCCCAGCTCTAATATCACCCTCACCCAAAAGCCATTAGAACTTTTAAGAGGACTGTGGTCTAAAATAGCAAAGAGGTAAGTGGGATTTGTAAAACCACAGGCAGGTTCATCCAGCTACTCATACAAAGCACAGATGAGTGCGGAACAGGGAGGGGTCACACGAAGATACAGGCACAGGGTCCTGCACACTGGACCACCGGTGGTATGATTTTTTAAAAGTGCTTAGTCATCATGACTCCTCTTATTTTCCTTACAACGGAAGCAGTTCCTCTCTTGCATAAAGCTAAACTCCCATCTGAGTCCCAAATTCAGTTTTCTTTCTGTCTCTTCAGACCTCTGTATCCATCACTGTTCTCTCTCTACTTCTCATTTGTGTATCTCTTCCCCTCCCTCCCCCCGGCTCCAAGGATCAGCAAATAACCATGCTCTCTGCTCTTTCCCGTCTCCAAAGAAATGGAAAACACCCTCCCACAGCCCTTCCTCCTTTCAGCTGCTGCCCTAAATTTTCTACTCCCTATTCAGGGCCAAACTTCTTAGAGAAGACTTTATTGTCTACTGATCTCACACTGAGTCCTCAGCCCATTGTGATCTGACCTTGCCTCTCCATGCTACTGACATCTGTGAGGGAAGCTATCTACCTCTGGCTAAGCCCACTGAAGAGTCTCAGTCTTGCTTGAACTCTTGGTGGCCTTCGGACTAGAGTCAACCGCTTACTATCTCTCAGCGAGTCAGTGCTGTACACTCCTACTTCTTCTACCCTAAGCCTCTGTTTTCCTCACCACCTGGGCAGTCTCACCTGCTTCTGTAGATTGTATTAACACGCACATGTTCATGACTCCCCATTCCCTATCTTTGGTTCACATCTGTCTCTTGAGCTCCAGGCATGAACAGTTTGGATGCCTATCTATTAGACAGCTGAACCTGGATATTTTACAGACACCTCAAACTCAACATGTCCCAAACTGAAAACTGAACAGCTTTTTTTTCCTCACCAAACCTGCTCCTCCACCAGAGTTTCTGACCAAATAACAGGCAAAGTTGCCTAAGCCACAACCGGGGCGTCATCTTCAACATGTTTCTCTTGACTCTTAACTCCGGCAAATCTCAAATCTTGTGGATTCGGTTCCCTAAAACATCTGCTTTGAAAGGAATTAATTTTGCTTAGGTAATATATCACGTAGCACAAAATTCAAAGAGCACACAAGAAATACATAGAAAAAAAGCTTTCCTACTTTTGTCCTGGCCTCTTTGGTGTTCTCTCCAGGGACATTCACCAATAAAAGTTTATTTATCCTTCCAAGAATACTCTGTATATCCAAGCATATGGATGCATATATTCCTCTTAAAAAGACATAGAATGGCGCAGTTTGTTAGAAAAAAAGTTTTTGGTTTTTTCACTTAATACAATTTGAAGATTATTCCATACAAATATAAAATCTTCCAGTTGTCTCTGCCTCTTGGGACCCTACTGCATTACGGAAGGAGGTTCCTAACTGCTCCCTTTGCACGTAGTCTTCTTCAATCCATCATCCACACTGTGGCCAGAATGATCTTTTGTAAGATGCAACTCCTGCCCCTAAGTGTGGTCTTCTGGAAGCCCTCCATAAGCCGACCCTGGGCAACCCTCCAGCCTCCTCACACCTCTCTTCTCTCAGGCTCTATTTCACCATGCTGGATTTCTATTAGTTCCTGGATAATGCTGAGTCCTTCTTCTTCTTGGCCTTCACAATCTCTGGACCTTTCTACCACCCTGCACCCACTCTCCTTTCCATTTTTGTAACTTCTATTCACCCTGCTGGTCACAGCCTCATGGTTGTCCATCGGTTGTGTGTGTATTTGTGGGGATGCAGACCCACAGGCAAGGTGAAAGTCCACCTACTCTGTGTTTCCAGACTCCCTATATTTTCTTTTTAATTACACATCCTGCATCTTATTGTACTTATTTGTTCAATGTCTGTCTTCCTTAGTAAACTGTAAGCTCCACAAAGACAAAGATGGTGTCTATTTTATTCATCATTGGGTTCACAGTGTCTGGCGTAATTCCTAGTACAATGTAGCACGCCATAAAGATTCATTAACTAGATCTATGAATGATTGACCTGTTCTTATTCTAAGCTCTCTCACTGGCCACACTTGAGTCTTTTTCCCACCTGTCAAAGGTGGTACGAAAACACTTGCCTTTGAGTGGGGTTATAATAATTAAAGATAAGCACATAGTATGGGTCGAAACGCTTTGGAAAGGATAAAAAAACCAATGCAAATGTAAGTGATCATTGGGAAATTTTTTCAGGTTAACTATATGTGAGAGAGAGGAAGGGAGAGAGAGAGAGAGAGGAAGAGAGGGAGAGAGTGCGTGAGAGAGACAGAGAGAAGAGAGAGCGAAGGAAGAGGCTGAGGAGGAGCAGGAGGAAGAGATGGGCAATATCATAAGGAAGAGAGAAAGGAGGGAAGAACCCCAGCAACAAAGCTCTGGAACGGATCTTACTGAGCCTCTCGTGTGTGGTACCCTCTAAAAGAAGCATTCAAGGCAACAGACAAAATTCCACACCTGCCCCCGGAGCCCAGATGAGAAAGGAAAGGAAACACACCCAGACATCGCTAGTCGCACAGCAGATGCAGCAGGTGAACTGTGTGCTGAAGGGGTAAAATAGCTGGCAGATGTTTTGCGGTGCCAGGCAGACGCCAACTTTATTTACGGGGCTTCAGGGACGGAGTTGGGGACCGGGGCGAAAGGAATGTTGATGGTGCTTCCTCAGGAGTTCTTCGGGTACCTGCAAACGGTTACAGTTCTTCTTCCCTGTCTCCCCGCCCCCCGGGTTACTTTAAAAGATAGAAAGCAGAAAACTTGCTCCTGTGTGCTTCATAGACCAGAGGCAGGGAGCCACAGGAGGGTTTGTGGTCACAGGTATCCCTGGACTTTAAAAAGTATGTCCCTGCCCTGCTGTTCGCATTGACAAGTTGTATTGACAAGTGTTTTATTGACAAGTTTCTGGGTTCTGGTAAAGAATGGTGGTGTAGCCCTGAAGAATGGCCTGCCTGCAGCCTGGGGAAGGAAGGGCAGAGGTCAGGGTCCCTCCCTTGTGCTGCGTTGGAGGAACGCAAGATAAGGTCTGGGGCACTGAGACCCAGACGAGGGGAGACAGAGCGGACAGATGAGGGTAGTTAGCGCTGACTCTGTGGCTCCCTGGGCGGATGCTCAAGGCAGAGACACGCAGCGAGACGCAGCTGGAGGGAGGGCAAACTCCGGGCCCCGGCACACCCGAGATCACTCAAGGGGCAGGGTGTCCACAGTCATTCTTAGAGGCTAATAGCCCATTCTCAGAGGCTAATGAAGGAAAAATGAGAAACGTTCAAGGAAAGGAATACTTTGACTGGCACGCTGAGTGCTGCCACAGCAACAAGAGGGGCCGGGTAACGTGGCCCCGCTCCGCTGGGTGTGGGGGGCAGCCAGGCAGGAGCCACCTGGGGCAGGACTGGACACACCCGCCTTTGTCTGTGCCACTTCTTTGTTAACCCTGGCACTGGGGAGGCGGCAGTTATGGCCATGGGGCCCCAGGGAACGAGGCTTGTGCAAGGCCAGGCTGCAGCTGGAGGAGTGACTGTGGGTCCCCCGCTCGGGTCAAGGCAGTGCCGGGCTCCTCGGAGAGGGGGTCCGCGCGTCTGTGGGCACGTACATGCGCATGCGCGGGGTTGGCTCTCCAAGCACCGCTCTCTACCAGGAGTTTTTCGTCCCTTCCAGTCCTTCTGCAGGACATGCTACCCTAACTGCTTCCTGAGCCGGCTATGGAGCCCTTTAGGGATGACATGGGCGGGTAAAACCGGATTTCAGTTCCCCCCCACCCCCCGCCGGAGTATTAGCTGATGACTTCTGCCGTGTCCACCTGCCAAAGCTCTGACAGTAGTATCAGCACACACATGAGAGCGCGTGGGTCACTGAGATCTTAGTGCTGTCACGGGCTGTCACGGCAGTATCCCTGCCTTCCCCTAGTTCACTTCTGCGATGCGCTCGCTCCCTCTGCTGTTGCTCGACCCGAACTGAACACCTTCCTTCCGATTAAGAGACAAGGTCAGGGAGTCAGATAAACCAGTGACTGTGGCTTCATGGGGTGATCCCTGACCTTAGAGACTCTCTCCACCCTGGGTCCGAGGGCATCACCCCCAGATGGGTGGCTGGTCTCTCTTCGCAGGGACTCCCAGACTCCAGCGCCTGCTCACCCCGCATCAACCAGGTGCAGAGAGGACAGTGGCAAATTGTTCTTCCTTTGCCGGGGCATGAGGAAGTGCTGCAGCCTCACCTTCCCCCTGCCTCCAGGCGTGAGCCTGCTGGGCAAGAAGACAGCTCCCCGGGGTCCCAGTGGCCTCTGTCCCAGCACCCTCCAGACCTTAGGTCAGGGGTCTTCAGCTCCGCCTGAGTCCCCAGTCGCAGGCCAGCTGGGAGGGGGCGCTCAAGGTCAGAGGGTGGGATGGTGGGAAGGGCTTCACCACACACACCACACCCTCCCCTTCACCCCAGCTGCTCACTCCTCACCTTTTGCAGGCTAATGAATCTTCCGAGGGCGGAAGTCATTTTCTGTGTGTGTGTGTGTGTGGGCTTGGGATTAACAAACACCCGCCCTCCTCCCAGGACACAACACACACGCACACACAGGTTCCCTGCCACCTCCCCTCGTTCCCCCGTCACCTCCCGGGCCCCTTTCTGCACACTGACCCTCCTTTGCCTTTGGGGCCTAGGAAAGGAAATGTACCCACTAAATACCTTGCAATTTCCTTGGCACAGATCATTCTCCATAAGACACAATTCAACTTATATTCCACCCCAGGTATTCTGATGGGGAGAAAGGGGACATGATGTGCTTTACGGCCTCCTGTGAGGCTCTGCCTGCAGGGGAGACGGCCAGGTGCAGGACAGCGTGGATGCAGTGCTCTCCTTCACACAAGGGCACAAAGAAAGGAGACGGAGCACAGAGGAGGTGGGACCAGCCCCGGGAGAGACAGGATGGGCACAGAGGGAGGACAAGAGAATGTGATTTTGGGTTGAGCTTCAAGGCATGAGCTGGAATCTATGAGCTGGATAATTAACGGGAAGCCTCTTCCAGAACAGGGGCAGGTTGCAAGGCCTCGTGTAAGGGAAATGCCACAGACGCCGTTTCCTCCCTACTCGGTTCAACGGTGAGCAAAGGAGTTCGTTGGAACCGGCTCTTTGGGAGGGACGGGCTTTGGGGGGAGGTCCATGGGACGAACAGTACAGAAACCCACCCTGTGCAGATGGCAGCAGCCTGAGGTTGGGTCTGCTCTGGTCCCACGGAGGGGGCAGGGAGGGTTTGCCCACGAGAGGGTAAGCTGGCTGCTGGAAGGGCTCCATGACACCAAAACAGCAGAAAGAGGGAGAAAAGAACAGGCCCAGAGGCTTTCACCATGCATTTGCCGAAGGCCAGGGGCCCCCCGCGGGCTCAGCCCGTGCTCACAGGGAGTCTGCGTGCCAGCTCATGTCAGCCTGCCACACACAGGCAGCTCGGGCCCAGAGAGGGTGAGTTCCTTACATAAGATCACATGAGTAGGACTGTGCTCACTTTGTGGACGGGAGACCGAAGCTCAGGGGTGGACTGATTTACCCAAGACCAACTGGTGATTAGCAGTCTGACTTCGAACCCAGATGTATCTGATCTCAGGTCCCGTGCTCCTTCCGCTACGAGATTCAGGGCCCTTGAAACAGGAGAGTCGACCGTTTTCTACTAGAAAGTTATTTCCTGGATGTTTTGATATCAAACACTCCCACCCAAGCCAAGATGATAAAGCAAATGACCTGCATTCATGCGACACCGTAGGGCACATAAAGTCTTTTGTGCCCATTACCTTCTCTAACCCAAACAACAATCCCCGTAGAGTAAATGGGGCAGGATCACTATCCTCATTTTACAGATAAGGAAGCCGATTCTCGGAGAGATTGCGTGATTGAGGTCACAGATATCACCAACGCAGAGCAGGACAATAACTCGGGCTTCTGGGCTTCTGGAGACACCTGTCCCACAATAGCTCCCTCGCTCACCTGTGTGGAGAGATGGGCAAATTTGGACCTGGGGGCGGGGAGCAGCCACCCTCTACACCCTGTCTGCAGCTAGGGCTGACTCAGAGTTACCCAGGTGTGATGCTAGTTCATGGCACTTGCATACCTATGACAGTAAACATTTTATTTTATTTATTTTATTTTATTTTTTTAAATATTTTTATTTATTTCTAGGAGAGAGAGAGACAGCGTGAGCAGGGGAGGGTCAGAGAGAGAGGGAGTCACAGACTGAAACAGGCTCCAGGCTCTGAGCTGGCAGTCAGCACAGAGCCCGACGCGGGGCTCGAACCCACGAACCGCGAGATCATGACCTAAGCAAAAGTCGGATGCTTAACCGACTAAGCCACCCAGGCGCCCCGACAGTAAACATTTTAGTACGTCCATTAGCCCCCCTTGACAGTGTGCACACAACCTTGAAGAACACACTGGCACCTTCGTCATAGACTCGACAGGCAGCCCTGTGCTCTGCTGTCTCCTGTACTCTGGTCTGTGTGTAAGGATTTTAGGCCCAGCCCTGACTGCGTAATGGTTCCTGGACTTCCCTGTAGCTTGGGGACACATCAGGGTCCGCGCTTGGGAGCTGGGAACCTCAGCAAGGCCAGAGAAGAGGGAGGGGTGAGGGAGGGGAGCCAGTGATCTGAGAACTGTCCCCAGGACACGGCTTGAGGATGGATCGCCTGCTGATTCCCCAGGGCGCGTGAGCAGATCCCTATCAGGGATTCCACCAAGTGCCCCCTACGCATGCTGGTTACCAGCGCACACGCGTGGAAATTACCCCAACCCACACTCCCATGTGCACAGGGTGGTCCACACAGAAGGCACCATGCGGGGAGGTGGGGGGAAGCCTGTGTCTTGTGGGCCCTGGGGGAGAGTACACAACAGCTGAGATCATTTTATTTGCTAGTCTCTCTTATTGCAGTGGCTGGCTGACCAGTGACCTCAGGCTCTTGGTGCCTCGGTGGGTCCAGTATTGCCCAATGGCCTTCTGGAGAACGTTCTGTTTGGCTTCAGTCCCTCCCTTGTATCTGCTGGCCCCCTGGCCTCCATGCCTCCACCTTGTTCCCAGCCTCCCACCACACCCTGCTCAGGTATCTGCCCCAGAATCTGCCATGTGGGGAGGTTTCCCCCCGTTCCTGTTACGATCCGTCCAAGCCCAGCTTTGGGACGAGAAGCCCCAGTTCCTGCCGAGGTCTGCCTCCCAGTGACCCGTCCCCGAGCCTCAGCACATTTCTGCCTTCCCTGTTCTGCTCCTTCCTAGCTGCTCCTTGAGTCCCCGTGCCCTGGGCTCTCGGACCTTCGGGAGGCAGGAAGCAGCCAGCTCGCCACCCCGTCCCTTCCTGGTGTGCACGTGCCTGTATGCATTCAACAACCACCCCAACTTTTAGAATGAGTCTGGCATTTTGCTTGGTTTTTATGACGGAGGTGCTGGGGTGTCTGCGTGAACGCTGGAGCTAAATAAATAGAATTTGAAAGAATTCTTATCGCAGCCTGTTGCCCTTTCACTGAGTTTGTTGGGGTGGGGACAGAAGCATAAGAGGTGCAGGTGGGGACAGATCGGGGGAAAATTACTGATAAAGGGCTGCCATGCAGGGCTGCTTCTGGAGAAGGCTGTGGCTTCCAGTTTGAAGACATGCTTTGGGTTTTTAGTAACAGTGATCCGGTTTGGGATTAATGACTAGACCCTTTCTCCTGAGCCCTCTACTGATGCTGTTTACTCTGGGCCTAGGGCCCCGCAGCTCCCCACCCCCAACACACCCTGAGCCCATTGTGGGGAACGTTGCCCAGAGAGCAGCGAAGTGGTGGGGAGAGCCAGCCCCGCCCCTCCTTGGCAGAGGACCACAGCCTCCTGTCTGGCCATCATGGAACTTGACCCTCTCCCCACTTAAAACGCTGGGGGTCCCGGGATCCAGCCATTTGTTAGGCTAGAGGGGGAGCAGAAGCCATGTGGCCCCATGTCCTGCCTGCCGACCTTCTCTCTGTCCTCTGCTTGGTGGCATCCTAGTGATTCAGAGACAAGGACAGACACGGGCCTCCTGAGAGACAGGAGGTGGCTCTGATCTCCATCCTTTCTGCACCTGGAAGCCGATGGGGGTGAGTGCTGTCTGGGGGAGCAGAGTGTGAAAGAGAACAGAAAAACTTGAGAACTTAAGAGTCCTTCTTTTTGCAGATCAGGAAACTCAAAGGTAAGTGACTTGGCCAAGGTCTCACAGCGATTTCTGGCCCAAGTGGGGGTGGAATGCAGCCGTCCTGGTTACCCGTCTTGCTCTCTCTCATCCTTTCCAGAAACCAGCCTCATGGCACATGCGCCATATTTGGAAAGGCCTTTGAGGGCAGTAGACCCTTCAGCCTCTTTCACGGTTGTCTTCTATACCTGTTAGAGAGGAGCCCGGGGCCAGGTAAGGTGGGGTGACAGAGGGTGGTGCGGGTGGCTGAGCAGAGGGGTCCGACTTTGGGAGGAAGAGGACTCAGGGTCCAGGGAAGAAGGGGCAGGAGCCTGGGGTAAGTGGCCGGCTGGAGGGGTGTGGACTTTGACACCCTCCTTCACAGGGCACTGTCTCCTGAGCATCTGGCCCAGGCCTTGGGCCACAAGACTCCAGCCTGTGGAGGCCTCAGGAGAAAGTTAGGGGCAGGTCAGAGCTTGGTGGGGCTCCTCCTAAAGCTTTACCTTCCAGAAGGGGGTTTAGGAAGCAAGATGCTTTGGGGGTGCAGGGGAGGGGCTGCGAACCCGGGGAGACGGCTCAGGGCTGGCTCAGGAAACCTTCTGTTCCAGGCAAGGCGGGAGGGGAGGGGAGAATTGCTGGCCATGGAGGCACATGGTGGGGGGTCGAGGACGCTGCTCCCCCACATCCCACAGCCCATAGGCCTACCTATGCCCTTCCGGCACTTTCTGCAAAGGGGTCAGCATCCACGAGAACCAATGCCTTTGAATTTGAAAACCTGCAGACTTGCAGGAGACGCTAGAACACCTATGCACACACCACAGCTGCTCTAGAGTCTTGCTATGACCTCTTGATTCATGCGACATAAATATTCCGTGCAGAACTGCGTGTGCAAAGCCACGCACATGCCTGTCTGAGGAGGTGGGAGGGGTGGCATGGTCCCGTTGGTCGCGCCTCTGCCTTGTCCCCGGGGCCCCGCTTCTGCCACCAGCTCGATCCCCCCCACCGTGTTCCTCTGGGCTCCAACCAGATGTCTCGGAGCAGCAGACAGAGGCTGGGGCTCCCTGCGCAGGGTCCCCCGCGGTGTGAGCGCCGAGCC